>NC_141697.1:826183205-826570198 GCF_964263255.1 Lissotriton vulgaris | reverse complement strand
AGTGGATTAATGAATCCACCACCGACTCCCTCAGCTTTTCATCCTTTGGAGTTTGATAACAGGAAATCCATTTTAGGATGTGTAACAATACGCATCTGTTATTAGTGCCAAGAACATCCTACATTGGGGAATGAACAGTTTACAACAGGGATGTCCACAAGGGTTTAATGCACTTGTTTTGGGATATCTGCATGTGATAGCTTTCGACACAACCAAGGTGAAGGTAATTGTTGACATAGTCAATGTTTATCCTGAAAATCTAACATAGATCCAGCCCTTGTGAACCAACACTGGGCACCCCAGCTTTGCAAAATTGACCCTTTGACTAATTTATTATTCATTCCTTCATATGCCGAACATTTTGTCAAAGGATATTGGGTTCTTATAGATAATTATTGCATTTCTTCCAAAGAATCGTCCACAAGCAGAATTCCTGGTTTGATTTTGAGTTTAAAGTCAACACTCCCATTGATATTATCCCATGATCATTTCTCCCAAGCAGGGATCAGACTATATTTCCAGTGTTGTGAATTAGCAGTCTTACATTGGCAAAAGATATTGGAGAAACATTGTAGATAATCTTGCTTTAGTGGCTTGGCTATCTGCTTTAGTGAATGCAATCCTGGTATCAGACTCCTATCTTTTTTTTTTTTTTTAGTTTTATATAGCGCGAACTAGACCCAAAGATATTGGGTATGAGAGCGCTTTACAGTAGCACCAGTTTTGTTACAGATGGACACATTAATTTCTGGTAGGGGACAGGGAGAATAAGTGATTTGCCCAGAATCGCAGGATGTTGAGCGTCGTTGCAGAGACTTGAACCCGGTTCCTCAGCTTTGAGGTCGAACGCTCTAGCAATAAGGCTGCATCCTCTCCCCAATCTTGCCTAGAAAACAATGTACCTCTGGTGTTGAGCTCCTATCTTGTCTAGAAAACAATATACCTCTGGTGTTGAGCTCCTATCTTGTCTAGAAACAATGTACCTCTGGTGTTGAGCTCCTATCTTGTCTAGAAAACAATGTACCTTTGGTGTTAGGCTCCTATCGTGTCTAGAAAACAATGTACCTCTAGTGTTAGGCTCCTATTGTGTCTAGAAAACAATGTACCTCTGGTGTTAGGCTCCTAACGTGTCTAGAAAACAGTGTAACTCTGCTGTTAGGCTTCTATCTTGTCTAAAAATTGCGTAATCCTGGAGTTGGGCTTCTATTGTGTCTCGAAAACAGGATGCTTGTTTCTGGTCCAGGGAAGTCTTGGCTTGTCAATTCGGGCTGGACTGTTCCCATGAGCCACAGGGTCAAGACTGATTTGCATATGACCTGGTCTGAACTGGGGTGGCCAAGTGAGCTAAAGAACAATGATGGATTCAACCCAGATCTGTGACTGGGGGTGAGTGTCTGAAAAGTTTCAGCACTCCGTCCATCATATCCTTGTGTTTACACTGGTGTTGGGCTCCTATCTTGTCTAGAAAATTGTGCAATCCTGGTATTGGACTCCTATCTTTTCTAGAAAACGTGGTAACTTTGATGTTGGCCTCCTGTCCAGTTTTCCCAGGAATGTGCGCGCCAGCGCGCGCGTGCACGTCTGATCCCCCGAGCGTGCAGTGCTGCGTGGGGAGCGCGCATCCACAGCACATCTCAGAAGAGCATTCGCGCCGCCGCCTTTAGAACAGCATCGGAGCGAAAAAATTTAATTTACGCTTGCGGTAGCTCCTGCCCTTGCTGCTGTTTTTCCTTCTTAACCCCTTCACTGCGGTGGCTATTCCGCCGCAGTGCTAAGGGGGCGGGGCGGAAGAGCGGCGGGCGCATGCTGGTGACAGAACCGCTCCGTCACCAGCGTCGGTTGCGCTGTGCTTATGACGGAGCGGTTCCGTCATGGCCCGCCCGCTCAATAGAACGCTCAGCGCAGGCGCGAAATTCGCACCGCGCATGAGCGGTGGGCGGGCCATGACGGAACTGCTCCGTCATCAGCCCAGCGCCACCGCAGCTGATGACGGAGCGGTTCCGTCATCAGCGCACTAGGGGTTAAAGGAGCGCAGATGGGGGCTGTTTGAGGACCATTGTGAAAATATTCCTGTTAATTGTAGCACCGTAGTGCGCTGCAATTACTATAAGTATGTTCACAATGGCCCTCAATCAGTGCTCAGCCATGCTGCTTTAAGAGAAGTAATGCAGCAAGTCCAAAGGCACGACATATGCTTTACACAGCGTTCTTTTATGCTTGATGCATGTCTCCTCTTAATGGAGCACGGCTGAGAGTTGATTGAGGGCCATTGTGAAAATATTTATGTTAATTGCAGCGCACAACAGTGCTACATTTAACAGGAATATTTTCACAATGGTCCTCGATCAGCTCTCAGCCGTGCTCTATTAAGAGAACACATGCAACCAGCACAAAAGAACGACGAGTAAAGCACACATGGTACTTTTAGGCTTGCTGCACACCTTTTGTTGATAGAGCACAGCAGATTGTGTGCCTTTTTAAAAAGTTTTCATGCTAAATGCAGCCTCGTGCATGAGTATGTCGGGCTCTGCAATTAACATGAAAACTTTCCAAAAGGCACGTAATCTGCCGCCCTTTATTAACCCCTTCGCCACTGGCGGGATTCCCCCACTGTGCTGGGGGTGGGGGCGTACAGCTTCCCGTGCTCATGAGCCACGACGCTCGGGTGATCATGACGAGCTGAGCTCGTCATGACTGTGCCTGTTCCAATGGAACGTTCAGCACAGCAGGGGAATCAGCCCAGCGTGCAAGCGTTCCACGGAACGGGCGCGGTCATGACGAGCTCAGCTCGTTATGAGCACCGGAGCGCCAAGGCTCATGACGAGCTGAGCTCGTCATGAGCATCAAAGAGGTTAACAAAAAGCCAGGCAGCAAGCCCAAAAACATAACGTGTGCTTTTACAATCACTAATACATGCTAGTGATTCTGAAAGCACACGTCCTGCTTCTGGACTTGCAACATGCTTTTTATTAATAGAGCGTGGCTGCGGGACAATTGTGTACATTTTTTTAAAGTATTCATGTTAATTGCTGCAATTAACATGTATACTTTCAATAATCCACACAGTCTGCCCACAGCCATGCTCTAATAACAAAAAGCATGCATTAAGCCCAGGTTGTTAAGTGGGCTGGGTCCTGCTGATGCTGAGTTTTTAAGCCGGTGATGAGACAGGTCCCAATCAGGCTCTTCCTTTTTGCACTCACCCTTAGGGCAAACAAATCTCAACTGCTGAAAGCCTTTAGTGTAACTTCAGAGGACTTTCCATAGTTTTTTTAGTCTGATCATTTCAGAACTGAGGCATTTTCAATAAATGTTCAATGAAGCTGTAGCTGTTGCTTATTTATCCTATGCAACTAACAATCATTGAAATAGTCAATAGTCCTGGGTTGTTGCAGGTATAATGTTACTTATTGTATTATATATCTGGATGCAATGACAGCGGCAGCACAATAACGGTCGGGCGGCACACTATGCTAAGCAAAGATTTTTAGCTTTCGTGTTTTTACGCCAAGCCCTTAATTACATCAGGCATGCCCCTTTGAGAGACCCCCAGGGCCATATTATCAAGCCACTTAGCGCTAGGATAATTATCGCCGGGTAGCGTGGATTTTCATCACTGAGATAGCGTGCTATTAGCAACGCTTATCTCTGAAGTGATAAAAATCCTCGCGCTAACTGCCAAGTGAGAGATTATCGCTGGAAAACCAACGATAATCTCTCGAAGTTTGGCGTTAGCTTGATGATAGGGGCTCACAAACTTAGCCATGATATCCACCTTCCATAGGATATCATGGCTAAGTCAAGAAAAAACCCCTTTACCCAAAAACTGAAAACTGACCCTGAACCCTAAAAATACTCCTTTACCCAAAATTAATTAATATTATTTAATTACCAATTAATTATTAATTAACAATAACAATAAAGTAAATATATTAGCACATTTGCTGTAATTAATTTAATGTAATAATTAATATTATTTTTCCCAATTAATTAATTAAGAATAACAATAAATTATATATAAAACAATTACTATAATTAATGTAATTAAATAATTAATATTAATTAATTACCAAATAATTAATAATTATAAATATGTCAAAAATTATATTAATTAATTAACTAATGAATAGAAATTAATTACCAATTAATTATTAATTACAATATGTACAAACATATATCAATTAATTAATTATTATTAAATTACTTCCCACCCTATTCCCCTATAAACCCATAACCCGCTACAGAACATATTTATCAATTAATCAATGAATCAAAAATAATTAAAAATTATTTCTCAATTAATTAATTAATAATTCCTACTAATTAATAATTACATTTACATAATAAATTACTTCCCACCCTATTCCCCTATAAACCCACAACCCGCTACAGTAGTAAAAGACAATATTTAATTAAATTACATTAAAAATAAATAATAAAACATAATAAATACAATATAATATACACTAAATTTATTTTAAAATTGATATTAGTAACATCAAAGTTATTCATTTCGATATTATTGACATCAATATTTACAACTTCGATATTACTGATATCATACCAATATCGATATTAAGACTGTCGATATTACTTACCTTCGATATTTTGTCCCATCGATATTTAAACTTCAATATTTTTGTATATCGATATTTAAAAATCGATATTTTGTCTGTGTACCGCTGGCGCGACACCAAAAATCTTTCTCCGCACTGCCATCACTTCCCGTTTCCGTATGTGAAAGTACAGGTTTCGGTTAAAGTATGAGCTCAAACAAAACCAAGCAAACCATGAGGGAGTACATATGCTGCTTACAGCTCAGTTCTGTGTAGTTCAGCTTCACTGGACCCCTCCCATGCTAAAACAGACCGAAGATTGAAACAACTTCTCTCAACTTTCCAGCAATGCTCCGTGACAGTCAATTGGAAATTCACGGAATTACAGCCCATGAACAAAATTGTCACACTTGTAGCTCAGCAAACCGTAATCACAGGGTGTACGAGATAAGCCTTTCCGAGCGAACGGGCGGTCCTCACCTGGATGTCAGAACAGCCTTTTCCGGAGCGGGACTATTGCTAACCAATAGCAAGAATTATGGAGCAGTACAGCCCTTCTCGCCTTGTCCTTTAGCCTGTCAATCCTCATGAACTAGCTTTTCGAGTACCACTCCCGCTTTCACTTTTTGAATCTGTTCAGAGTCGAAAGCAAGGCGAAGGTAATCGGATGTTGGGATTCATCTGCAGGGAGGCGGGAGGTAAGACCCTCTCTCGGGAACCTCACGCCTGATTAGGGTTGGGTGGCATGTCTGTTCTCTATGTGGGATGTGTAACATGCTGTGACCCTTCCCTGTCTTGTCTCTTCCCCGCCCCTGTCCTGCCCATCTTTGCTAGTGCGCGTGTTCCCCGGTGCGCATTTGGAACGTTGTGGGGGGCTTGTGCATAAGCCGTTATTCCAACGGCATTCCGTATCCCTTGTTGAATGAAGCTGGTAGCTTACTTTATTTCTTGCTGTCATCTCGTTATTTCATCATAATTTTGGCGTTGATCAAGGGATCAGGACCTATCACTGGATCACGGCAGATCACCAGAGGCTCCTGACGTCCTGTACACTCTTCCACCAAGTGCTTTGTGAGGCGGACTTCCTCTCTTCGCTCTGCCTCTGTGTGACGCCCATTAACCCCTCAGCCTCACACCATTTGCCTTGCCTCATCCTTGTCAGCACCTGGGAGGAGCTGCAGCAAAACATGAGAGTAGTGAAATTTATGTCTGCCAACTTAAAAAATACCATAAATGGCCACCGGAGGAAGCCTGACTCCTTCTGAACCTTTGCTTCATGAGATTTAAAGCACTAACTAATACTTGCACTGTGTCAGAATGACTGGAATAATGAATGCAGTTGCAATGCCCAGCACCTTCCTAGAAGTCTCTGGACCACCAGCGGAAAATTGGACACAGTGGGTAAAATGTTTTGAGAAACATTTGGAGGCAATTGATGGGACTGAATATAACCCTACGAGAAAATAAGCAATGATGTACAATTGTTTGGGGCCAGAAGAAAGGAGCGTATTCGACCACATAACTCCAATTGAAAAAGAGGAAGGGGATGAAGAATGGGATGTATTTAAGGAGGCCAAAATGAGAATGAAATACTATTTTGACACCACTATGAGCATGATAATGGAGAGATATAACTTTTACTATAGGTACCAAGCACCAGGTGAGGTGATTGAGTCTTACGTTACAACATTGAGAATGTTAGATACATCGTGTGCATTCAAAGATGCAGATGAGATGATAAGGGATCAGGTGGTGATGCGTACCACGTGCGTGAAGGGGCAAGACAAGTTGTTATGTCACAAGAATCCAAACCTAGAAAAAGTGGTTTCTACCATTAAAAGCATGGAAAGCTCTGTCAAAGGTGTTACATTGCTGCGCAAACCAGATAATCAACAAGTGAGTGTCAATCTTGCGCAAATGGAGGAGGAGTCAGCGTCCAACAGACCACGCAAGAATTTCATTTGGCCTAGAAACCCCGGTACCCATGTTGGAAGGCCGAATTGTTATTGTTGCGGATCCAACGCGCATATGGCAACTAGCAAACAATGTCCTGCGAGGGGCAGGATCTGTCATTTACACGGTAAACGAGTCAAAGACCGATGTAGACTCAGATGAGAGTGAGCTACTGGAGAACCTGGTGCTGCTGGTCGCCATCATCAACGGTGAAGATTCACAAAAACAACCCAGGTGTGATGTTGGTGTGAATGGTGAAGATGTTGAGATGTTGGTGGATACTGGGTCAAGAATAAAAATTCTGTCTATGGACACATACAGCGGACTCAAGTACAAGACACCGTTGGAATCTAGCAGAATCAATCCAGGTTCATAAGGCGGATACAAGATAAAATTACAAGGGGTCTTGCAGGCGGATTTGACGTTTAAAGGAGAGAACACCTCCACAAAGGTTTTTGTAGTGGAAAACAATGTGAAGATTGTGGGTTGGCTGGAACAACAAAAACGTAAAATGATGATTAATCCTTGTCAACCACCGTATGTATTTAGCATTCAAGAGGACGGCCTGGAGACTATTCTCAAGGAATTTGAGGGGGTGTTCAACGAACAATTAGAATGCCTATAGAACTTTAAACATCAGATTATCCTGAAGAGTAAAGCATACCCATTGAAATAGAAAGTGAGGAATATATCCTTCTCAACCCGCGCCGAAGTCAAGACAATCATGGAGAATTGGTACAAGGATAGCATTATTGAACCAATCTACGCATCTGAGTGGTTGTCACCAATGGTTATCGCGAGGGAAAGGAATGGGAAGGTCCGTTTGTGCATTGACCTTCGCAAGCTGAACCGCCACGTGGTAGCTGATTGCCAACCTCTGCCTTTGATTAACTAAATGGTGATGACGTTAGGTCAAGTGAAGGTCTTCACAACAATACACTTCAGTGCCTCCTACCATCAAATACAATTGCAAGATAAATCCAAAAATACAAGGCGTTCATCACACCAGAAGGAGCGTATCAATTCTGCAAGCTGCCCTTCGGATTGTGTTCGGCTTCAGCTGTATTTCAACGCATAATGAACCACTTATTCAAAGGCATGGAAATAGTCAGATCATTCCAGGACGATGTTCTGATTTACAGCAAGACAAAAGAGGAAAACCTGGTCATCCTGAGGAAAGTTTTTCAGAGGATTCAGGACAGTGGTCTTACACTGCAAAAAGACAAGTGCAAATTCCTAAAAGAAACTGTAGAGTACTTGGGACATCTCATCGATATAAATGGGGTACGACCCAAACCCTCCTTGATTTCTGCAATATCCTGTTCACCAAATCCACAAAATAAGGATGAAGTGGAATCTTTCTTGGGCATGGGTGAATTCCATTCCAAAGTTATACATTATGCAGCCAAGGTCGAACTGCTTCGGAAGATGGTAAACAAGGATGCAGAGTTAATTTGGAATGAAGAATGTGAACGAAGCATAAAGCCCATTAAGATAGAACTTGAGCAAGCACCGTCTCTGCAGTCATTCAACGAGAAGTTGAAAAGCACTGTCACAACAGACGCGAGCTAAGTCGGGTTGGGGGCTATGCTTAGCCAAATGACTGAGAACAGGGAGAAAATCATCACATTTGCGTCCAGGAAGCTAAGACGCACAAGAGACAAAGTACTCAGTAATTGAAAGTAAATTATTGGCTTGTGTTTGGGCTGTAACAAAGTATAAAAGTTTCCTGTGGGGCAAGGAATTTATTATCTGTACCGACCACAAACCATTGGTCAGTATACTTGAGAGAAAAAGTTCTAGCCAGCCTTTGAATTGCGAAGTTGGCATGCAAATTGCAGGAGCATCAAGTTAAGATGGAATACATTGCTGGCCGTGTGAATATATCGGCAGATTATTTATCACGTGCCCGTGCGAGGATGATTCTGAATGCGAAATGGATGATGATGATGTACTTGTTGCATGCTTTTTTGAAGATCATGATTTAAATGGTACCATTACCAAATCAGAATGGTTAGAAGCTATAACAGATGACACAGTGTTAGAGACACTTAAAAAGTATGTGATCAAAGGTTGGCCATGCGAGAGGGCACTTGATGAAGCACTCAGACCCTACTGGAAAATTAAGGATGATATTGGTGTTGTTGAAGATGTCATTCTCCGGGGTGGAACTTTAATAGCAATGTCCATGTGAAGCAGGTTGGTGGCTTTATCCCACGAAGTGCATGTAGGAATGACAGGCACCAAACAGAGATTGAGGGAAGGGTATAGGTGGCCCTCCATGGATCGTGACATTGATATGTTTGTTACTCACTGCTCAATGTGCAATGAAGCTGACAGAACTTTGACGACACGCCATTGCCCCATGACCTCCATTGAACTACCAGAAGGTCTGTGGATAAAAATCGGCAGTGACTTCATAGGTACCATAAATGCCTTGAGTTTAGAATTACGTTATGCCATAGTGCTGATTGATTATTTCAGGAAGTGGGTGGAAGTCAAGTTTGTGTCTCAACCCACCACACGTGAGGTAATTAACTTCCTGAAGGAGTTATTTTGCAGAGAAGGTTTTCCCATCAACTGGTCTCCGACAATGGAGTGCAGTTGGTATCCTCCGAGTTAGTCTCATTCTATAATAAAAATGGCATAGTGCATGTAAAATCCTCTTTAGACCATCCACAGGGCAATGACCAAGTGGAACGGGCCAATCGCCTGATTAAAGAAACCATCCAAATGGCCTTGAAGTCTCATATTCCTGTTGAGGCAGCACTACGCACCAGGTTGTGGTCCTACCGTACCACCCTCCACAGTACCAATGGAAGAATCCCATTTGAACTCATCAGGGGCAGGGCAGCAATCACACGTTTGCAGCCACATTGGTTATTGGCTTGGAAAAAATGGGAAAATGAAAACCATAAAGAAAATGAGAGTTGGATGAGAAGTCTGGTAGATGAGCGCCAGAAGCGCATGCGCACAAATTATGACACAAGGAATGCTGTATGAAAGATGTCGGTGAAAGAAGGTGACGTGGTGAGAGTGAGGTATCCCAGGAAGGGGGCCAACATGAGCAAGTATAGTAAACCCAGGCGTGTGGTCAAAACAAAGGGTACTGCCTTTCTCCTAGACAATGGTCAATGGTGGAATGGGACGAAAGTTGCAAGAAGCAGGATATCTGAGCCTGTGAGCAGGCCCAGTGGCTCGCGGGACGATGGTCTGGTGTCCTCTGCTGAGTCGTGCATGGGTGGGGCATGTGGGGATAAAACTACTCCTGTGTCAATAGATGATATTCCCAGCCTTCCTGGTGTGGCCACTGGTTCTGTTGATACCATTCGTGATAGGAGAACAATTGTTCCGCCCGTAAGATTCAAGGATTTTGCAATGTATTAGCTTTTCAAGGGGAAAGCATAAAAGTATGTGTTTCCTTTGCTTGTTTTGAAACTATGTATTCCAGAGTTACTTATGAAAAACGGGAGAAGATGTAACATACTGTGACCCTTCCCTGTCTAGTCTCTTTCCCGTTCTGCCCATCTGTGTCCGTGCGCGTGATCCCCGGCGAGCGTTTAGAACGTTATGGGTGCTTATGCGTAAGCCGGTATTCCAACAGCATTCCATATCCCTTGTTGAATAAAGCTGATCGCTTACTTTATTTCTCGTTGTCATCTCGTCATTACAGATGACAAATCTATAAGGTTTATTACATTTTGCCATGGTTTATGGTTATAAAATAGTGCATGGAAGGGGAAGACCCGTTTCTATCTTCACACGTTGAGTGGTTTCTTCCCTGGACACACATAAACCATGCAGTGCGCTGTAACTAAAGCTCCCTGATCTTGGAACATGAGTTTATTAGCACGTGCGCACGAGTTGCGGACTGTAGTAAACAACATTGCTACTAGAACCATGTCTCCGGTTAAACAATATTCTAGTTACCACAATAGCCAGTTTACAGCTTGTTTGATTTGGAACTCGAGGCACAAATAATATTGCAGCATGGTCCACATCATCTCTGTCATCATGCTAAATAATGTTACACCAGTTTGGTGTATATACTATTTGTGAATGTAGGTTGTTCGAAAGTGGTTTACTACAACCCTGAAATTATGGTAATTGCAGAGGACGGGAAAGAAAGGCGCAGGATTTTTTTTTCTTATTGTAACTCTTAAAAAGTAGTAATGTATTACACAAGCTCCTATAGGAGTCTCCTGCGGTACCTGGGGAGAAGTGCAGCCGGTGAAAGATCACATCAAGTACCATAGGTACATATAAACAAAGCTTAGATACTTAAGTTCTACTGAACTTAGTGGTTGTAGACCAAAGGGCTTAGCACACCCTGACTATAAATCCTAGAGAGGTTCTAGTAGGTAAACACTTAGTGTAGGTAGGTGCACACAACACACCTCACTAGTCATGGCTGGCACAGGTGAACCACTCAGTTCTCTATCTGTGGAAAGTGACCCTCCCAGGGCACCCTCCAGCTATGAAAAACTCAGCTACAGAGAATTGAGTGCCTTGTGCACCTCAAGGAGGCTGAAAAAGGGTCACACCCCTACCATCCCAATCCTGATACATGTCCTAGAGACAGCTGATCTTTAGAAGGCTTCTGGAGCAGGCCCCTCAGGTACCATAGGACAAGGAGGGGCCCCCATAGATGATGATACCCTCACCCCAGTAGTTGAGACCGAAGAGGTAGGTGATGATTCAGATGATCAGGGGGATGGCCAGGTTCAGGTCAGAAGGCTTAGCCAGGCTAGCCTAAGCATACATGGGAATGGAGAAGGGGTTCACCCCTCCAGACCTAATAGTAGGCTTCACCCAGGCAATAGAAGGGAGAGATCTCCTTCCAGGGAGTCTATCCTCTCTAATGCCACAAGCGGTTCTCAAAGGAGAATGACTTCCCCTCAGAGAAAATAGCATGAGGCTAGGATGAGAGCGGTCCAACTTCAGATAGAGAAAGAGGAAACAGCCCTGGCCCAAGCTAAACTTGCTTTAGCAAGGGAACACAGATTAAGTGGATTAGATTCCACTGGTGGCAGCAATATCCCTAAGGATAAAGACAGGTCCTATGATCATAGAAACCTGAGTAAGATTGTGCCCCCCTACAAAGATGGGTATGACATCCACAAATGGATGACTGCTCTGGAGAGAGCCTGCATGGTACAGCAGGTTCCCCAAGACCAGTGGGCAGCAATCTTGTGGCTCTCCTTCTCAGAGAAAGGAAGAGACAAACTCCTCACTGTTAGCCCTGAGGATGCTAAAAACTACACTGTCCTGAAGAGTGCTCTTATTGATGGGTTTTGCCTAACCACTGAGCAATACAGGTTGTTGTTCAGAGATACCCAAAAAGCTCAGACTCAGGACTGGACTGATTTTGTAGATTGTGCTACTAAGGCTCTGGAAGGCTGGTTATTGGGCAGCAAAGTACATGACTATACAGGATTGTATAATGTGATTATGAGGGAGCAGATCCTTAGTAATTTTCAAAACCAGCTTCTACACCAGCACCTGGTGGACTCAGATCTGACCTCTCCACAAGAATTGGGTAAGAGGGCAGACAAATGGGTCAGAACCAGGATTAGGCCTAGAAATCAGGGTAATGACCAGAAGAAAGATTCTACCAAGCCTCGAGAGAAAGGGGGGGGGATACATCTAAAGACAAGACTTCCCCAGGGCCCCAAAACTCCAATTATGGGGGTGGGTCCCGAAATCCTTCCTCTACAGTTAAGAAACCTTATTGCCATGCTTGTAAAAAGCCTGGCCACTGGAAGACTGACAGCAGTTGCCCCAAGGCCAGCAATAAGGAAAATATTCCTCCAAGTAATACTCCAACACCTCCTGTTACTACTAGTAGTCATCCCCCAGGTGGTGGGAGTGCCCCCAGGGATTTGTCTGGGTTTACTTGGGGAACTCATGGGGACTCTGGTCTAACCATGTCCCCTAACTTAGATACTCTTGTCTGTGAAAATGGCATGGGGTTTGCCAACTTCACTGCTTGTCCCAACACTTTGGGCAAGTACAGACAGGAGCCCCACATCAATGGCCAGAAAATTGAAGCCTACAGAGACACAGGGGCTAGCATCATTATGGTGACTTACAGTCTAGTTCCCTCAGGACAACTTCTACCTGGGTTCACCTATCATGTGATCAACATTGTTGGAGTGCAGAAAGATCATCCCATGGCAGTAGTAAATCTCAGCTGGGGAGGTGCCACTGGCCCCAAGAGAGTGGCAGTGTCATCAAACTTGCCTGTAGATTGTCTACTGGGGAATGATCTAGAGATTTCAGCCTGGGCTGAGGTAGAACAAGAAACCCATTCTAGAATGGTAGGCCTTCCTGAAAAGGTTAGTAGAGCTGTGATGGCCACAGCCCCAGCCTAAGCAGAATTCCTTCCTAAAGAGATTGGAAGGGCTGTGATGGTCACAGCCTAAGCCCAGACAGACTTCCCTGAAAAGGTTGGCAGGGCTGTGATGGTCACAGCCCACACTCAAACTGAGTTCCTTCCTGAAAAGGTTGGTGGGGCTGTGATGGTCACAGCCCAAACAAACAGATTTTAGTGTTGTGAAGCCTGAAACTATGGATCACTCCACTCAAACAGAGAGCATTGGGGAGGAAAAAAAGTCTCCCTCCCACCAGACATTAGGTGAGAGTCAGCCTCCTCTGGGAACTGACCCTACCCCTTGTGAAGGAACTGCCCCAGAGGTAGTCAGGCCTAACCTGGAAGAGCCCCTGATGTCAGTGGACCCTTCCAAGTTGGGACCCAGTCTGGAGCAGGTAACCTGCCCCTCTCTACCCTGCCTCAGTCAGCCCAGGGCTGCAGAGGTCAGGGAGGCCTGTGGTGGACCCCAAAAGCCCCCTGTCCACAAGAACCACCCCATCAGCAGATTAGGGGCACCAAAGCTAGCAGCCCTAGCAAGGTGAACATTTCAAACACTCCTGAGGGATCTCCCTTACACTTAGTTATGAGCCTCCCCCAGATGGATTCTGTTGGGCACAGCCAAACCTGGGACCCAAAGGCCCTAAACCTGACCTGTCCCTCCAGTAAGCCAACAAAAGGGACCTAGCCTCCAGCTTTAGGTAGCCAGAGTTTGACCCTGAGTGATGGTGGTTAAAGGAGGGATGTGGGTCCCGGTCTTCGTAGGGCTCAAGGGCACAGGGAGTGATGCCTCATGGTAGGTGACTGATCTCATGTGGTGTGGGGATGGGGACTGTGAGTGGGCTGAGCTAGAGGGTGATTTTCGATCCTGGATGTTAGGAGGGGAAGGGGGGGCATGGGTGGGTGAGCTGTCTGATAGAGGGGAAGTGAGCGGGTTTTGGAGGTATCGAGTTACATTGAGGGCATCATAATGTCAGCAAGGGGGATCTCGAGGCAGCTGAGAGAGGGGTCCGAATACTCCCCTGTCATGGATGGTTCACTGGGGGAGGGATGGGGTTGATCCATATCATGAGGTGATCATGTGGGCCTTTTTTAGTGAGAGGAAGAGGAAGTCTAAGACCTCAAGGTGAGCACTCTTGGCCTGTATTAGGACCGCACCGTTCATGAAGATGGTTATGGAGATATTGCTGCTCTTCGACTGGTGACTCGGGAGGGAGGTCGTCAGTTTGCAGCTGTGGGAGGTAGTGGTGGTTTTGGAAATGCTGAGATGCATGTTGAGAATGATGGGCCAAATGTTGGGTCTGTCAATGTGGAAGATGAGTATCACAGCGTCGTTGTCAGGCTTGTGGATGTGCGCAGACAGTCATGACAATGGTGTTTCTTAGGAGGGCAAGTGATGCAACAGCACAGTGCACACAAGTAAATAGGCTTGGGGGAGTGAGGAGCAGCTGTGAGGCAACGTAATACACATGGATGCCGCTCATTTGCCACATGCAAGACATGTCAAACATAAATCTCAAAGTCCCATACATCACACACCAATATACTAATAAGCCTGCCAACACAGAAAGCAGAACCACCGATTGTCACATCTCTCTCCCCTTTCACAGGTAATCAAGGATATGCACTCTGCCCGTGGATGATAACACCCCTCCGTGCCCCGAACACCCAAGCCCAGAGGCAGTACAATGCGGCCCAAAGTTGTTATGCAGGAAGAGTATTATAAAATAATACTGTAAACACATGGCATGGTTTCTAAGCCATAAAATACATAGATAAATAAATAAAGACTAAAAGTACTCAACTGGTGCTTCTAAAATACACCTATCCCGATGTACCTAACCAAAGTCTAGTATGATGGAAGAAGTAAGTGTGGTGTAGCATAAGGTTTAGTATTCTTTTGCCAAGAATCTATCCAAGATTTCTCTTAGGGTCTAATGAGCTCCGTACCTTGGTTCAGAATGAAGGAGGTCTGGTATCTCTCTGTCTCAGGACTCAATTTCCCAACACCCTGTAAGGGGAGCTTGGAAACACTGGAGCTGGATTTCTCTGCAAGAGAAAAGACAGAGTTTCTTACAGTGCGTCAGCTGGAGGGTCGGCTTCCTTCGGCACTTGCTGTAGCGCGATGCGTCGGGCAAGTAGATAGTCGAACTGCTCCAAACCACTGTGTGTTTGCTTGGGCAAGTGTAGGCATATTTATACCTTGAAGGTGCTGAGTTTGACGTAAAGATGGACATAATAACGTCATCAAAGAGTCTCAGTTCTTTGAAAACTCCATGAGTTCTTGGAAAAATCAATATTCAAGCAAGGGGAAGTCCCTAACTGCTGAAGCCGAGTTTTCCAAGAAATCGTTGTGGCTTTTCGGAACTAGTGGAAGTAGCCATGCCGTATTTGGACTGCATGGGCTATGTCTAAATGTAAATGTAATGTAAATGTATGAAGCTTATATAGCGCATGACTTACCCTGGGGAATCTCCGAGCTTGCTTAGGGAACCCGTCCTGGTATTCCCCTGTGAGATAACCCCGGCAGGGTATCCACAAGGTGAAAGCCAGGCATCCCACCGCGAGGGGCCGATGTGGAGATTAAGCAAGCTATTGCCCAGAGTCGCAGAGTGTGAACCCGTGAGTCGAGAAGGCACCGGAGCGAGAATTATCGAGTCCGTGGAAATATTGAGCCCAAGACCCGCCGAGGCGGGGAATTGAACCCTGGTCCAGGGCCAAACTCAAGCTCCAGGTCTGCCGCCTCTAACCCCTGAGCCACACTTCTCCACAAATGTGGTTATGATTTCTATGCATATATAAGGACAAGGTGATTTATACCTATATAAGGGCATGAATCTGGAAAATTACACTAGGGTCCTAAAACGCTATACAACACCCACTCCACTTTATTATGTTCAACATTACTAAATTTAAGCACTAAAACATATCTAAAGCATGTGTTTACAATCCCACCCAAAAATACATAAAATGCATTTGAAAAATGGTTGTACACATAAAATGAGCATTTGTACTGTACGCATTTTAAAAGAAATGATTTCATTTTAAGCATGTAGTATGATATTGGCAATGCTAACCGAATGAATCATGAAATTTTCCTTTCATGAAATGGCTCTTAAATACCGATTTTTTTTTTGAGACCATCGCATAGCAGAATATATAAACTGTTGTAGTTTTCTGGATAAGGTCAATATTGTTCCTAGGAAGTATTCAAAGAATTCTTGTTCTCTAGTTTTACTTCAAGCAGATTACTTTGTAGCAAAGTTCAATTTTGGAAAAAAGTCAAATCAACTTGTCGAAAAATATAATTCCAAAGTTAGCAGTTTTATGTTTTGAAAAAATGAAGGTCGAATTCAAAGTTGATAGAACGCTGTATGCTTTTTTCTAAAGTTATTCTCGGTGTCAGGAGAAAACATGAAATCTTCTAAGCTGGCAAATAAATCGTCTACCGCAGTAGGTGAAAGTTGCACCACTTCATTAAGTAGATCAATCGTACACAGATGAGAAGCATCGCCTTCAGCGTCAGTCGCATTAGCAATGTTCGCAGTAGATGGTACCTGTGTGCCATTTGGTCCACGTTACTCACCGTTCAGCGGGAATTGCTGGTGAAACCTCAATGAATGCCGTCATCAGGATTGGTAGCCGTTGGGGTCAATACAATGCATGAGCCGTTACCGAACCAAGCAAAGCGTCAACATCCGTTGGCAGTGCTGATGGAAGTGTCACACAAATATCCAACACACATTCCTCACCACAGAGCAGGCATCGTAGAACAGTTAAGATGCAATCTTGCCAGATTGGTCTGAACGAAAGGAACCACGTGGTATTCAGATCTCTTAAATGAGCCAAGCCAAGAATCTGTGTTATGCGCTCACGATGCTGCAATGCCAGAAGAGTGTACTCCATGGTAATCTGGGTATTGCTGGTGACTGGACTTGCCATAACGGAGCAGAAGGAACAACAATAGTATCCCTGCTACGAGTCTCAAGATGAGAGGCAGGCCGCCGAACAATGAGTGCACGAAGTTAGGAAAAATGCCTAGGACTGCTTCAAAGGGTGCTAACAGTCCCAAAAAATTCGTCTTAAATACATGTACAATACCACTGGTATCAGACATGTTTAAAATGCGACCTAACATTTCTGCAAAATGTATGGGGCAGTTTGTTGATAAAAGGGCATGAATCTCTGCAGAGACCTTGCAGTTTGCAGATCATACATCTCTCTGGACGAGGTCAGTGGCACAGTTTTTTGTGAAAGAATGGCTTTCATTCTGCTTACAGTATCAATTCAAATAGAAGAGAAGTTCAGTGAAGGCCATAGCGGCGACTCCCTGTCTGTCTTAGTTTTAGGAAACAATACTTGCATACAGCAAGTGACCCTGGCTGACACACTAAGGAGATGAGCTATTCCTGGCATCATTCGACAACAGCTGTGATCATTCAACATTATGTATCTCCCATTGGAAAGCTGCCCAAAAATTGGATCTATCACTGCTGATGGGGAACCCTGCAGGTGGCAGGATAAGTTGGTCGAAGAACATTCACAATCTCCATGTTAATTAATACCCTGACATAATAGTGTACCGCTCAGTGTGGTTTTGCAATTTTTACCACTAAGAAATACCCCCTTTTCCCCACTCCAACATTTGTGTGTGTGCGGTAATTCCCAGGTTGACTTTATGTATTCTTTACCCAACCTTTCATACAGGCCTGAAGGTATGTGTATCAAGCAATACTGAAACTGGAAAATCGTCACTGGTATTGTGATGGAGTCATGTATTATCCATTCCACAGCTGGTTTCTCAGAAACTGTTGATGGTAATCTTTCCAGTTTTTCAATGCTCAGCACCGTATAGTCTGCACCCCTCTGTGCCAAAAAGATTTGTTTATCTGTAAGGTTAAATCCAGTAAACAATGACGTGATGTTGATTAGACGGCAAGGCACCTAGCCTGAACGAAGGTTTTGTAAAGTCCAGCCTAGCAGCATTATAGAACGCAATTGAGACTGTCCATGTTGTAACATGAGCAAGTTCTGTTCCATTATGTCAATGGCAGAAGATACAATGCTGTCCAAAAAGTACATTCTGAATGACAGAGTCGTTAACCCATCGTCAACTACAGAGAGAGCTTTCTCTACATTAATTCGATCAATTTCTCGTATTCGTTCTGCAGTTTCCGTTTGTGTGACTTTCCATGCTTCATTATAAGCAGCATATATACCGGCATATATGAAACGTTTATGGCGTGGTTTGCGTGTTCCTAGTAAGAAGTCTCTCAAATCAACGCCATCTTTAAGTAAAGATAAGTGTTGTTTTATATCTGGGAGTGTGGATTTTTGTAGCCACTCAAGGTACAGTTTTCCTACACTGTAAGTTGTTATTATTCCTGGATGTTGTCTCTGGACATATCTTGGATCTGGCCTAGTTACTATAAACCCTTGTGTCTTATTCAGGAATCTATCTTGACAGTTATTCGTGTCTGTGGGCCAGATTAACCATTTTTTCCAATCAGGATTAGTTCTGTTTTGTTGTAAAATATATTTCACGTTCCTCCTCATCTGTAGTTCCATTACTATCAGGACTGGGCTTAGGTATGGACAGTTTGTTTAAGTCTTTTATCTTAGCCAGGCCAAGACAACATGTCTGTTGAACAGTTTCATTTAAGAATATTATTTGTTCTGGGATGATGCAGGCTCTAAATAAGACTTCTAACCCTTGCACCTGCCAGTCTTTTGTGCCCTGGACAGTTTTTGTCTCAATGTTGTCTTTCCAAAAGTCAAAACAATTGAGCATAAAAGGCTGCAGAATAAATTTGCTTAGGATTAGTCAACATACTTTTCATTCCTGTCTTATTAACACTTTTAAAGTAAAATGTTTCCGAATTTGTGACATTAAAATCTGAAAAGAATGGACATTTTTCATAAAATGTTTTTGAGCTACCCTTTGGTGGCGTTGGACAATGTCCCCTCTAGAAAAACCTAAATCAATTTTACTATATTTTCCATCTATCAGCTTTCCCAAACTTAAAATAAGAATGAGCCATAGTAGGAGAAAAAGTACACCTAACACAATCCAAAATTAAACCCACGGTGAAACTAATATGTATTTGTAAGCTGGTGAAAAAGTTCTGTGACTTGTTCCTTGAACGTTTTATTTGCTGGCGTTGTTTCAAGTTCACTGTGATCCTCAGAAAACATATTAAAGTTGAGGAAATAGCCAGAGGCAGTTCTGTCAATTGTTGATATTGCATCCGGATTATTTGAAATCGCTGGAGCTGCATGGTCCCTTGGCATATTAATATAGTCAGATGCTACATCATTGTACACGGGAGTTTCTTGACGAACTGTTATTTGGGTTTCAAGAGGTATAAGTTCCATGGCATTATTGCAAAGCCCTTTTTTTCTTACTGCATATTCTTCAAAGGTGATGGGTCTCTCAGTCTGAACCTCTTGGATAGTAGCAAGATTTGGTCATCTGCTACTTCTTTGGAGTCCACTGGGCCTACTACATATTATCGGCCACATGGTGTGGTTTTACCAGGTCAATTGATATGAACCGGTTCTCCTTTCTTACAGCAAGGGGCGGCAGTAACACTGTTCTTGATCCGTGAATTGCTAGAAAAGGTACTGGTTTTCTGTAAGAAGGCCCAAATTCCTTCTTAGTCTCTATTTTTTCTCTGACCAGATTCCCAATCTTTGGAATCCAGACAGGTCTTGCT
The DNA here is from genome assembly GCF_964263255.1 of Lissotriton vulgaris. NCBI lineage: Eukaryota > Metazoa > Chordata > Amphibia > Caudata > Salamandridae > Lissotriton > Lissotriton vulgaris. The sequence goes on along the minus strand of NC_141697.1, from coordinate 826,550,603 downwards.
GGGACAGGTGGTTTCTCTTCAGTGGTCGTTGGCTTCTGTATGGTATTGCTTAGACTTCTAGTTTCATTTAAGTCCTGCAAAACAGCCAAACGGTCTTTGATATCAAAGGGTTTTTGTTCTGCCACTGAAGTATGACGATCGAGGTCTTCGACAATCATTCTAGTACCAAAAAGGATTTCATATGGAGTGATTCCACACAGATAATTTCTTGGCAGATTGTTAAGACCACATTGGACACTTATCAGATGTTTGACCCACCCGTCACCCGTGCCTAATACCCTTGCTGTTATAGATTGCTTTATGTCACGTTTTTTTCTTTCCACAACCGAATTTCCCTCAGGATGGAAAGGACTTGAGTACCGCAATGCAACTCCCAAGCTGGCCATGGCCTCCTTGTAAGCTTGAGAGCTAAAAGTAGGACCCTGGTCAGAATGTAGCGTGCCGATTGTGTATGTGCCTATAAAGACTCGCAACTCTTTTATAACAGTTCGGGCGTCAGCCAAGCACTGAGGCCACATCCAAAAAAATCTTGAGCATGAATCCACTGCGACCATGATATATTTAGAGTTGCCATCCCTCTGTAAGGGACCACAGTGGTGCAGGTAAACACATGCTAAGGGTTTATCTGAAATTAGAAGGGGCGTCTGCGCCGGGCGTTTCACCGTTGAAACTTTCATTTTCTGGCAGATTTCACATTCCAAAACATAGTTTCGGGTCTGTTCCCTCATGCGCGGCCACCAGTATCTTTGCTTTAATAATGACACTGTGTTGGAAACACCTGCGTGTGAAGAGGCAAGTCCTTCATGTGATGCAAAAATTAGTCCTAATCTGTGTTCCATGTTTGGAATTACTCTATCCCCCACTCCAGGGATTCAGCAAAGGAACATTATTTGCATCAGTTATATATGAGTATTTGAGTGGAAAGCCTTTTGGAAGTGTTCTACCACTGTCTTTTTTTGAACAAGTGACAGCTTGCGTTATTTCGCTGTCTATTTTTGTTTTTGAACGAGTGATTGCAGCTATGGAAGCCGCTTGCACAGCTGCCTTTGCGGCTTCATCAGCCAATGAATTCCCTGCAACGTGAACGTCATCACGCTGATGATTCAGTGTATGGATCATGTGAGTCTTTTGCAGCTCTTTCTGTAAAAAAATCACTTGTTCCCAAAGCAACTTATGCTTTATTGCGCCACCTTTTGCGTCTTTGAAACCGTTTTGAGCCCAGTTCTGCAAGTATTCATTGTAAGATTGGACGCAGTAATACGAATCACACACTATGAGTGTGTGGAATTCGCGATCGATATTTTCAAGTGCCATTTTGAAAGCCTGTAGTTCAGCTCGCTGAGCTGTACAGTCTTCAAGAGATTGAGTTTTTGTGACCATAGGCTGGTATTTACCATCGCGCCAGCAACCCCTAACAATCGCACACGCAGCACTATAAGCTTGTTTACCCCCGATTGCGGGTTGTGCTGATCCGTCTGTATAAATTATACATCCATAATGCTCTAGAGGCAGAATCTAAGTGGGCAGAGGACATTCTTGTTCGTATTGTAGAGAGTTTTCAAGTAAGGGTCAAAAAAATATTCAACGTCTGTTGCAGCAAGAGAATGAACCCATTGTATCCATCTCGGATGTAAAGCCTTTGCATTCGGAATACTTGCTTTTGTTACTGCCTCTAAGGCAGGTACAGGAGTAACGACCTTTAGGCATTTTCCCTGTGCGAGAGCTCTCTCTTTTGCTACTGCAGTTTGAAACGCTGTCAGAATTTTTTCCGTTGAAGGGAATTTCCTTTCAGCTTGTGTGTACAAGTGTCATTTATAAGCTATTGGTACCTTTTCACCTTCATTTAAGGTTAGGTACGTGAATCTGCATCTTCCTGGGATGATTCGGCTTACAAGGTTGCGTACGTTTACGCGTGTCTGTAAATGGGTTGTTGCTAACATGTCTGTTTGCACTGAACGCAAAATTTCTGTGTGTTTTTTTAGTCCAATTAGTAGGTTTGAAATCAGGTTTGATTAGTTCGTAGAGAGGTTTAACCCTTTCTACGTTGTTTAAAATATAAGTTCTTCCAAAACTCAGAAATACTAGCACTGACTGTAAGTTTTTCAGCATTTTTGGAGGTTGGAGCAGCGCACATTTTTCAAAAAAGTTTGCTGCCAGGCATTTGCCTTCACTTGAAAGTTCATATCCTAAGAATAGGACGGTGAGGTGGGCAATTCTTGATTTTTTAAAATTGAATTTGTACCCTTCAGAGGCGAAGCCAAGTATGATGGTGTTCACCCTGTTCAAGTGCCTGTCCAAATCATCGTCTGTAAGATAGATGTAATCAACATACGATAATGCCTCTTCATCATACGTTTGCAGTAACTCAGTTACTCTGGCTGAAAAAGGATCAATGACAGAATATCAAGGAGCAAAATATCGACCTCCCAAAATATTGTGGAAAAAATATAGAATGCCAGAATATCGACTTCCTATCTTCAAACAGGTAAGTACACCAAAATAGACTCCAAAATATTGTTGTAAAAAATATAGACAGTCACAATATCGAATTTTTTAAATGTCTTAAAAGTAATTTAAAAGTAATATATTAATAAATATAATTAATTTAAACATACTTAAAATACTTAAATAAACTTAAAATTAGTAAATAATTAATGTAACATAAACATTTTCTTTTTATAATTTTAATGCATATATATATATATATATATATATATATATATATATATATATATATATATATATATATATATATATATATATATATATATATATATACATATTATTAACAAAACATATACAATATTTTCAATGTAGGATAGCGAAAGGGTTAAATTTACTATTACCGCTCCAGTGAGTGCAACAGTAGAGAAAACATTGCATAGCGTAGGGGTAAAAATTACTATTCCCACTCCAGAGAGTGCAAGAGTATGGAAAATATTGGATAGCGTGGAGGTAAAAATTGCTATTCCCACTCCAGAGAGTAATACAGTAGAGAAAGCATTGGATAGCGTAGGGGTAAAAATTACTATTCCCACTCCAGTGAGTGCAACAGTAGGAAAAGCGTTGTATAGCGGGAGATTAAAAATTACTATTCCCACTCCAGTGAGTGCAACAGTAGGGAAAGCATTGGATAGCGTAGGGGTAAAAATTACAATACCCACTCCAATGAGTGCAACAGTAGGGAAAGCGTTGGATAGCGGGAGAGTAAAAATTACTATTCCCACTCCAATGAGTGCAACAGTAGGAAAAACGTTGATAGCGTAGTGGTAACAATTACTATTCCCACTCCAGAGAGTGCAACAGTAGGGAAAGCATTGGAAAGCGTAGGGGTAAAAATTACTATTCCCACTCCAGTGAGTGCAACAGTAGGGGAAGCGTTGGATAGCGTAGGGATAAAAATTACTATTCCCACTCCAATGAGTGCAACAGTAGGTAAAGCATTGGATAGCGTAGGGGTAAAAATTACTATTCCCACTCCAGTGAGTGCAACAGTAGGGAAAGCGTTGGATAGCGTAGGGGTTAAAATTACTATTTCAACTCCAGTCAGTGCAGCAGTAGGAAAAGCGCTGGATAGCGTAGAGGTAAAAATTGCTATTCCCACTCCAGAGAGTGCAACAGCAAGGAAAGCATTGGATAGCGTAGGGGTAAAAATTACTATTCCCACTCCAGTGAGTGCAACAGTAGGGAAGCACTGGATAGCGTAAGGGTAAAAATTACTATTCCTACTCCGGAGAGTGCAACAGTAGGGAAAGTGTTGGATAGCGTAGGGGTAAAAATTACTATTCCAACTCCAGAGAGTGCAACAGTAGGGAAAGCATTGGATATCGTTGAGGTAAAAATTACTATTCCCACACCAGAGAGTGCAACAGTAGGGAAAGCGTTGGATAGCGTAGGGGTTAAAATTACTATTCCCACTTCAGTGAGTGCAACAGTAGGGAAAGCGCTGGATAGCGTAGGGGTTAAAATTACTATTCCCACTCCAGTTAGTGCAATAGTAGGGAAAGCGCTGGATAGCCTAAGGGTAATAATTACTATTCCCACTCCAGAGAGTGCAACAGTAGGTAAAGCGTTGGATAGCGCAGGGGTAACAATTACTATTTCCACTCCAGTGAGTGCAACAGTAGGGAAAGCATTGGATAGCGTAGGGGTAAAAATTACTATTCCCACTCCAATGAGTGCAACAGTAGGGAAAGCGTTGATAGCGTGGTGGTAACATTTACTATTCCCACTCCAGAGAGTGCAACAGTAAGGAAAGAATTGGAAAGCGTAGGGGTAAAAATTACTATTCCCACTCCAGTGAGTGCAACAGTAGGGAAAGCGTTGGATAGCGTAGGCGTAAAAATGACTATTCCCACTCCACAGAGTGCAACAGTAGGGAAAGCGTTGGATAGTGGGAGAGTAAAAATTACTATTCCCACTCCAATGAGTGCAACAGTTGGGAAAACGTTGATAGCGTGGTGGTAACATTTACTATTCCCACTCCAGAGAGTGCAACAGTAGGGAAAGCATTGGAAAGCGTAGGGGTAAAAATTACTATTATCGCTCCAGTGAGTGCAACCGTAGGGGAAGCGTTGGATAGTGTAGGGGTAAAAATTACTATTCCCACTCCACAGAGTGCAACAGTAGGGAAAGCGTTGGATAGCGTAGGGATAAAAATTACTATTCCCACTCCAATGAGTGCAACAGTAGGTAAAGCATTGGATAGCGTAGGGGTAAAAATTACTATTCCCACTGCAGTGAGTGCAACAGTAGGGAAAGCGTTGGATAGCGTACGGGTTAAAATTACTATTTCAACTCCAGTTAGTGCAGCAGTAGGAAAAGCGCTGGATAGCGTAGAGGTAAAAATTGCTATTCCCACTCCAGAGAATGCAACAGCAGGGAAAGCATTGGATAGCGTAGGGGTAAAAATTACTATTCCCACTCCAGTGAGTGCAACAGTAGGGAAAGCGTTGTATAGCGAGAGATTAAAAATTACTATTCCCACTCCAGTGAGTGCAACAGTAGGGAAGCACTGGATAGCGTAAGGGTAAAAATTACTATTTCCACTCCAGAGAGTGCAACAGTAGGGAAAGTGTTGGATAGCGTAGGGGTAAAAATTACTATTTCCACTCCAGTGAGTGCAACAGTAGGGAAAGCGTTGGATAGCGTAGGGGTTAAAATTACTATTTCAACTCCAGTTAGTGCAGCAGTAGGAAAAGCGCTGGATAGCATAGAGGTAAAAACTGCTATTCCCACTCCAGAGAGTGCAACAGCAGGGAAAGCATTGGATAGCGTAGGGGTAAAAATTACTATTCCCACTCCAGTGAGTGCAACAGTAGGGAAAGCGTTGTATAGCGAGAGATTAAAAATTACTATTCCCACTCCAGTGAGTGCAACAGTAGGGAAGCACTGGATAGCGTAAGGGTAAAAATTACTATTCCCTCTCCAGAGAGTGCAACAGTAGGGAAAGTGTTGGATAGCGTAGGGGTAAAAATTACTATTCCAACTCCAGAGAGTGCAACAGTAGGGAAAGCGTTGGATAGCGTAGGGGTTAAAATTACTATTCCCACTTCAGTGAGTGCAACAGTAGGGAAAGCGCTGGATAGCGTAGGGGTTAAAATTACTATTCCCACTCCAGTTAGTGCAATAGTAGGGAAAGCGCTGGATAGCCTAAGGGTAATAATTACTATTCCCACTCCAGAGAGTGCAACAGTAGGTAAAGCATTGGATAGCGCAGGGGTAACAATTACTATTTCCACTCCAGTGAGTGCAACAGTAGGGAAAGCATTGGATAGCGTAGGGGTAAAAATTACTATTCCCACTCCAATGAGTGCAACAGTAGGGAAAGCGTTAGATAGCATAGGCATGCGCGGAACATTTACTATTCCCACTCCAGAGAGTGCATTAGTAGGGAAAGCGTTGGATAGCGTAGGGGTTAAAATTACTATTCCCACTTCAGTGAGTGCAACAGTAGGGAAAGCGCTGGATAGCGGGAGAGTACAAATTACTATTCCCACTCCAATGAGTGCAACAGTTGGGAAAACGTTGATAGCGTGGTGGTAACATTTACTATTCCCACTCCAGTGAGTGCAACAGTAGGGAAAGCGTTGGATAGCGTAGGCGTAAAAATTACTATTCCCACTCCACAGAGTGCAACAGTAGGGAAAGCGTTAGATAGCATAGGCATGCGCGGAACATTTACTATTCCCACTCCAGAGAGTGCATTAGTAGGGAAAGCGTTGGATAGCGTAGGGGTTAAAATTACTATTCCCACTTCAGTGAGTGCAACAGTAGGGAAAGCGCTGGATAGCGTAGGGGTTAAAATTACTATTCCTACTCCAGTTAGTGCAATAGTAGGGAAAGCGCTGGATAGCCTAAGGGTAATAATTACTATTCCCACTCCAGAGAGTGCAACAGTAGGTAAAGCGTTGGATAGCGCAGGGGTAACAATTACTATTTCCACTCCAGTGAGTGCAACAGTAGGGAAAGCATTGGATAGCGTAGGGGTAAAAATTACTATTCCCACTCCACAGAGTGCAACAGTAGGGAAAGCGTTGGATAGTGGGAGAGTAAAAATTACTATTCCCACTCCAATGAGTGCAACAGTTGGGAAAACGTTGATAGCGTGGTGGTAACATTTACTATTCCCACTCCAGAGAGTGCAACAGTAGGGAAAGCATTGGAAAGCGTAGGGGTAAAAATTACTATTATCGCTCCAGTGAGTGCAACCGTAGGGGAAGCGTTGGATAGTGTAGGGGTAAAAATTACTATTCCCACTCCACAGAGTGCAACAGTAGGGAAAGCGTTGGATAGCGTAGGGATAAAAATTACTATTCCCACTCCAATGAGTGCAACAGTAGGTAAAGCATTGGATAGCGTAGGGGTAAAAATTACTATTCCCACTGCAGTGAGTGCAACAGTAGGGAAAGCGTTGGATAGCGTACGGTTAAAATTACTATTTCAACTCCAGTTAGTGCAGCAGTAGGAAAAGCGCTGGTTAGCATAGAGGTAAAAATTGCTATTCCCACTCCAGAGAGTGCAACAGCAGGGAAAGCATTGGATAGCGTAGGGGTAAAAATTACTATTCCCACTCCAGTGAGTGCAACAGTAGGGAAAGCGTTGTATAGCGAGAGATTAAAAATTACTATTCCCACTCCAGTGAGTGCAACAGTAGGGAAGCACTGGATAGCGTAAGGGTAAAAATTACTATTTCCACTCCAGAGAGTGCAACAGTAGGGAAAGTGTTGGATAGCGTAGGGGTAAAAATTACTATTTCCACTCCAGTGAGTGCAACAGTAGGGAAAGCGTTGGATAGCGTAGGGGTTAAAATTACTATTTCAACTCCAGTTAGTGCAGCAGTAGGAAAAGCGCTGGATAGCATAGAGGTAAAAATTGCTATTCCCACTCCAGAGAGTGCAACAGCAGGGAAAGCATTGGATAGCGTAGGGGTAAAAATTACTATTCCCACTCCAGTGAGTGCAACAGTAGGGAAAGCGTTGTATAGCGAGAGATTAAAAATTACTATTCCCACTCCAGTGAGTGCAACAGTAGGGAAGCACTGGATAGCGTAAGGGTAAAAATTACTATTCCCGCTCCAGAGAGTGCAACAGTAGGGAAAGTGTTGGATAGCGTAGGGGTAAAAATTACTATTCCAACTCCAGAGAGTGCAACAGTTGGGAAAGCATTGGATAGCGTTGAGGTAAAAATTACTATTCCCACTCCAGAGAGTGCAACAGTAGGGAAAGCGTTGGATAGCGTAGGGGTTAAAATTACTATTCCCACTTCAGTGAGTGCAACAGTAGGGAAAGCGCTGGATAGCCTAAGGGTAATAATTACTATTCCCACTCCAGAGAGTGCAACAGTAGGTAAAGCATTGGATAGCGCAGGGGTAACAATTACTATTTCCACTCCAGTGAGTGCAACAGTAGGGAAAGCATTGGATAGCGTAGGGGTAAAAATTACTATTCCCACTCCAATGAGTGCAACAGTAGGGAAAGCGTTGGATAGCGGGAGAGTACAAATTACTATTCCCACTCCAATGAGTGCAACAGTTGGGAAAACGTTGATAGCGTGGTGGTAACATTTACTATTCCCACTCCAGGGAGTGCAACAGTAGGGAAAGCGTTGGATAGCGTAGGCGTAAAAATTACTATTCCCACTCCACAGAGTGCAACAATAGGGAAAGCGTTGGATAGCATAGGCATGCGCGGAAAATCCATTCCGCTCGCTTATTTTCGGTAAATTCGCAATCCGCGAGATTCGCGAATTTCCCGCAAAATCCGCGAGCAGAACGGATTGGGTCAAAAGTTCAAGCTGACTTTTGTAACTCTTTTAGAATGGCGCTGGCAGGCTGCCAGAGCCATTCTAAAATAGTTACAAAAGTCAGCTTTAACAGGAACTTGGGGTGATGAATGATTGTGTAACTTAATTTGACCTTCAGCTCGAGCACCTGCTTTACTTTATCTATTAGTGCTTCCTGTTGAAGCTCTCTGTAGCTATTTTAGAATGGCGCTGGCAGCTTGGGGGCGCCATTCTAAGTGGGGCTGAGGGCAGAAGGGCACAATAGTTGGACAGAGGGCATAAGGGGACAAAAATGAGTGGGGCAGAGGGCAGAAGGGCACAGAAACGAGTGGTACAGAGGGCAGAAGGGCATAAAAAACGAGAGGGTGGCAGTGATTAACCAGGCAAAAAAAAAAACGCGAACATGCAAAGTGCCCCCCGAACATCCGCGAACACAAAAAACGCCCCGCGAACACTCGCGAACACGCAAAAAAAATCCACAAATTTGCACGAATTCATGAATGTTGCAGATCGCGAATTCGCAAATCCGTAAATTTCCAGATTGCGAATTCGCAAAATTCTCATATTCTTAATTACTATTCCCACTCCAATGAGTGCAACAGTAGGTAAAGCGTTGGCTAGCGTAGGGGTAAAAATGACTATTCCCACTCCAGTGAGTGCAACAGTAGGGAAAGCTTTGGATAGAGTAGGGGTTAAAATTACTATTCCAACTCCAGTGAGTGCAACAGTAGGAAAGCGCTGGATAGCGTAGAGGTAAACATTGCTATTCCCACTACAGGGAGTGCAACAGCAGGGAAAGCATTGGATAGCGTAGGGGGTAAAAATTACTATTCCCACTCCAGTGAGTGCAACAGTAGGGAAAGCGTTGTATAGCGGGAGATTAAAAATTACTATTCCCACTCTAGTGAGTGCAACAGTAGCGAAAGCGCTAGATAGTGTAAGGGTAAAAATTACTATTCCCACTCCAGAGAGTGCAACAGTAGGTAGAGTGTTGGATAGCGTAGGGGTAAAAACTTACTATTCCCACTCCAGAGAGTGCAACAGTAGGGAAAGCATTGGATACCGTTGAGGTAAAAATTACTATTCCCACTACAGAGAGTGCAACAGTAGGGAAAGCGTTGGATAGCGTAGGGGTTAAAATTACTATTCCCCGGGGGCGTGGCCAAGATGGCGGGCTGAGCGGTCGCACTTGCCGAGGGCTCCCGGACCCCTGAATTCCTGCACCGCTCGGAGCCGCTGATTCCCCCCCGGATCACGCGGCCAACGAGCCTGGTGCTTGCGGTGGAGGTGTGGAGAGCCTGCTGAGCCTGGTTGGCGCCGTCGGGGACGAGATTTTGGCCGGTGTAGCCCAGATCGGACCCCGCTGTACGACCCGAGTGAGAGCTGGAAGCCGCGAGTCTCCCGACCCTCGGAGCGCGACGGGGCGATCGGCCTCTGAGGTGTGAAGCCCGCTGTGGTGCATGTGCTGTTGGAGTGGGATTCGGCGACGGCTCCGCGCGCAGCCGGGAGCTGTCCAGCAGCGGCTGTACGGAGCGGAGCGGAGGTGCAGAGCGGTAGCGGAGTCGGTGCCACCTCGCTACGCCAGCCCGTGGCTTGAAGAGGCCTGCTGGAGGAGGTCGCCTCGGCTGGTTATCTGTGCGGAATTGGGGACCGAGTCTCCCGAGCCTGATCTCTCCCTGAAGCAGCGGGCCCCGGTGGCTGTTGCGTTGTGACCTAGCCCCCTGGCCGGATTTCTGGTTCTTGGGTCGGAGAAGGACAAAGGGTCTCCATCTTGGGCGTTGTCCCCACGACACTACTGAGCGGCCATTTTGTGGAGTTCGGCCGGGCAGCTCATCCCTCCTGGCGCTCTTTGCGATTACTCCCGGCTGGCATATAGCCGCTTTCCCTGCTGTTCAGCGAGCCTCAGTGTCCGTTCTCGCTCTACAATGTCGAATGCCAGGGGACAGCGAAGAGGTGACCGGACCTTGCCGGAGATGCTGGGACGGGGCGCCCTACGTAGCGGAGGTGCTCACCCGGCCGCGACCTCCCCGGCACCAGCCAGGGGGGCAGAAGGTGGAGAGCCCCCGGTGACGAGGTCCTTTCTCGAGTCCCTGTTTAGCTCCCTGAGGGAAGACTTCCAAGCACTCAAGAATGAAGTGGCCGGGGAGGTCCGCGAAGTGAGGAGAGAGATGGACTCCCTGGGGGATCGGGTGAACACGGTGGAGGAAGCGGGCCACTCCAGGGATGAGGAGATCACCCATCTGCAGCAGGAGGTCCTGCGGCTCCGGGAGCAACAGATTGAACTACAGGCCCACGCCGAGGACCTTGAAAATCGGTCCAGGCGGAACAACATTCGGGTCCGCGGAGTGCCGTCTGGTGAGGAGGGTGAAGACGTGACGGCATATCTGGTGGCCCTCTTCCGAGCGATCCTGGGAGAGCCGGAGGACTTTCGGATTCGCATTGACCGGGCGCACCGGGTGGGTCGCCCCCGCAGGGCCACGGCGCCCGCCCCGGACATTTTGGCCTTCCTCCCGAACTTTCCTTTGAAGGAGCGGATCCTCCGTGAGGCACGAGGGCAGCAGCCTTTTCGATTCCGGGACCATCCTGTAACACTGTTTCAGGACTTATCCACAGTCACGTTACAGAAGAGGAAATCCTTCAAGATCGCTACGGACTTCCTTCGGGAGCATGAAACGCAGTACTCCTGGGGGCACCCCTTCCACCTGATCTTCAGGTGGAACGGTGTCTTACATCAACTTCGGTCCCTTCACGATGTTTGCGAGGTGCTGGGCCTCACTGCGACGGACACGGATACCCCGGCCCCGCGACGGAGGCGCAGCAATCGTAACGGCTGGCAACGAGCTGAGGGGGGGGCCTCTCCCCCGGCGGAGCGCCCGGGCTCGCCTGCAATCCGGGCTGAAATGGCGGCTGCCATCCAGGAGGCCTCCAGAGTGGCGGCGAATGGCGAAGTGGCCTTGACGGCCTGAACTCACTCCGGGGGGAGTCTACTTTAGCACATTCTTATTGCAGGTGCGGGGTTTCGGGGGGTGGCACGGGAGGAAGGGCGAGTGCTGAAGGTGGTGGCTGGACGTCCACTAGGTTGACTTTCCACGGCCTTGCCCGTTTTGGGCCGGACTGGGACAATGTCTTTTTTGAACAGTTTGAGCAGCGGGGGAAGGGGTTGGGGCGGACGGGCAGCTGTTTTGATTTTGGGACCTGGAGGGGGGGCCAGTAGCGGGGGGTGGTGTGGATTTGCTGGTGTAGGGGCGGGGGGGGGGGTTTTGGTCGCGGGGTGTTGGGGTTCGGGGACTGTACTGTGCCAATGGTTGATTCAACGTTGCTCTGTTTTGAGGTCTCGGAGGGTGCCTTCTGTGTTTGCTGACGGGGCTTTGCCTTTTGATATGTGCTCCCTGAACTCTCTCTTTGATGGCTCTTAAGGTGCTTACTCTCAATGTGAAAGGGCTGAATAATCCGGTTAAGCGGCGGGCGGTGTTATCCCTGTTGGAAAACTCACAAGCAGATATCTGCCTGCTGCAGGAGACCCACTTGCTGGCTAAGGATTGCTCGCGGATGCGAACCCCCAAGTTCCCCACACAGCTATTTTCCTCTAGCACTTCCAAGACGGCAGGGGTGGCCATTTTGTTTTCTAGAAGGTTCGGGGGCGAGGTTGTGAGCAAGGTGGCGGAGCAGAAAGGAAGACTCCTGGTATATAGAATCAAGGTGGGGGGCTTGGCACTGACTGTAGGCTCCGTTTACTGCCCCAATGAACATCAGGACCAATTCTTACACAGGGCCTTGGACGACGTTGCATTCACCTCTGATAGGCACATAGTGTTGGGGGGTGATTTGAATCTGGTTTTTGACGCGGCGCTGGATAGGTCTGTGCAGCGGCGCCAGCAGTTGGGTGAGCTTTCGGGCTCGATTCGGACTCGACTTGCGGAGCTGGACCTGCATGACATGTGGCGCTGCCTCCACCCCACCACCCGCGCATACTCTTATTTCTCACACGCCCATAGATCTTATGCGCGCTTAGACCACCTCCTAGTGTCGGGCCCGCTGCTTCTTTTGGCTTCGAATGCGGACATGGGGGTCCTCTCTCTTTCCGATCACGCCCCTGTTGAGGGCACTTTCACTCTTCCGCCGGTGGCTCGGTCGAGGGGGGTTTGGAGGCTCCGAGATACGCTTTTGCATAGGCGGTCGGTGGTGGACCAGATTAAGGCGGCCATTTTGGCTTTTCAGACCGTGAACGACAATGGGGACACTTCCCGTGCGACACAGTGGGCGGCCCTAAAAGCCGTGCTCCGAGGCGAATTTATCGCGATTTCCGCTGCCGAGAATAGGGACCGGCGACTTAAGAGAGACGAGCTCACCCAGCAGGTGAGGGAGCTGGAACAGGTTCACCGCAGGACAGGGGCCCCCAGGGTGTGGAGGCAGCTGAAGGCGGCGCGGAAGCTCCTGGCAGCCCTAGACACGGATCGGGCGGAGTACGCAGTGCTCCGCCTGAAGCACAAATATTACACGGGGGGCGATCGGTGTGGGCGGCTCCTGGCTAACAAACTCAGGGTGCAGCACCAGCAGCACCGAGTGAAGGAACTACTGGACCCGGCCGATGTACACATAGCGGATGTCTTCCGCGGTTTTTATGCGGACCTCTACTCCGGGGAGCCACCTTCGGCCCAGGCTGAGGGGGACTACCTGGACTCGGTTCCGCTTCCGTCGCTGACTCAGGATCAGGCTCAGTATCTGGAGCGTGACATACGCATTGAGGAGGTGGTTACGGCGATATCCCGGCTCAAACTGGGCAAGGCCCCGGGCCCGGATGGCTTCATCCCGCTGTTTTACAGAACCTTCTGTCAGGAGCTGGCGCCTCTACTGACTCGCCTTTTTAACTCCTTCGCAGAGCCGGGAGCCATCCCCTCCGAATTTCTCCAGGCCACGGTCTCAGTGATCCCTAAGCCGGGCAAGGACAGGACCGCCTGTGGGTCCTATCGTCCCATTTCGCTGCTGAACACCGATTTGAAGGTGTTCACCAGTATCTTAGCGGCGCGCTTGGCGTTGCATCTCCCCGGTATGGTTGACTCGGACCAGGCGGGCTTCGTGCCCGGTAGGCAAACGGTAGATAATACGAAGAGGGTGACGCACATTCTCGAGAAGGCTTCTAGGATCCCTGGAGAGAGGATGCTCCTGTCCATTGACGCGGAGAAAGCTTTTGACAGGGTGCACTGGCCCTACCTTGAGAAAGTCCTGAGCAAATTTGGGATAGGGGAGAAGTTTCGTCACCTGATCTTTAACTGCTACCGGTTCCCATCTGCGGTGGTCCGGGTGAACGGCGGCAGCTCGCGACCCTTCCCCATTGAACGGGGCACGAGACAGGGATGCCCGCTCTCCCCTTTGCTCTTTGCCTTGTACATGGAGCCATTTGCCCAGAGGGTTAGGCAGAACCCTGACATTATCGGTGTCCAGATGGGCGGGTTTCGCCACGCGATTAGCCTGTACGCGGACGATGTCATTCTGACGCTGGATGACCCGCGGAGATCGCTACCGGCCTGTGTGGAGGAACTGAACTTATTCGCTGATGTGGCGGGCTTTAAGGTGAACCTGGGTAAGTCGGCCGCCCTGGACATCTCGCTATCTGCTGCCACTAGAGTGGAACTGCAGAGGCTTTACCCTCTGAGCTGGTCCAAGGACCAGATCCCGTATTTGGGGATCCTGCTGGCGCCCTCCCTCCCGGAGATGGTTAAGGCCAATTACGCAGCTTTAGGCACTAAAATCAAGGAGGAATTGGGCCGGTGGGATAAAGGCACGCTGTCGCTACTGGGTAGGGTGGCCGCAGTGAAGATGACCCTTCTGCCTCAGGTGCTTTACCTCTTCAGAGCATTACCGCTCCACCCTCCAGCGGGGTGGCTCGCGGAGACTCAGACTGCCATCTCGCGGTTCGTGTGGCAGGGCCGTAGGCCGAGGATCAAGAGGGGCATCGCTATGCTCTCGCCGGAATCCGGAGGGCTGGGGATACCGGATTTACGGAAATATTTTCAGGCCGCTCAGCTCCCTCCGATACCTCGTGGAATGGAGCCGGTGGGAATCTGATAAACACTGGCTGTTCCAAGATCAGGCGGTGGCGGGTAGGACGCTGCAGGAAGTACCATTCCTGAGGCGAGCCCATCGACCCCCCAATCTTTACGCGTCCTTGGTGACGCGGGTCCCGCTCCAGACGTGGGACTCGGTGGCTGCCAGATGCGAGTTGACTACCTTCCCCTCTCCCTTCACGCCGCTCATTGGCAACCCGGACTTCGGCCCGGGGCTGGAACAGGGAGCCTATGAACGCTGGCGGGTGGCCCGCTGCTGCACTCTGTATCACTTGTACTCCCCCGAGGGGGTTGTCTCCTTCCAGGACTTGCAGAGGGATTATGGCCTCCCTGAGACGGAACGCATGCGATACATGCAGGCGCGCCACTGGGCATTACAACCCCAAGTGCGCGACGCGGCACACAGGGAAATCACGGAGTACGAGCGTTGGTTAATTACTCGCACGTCGGACGCCAAACTGATCTCGGACCTGTATAGAATGCTGCAGCCCCCCTCATTTCACATTCACAACCCTGGTCGGGTACGATGGGAGCGAGAGCTTGGGCGCGAGCTGAGTCATAAAGAATGGGGCCACATCTCCTACCGCGCGCGCCACTCGGCCTACCACACGGGTCCTACGGAGACCTTTACTAAAATCTCGACCTACTGGTACCGCACTCCGGAGAAACTGCACGAGATGGATAGGGCGATACCAGGGACGTGCTGGCGCAACTGTGGCGACACTGGTACACTGACGCACATACTGTGGGATTGCCCCCTGCTGGCTCCGTACTGGGAAGAGGTCCTGAGCGAGGTTGACAAATGCTTTGGGATAGAACTGCCTAGGTTCCCGGCCTATGTCCTGTTGGGGTTGCCGAACGGGTTGATGTATCCCCTTAGGTCCAAGAGAGGTAGACAGATCGCAATTGCGCTGGGGTCAGCGGTGCAGAATGTTCTCATACACTGGCGCACTACAACACTTCCCTCTGTAGTTGGTTGGCTGCACAGATTGTGGCATGTTCTTGGAATGGAAAAGATGTCCTTAGTGGCCCTGGGGGATACTGATACCTTTGAGGAATTGTGGGAGCCCTTTCACAGCCTGTTATGTTCTGAGTTTCGAGAGATTACCTGCCCTAGATATCTGCGGTTGTTGAGGCTGACGCCGCCGCCGGACCCGCCTGCCTGAGTGGGTGGGGTTGGTGTTGCATAGTAGTGATTCATGGAGAGTTCACAGTGGCGGGGACTGAAGATGCTGGCACAGTACAGGGGGTGGGTCGGGGTATGGTAGTTGGGGGTTCAGTTTGGTTGGGTAGGTTTTTTGGAGCGGGGTTGTTTCTCCTCCCTTCACCCCCCCCCCTTTTTTTTTTTTTTTTTTTTTTTTCCCTTTTTTTTTTTTTTTTTTTCTTCCCCATGAGTTCTTTCTTTTGCTCCTTCCCTCCTGATTATTTTCCTCTCCTCATCCCTCCCCTCCCCTCCCCTTCCCCCCCCCCCTCCCCTCCCCTCGTTGTTTGTCCGTGCCCACAGGTGCTGAAGCTATGCTCCCGAGTCGGACGGAGCCTCTTGCAAAATTGTAACTGTATTATTGTATTGGCTGTATGATGCGCACTGGTGCGCGGATCTTGTGGGTCACCTGTTTCTCACCCCTCTGTGTCCTATCCCACCCTGCTTCAATAAAATACTTTAAACCTAAAATTACTATTCCCACTCCAGTGAGTGCAACAGTAGGGAAAGCGCTGGATAGCGTAGGGGTTAAAATTACTATTCCCACTCCAGTGAGTGCAACAATAGGGAAAGCATTGTATAGCGTAGAGATAAAAATTACTTTTCCCACTCCAGTGAGTGCAACAGTAGGGAAAGCGCTGGATAGCGTAAGGGTAAAAATTACTATTCCCACTCCAGAGAGTGCAATAGTAGGGAAAGTTAATACTTCATATATGAATGAAAAGTAATTAAATATTATTACCAATAAATATTTTTTTAATAATTAATAATTTTTTATAATAAATTAATAAATCAATTAAAAATAAAATACTATAAAATAATTATTTAAAATAAATTATAAATTAAATATACACTTTTCACACATACAGTAACATAAAAAACACTTTAAAAAATTGATATTAACTTACCTTTAATTCGATATTTTTGTTGTCTACATTCTGTCCATTCGATATTTTGTCCATTCTATATTTTGGAATCGATATTATTGCTATTCTAGTTGATATTTTTGTAGTCTATATTCTGTCCAGTCGATATTGTGTCCATTCTAAATTTTTGAATCGATATTAATGTAAATCGATATAAAAAACTCAATATTTTGACTGTACACCGCTGAAAATAACCCTGGACTATTCTTGAATCCCTGGGGGAGACAACAGAAGTGATGCTGTGTCCCCATAATTGAGAAAGCGGTCAAATACCTGCTTTCAGGTGCGATATTTTGACAGAAGAAACCGTTTGAAATAGTTAATGTGGTTTTATATTTTTTGCGCACGATGTTATTCATCAGTGCTCCACTGTGTGCATTTTGACCTGCAAAGGTTTTGCAAAAAGAATTTAAATGTCTGTAGCCCAAAACTAGATGATATGTATTGTCTGGTTTGTAGACAGGAA
Source organism: Lissotriton vulgaris (assembly GCF_964263255.1). Taxonomy (NCBI): domain Eukaryota; kingdom Metazoa; phylum Chordata; class Amphibia; order Caudata; family Salamandridae; genus Lissotriton; species Lissotriton vulgaris. The sequence continues at coordinate 826,533,662 of NC_141697.1, read as the reverse complement.
ACAAAGGATTGTTCATGGACTAGGTGCATGTTTCAATCACCCCTTGGTATTCAAGTTGATCTAAGAACTCCCTGACCTGTTTTTTAGATTCTTTTTTTTTTTTGTCCTCATTAGCCACTTAGTCGATCCAAGGGCGCTCCAACCGCAAGACCCAGTCACCTCTGTACCATCAAGAAACTAAGTCAAGTCAAAATGTGTAAAGCGCACTACATACCCAGAGGGTCTCAAGGCGCTTGAGGAAGGGGGGAGGTTTACTTATCGAATATCCAGGTTTTAAGCTGTTTTCTGAAGGCTAGGTGGTTTTGGGTAAGGCGGAGGTGGATGGGAAGGGTATTCTAGGTTTTGGCCGCTAAGTAGGAGAAGGATCTTCCTCCCATGGTGGCTTTGTGGATGCGCAGAACAGCGGTGAGGGCTTGGTTGGACGAACGCAGTTGGCGGGTGGGAGTGTAAAAGGAAAGGTGCGTGTTAAGACAATCAGGTCCAAGTTTGTAGAGAGCTTTGTGTGCGTGGGTGAGGAGACAGAACGTTATTCTTTTGTTGACGGGGAGCCAGTGAAGGTCTTTCAGGTGAACGGAAATGTGGTCTGTGCGGGGGTTGTCTAGTATGAATCTAGCTGAGGCGTTTTGAATGCGTTGGAGTTGTTTCTGCAGTTTTGCGGTGGTGCCGGCGTAAAGGGTGTTTCCGTAGTCCAGACGGCTTGTGACCAGTGCTTGGTTGACCGTTTTTCTTGTTTCGGTGGGGATCCATCGAAATGTTTTTTTGAGCATGCGTAGGATGTTGAAGCAGGATGATGAGACGGCGTTGACTTGTCTGTTCATCGAGAGTGAGGAGTCCAGAATGATGCCCAGGTTTCGTGCGTGGTCCGTCGGTATGGGAGCTTTTCCTAGGGCCGTTGGCCACCAAGAGTCGTCCCAGGCGGAAGGGGAAGTTCCTAAGATGAGGACTTCCGTTTTGTCCGAGTTCAGTTTCAGACGGCTTTGCTTCATCCACTCGGCTACTTCTTTCATCCCTTCATATAGGTTGGTTTTGGCGGTGTTTGGATCTTTGGTGAGTGAAAGGATCAGCTGAGTGTCATCAGCGTAGGAGATGATGTTGAGGTTGTGTTGACGTGCGATGGTTGCGAGTGGGCTCATGTATACGTTGAAGAGAGTAGGGCTGAAAGAAGATCCTTGTGGGACACCGCAGATGACTTCGGTGGCCTCTGACTTAAAAGGAGGGAGGCGTACTCTCTGAGTTCTTCCAGCGAGGAACGAGATGATCCAGTCCAATGCTTTTCCTTGAATTCCGATGTTGCTGAGGCGTTGTATAAGGGTGCTATGACAGACTGTGTCGAAGGCTGCGGAGAGGTCGAGGAGGATGAGGGCGACTGTGTCTCCGTTGTCCAGTAGTGTTCGAATGTCGTCTGTTGCTGCGATGAGGGCGGTCTCGATGCTGTGTTTGGCTCGGAAGCCAGATTGTGAGGAGTCGAGTGATTTGTTGGTTTTGAGGAAGGCGGTGAGCTGATTGTCGACGGCTTTCTCAATGACTTTGGTGGGGAATGGGAGGAGCGAGATGGGGCGATAGTTTTTGAGTTTGGTGGGGTCAGCTGTGGGTTTCTTCAGAAGGGTGCTGAGTTCGGCGTGTTTCCATCTTTCTGGGAATGTGGCGGAGTTGAGGGAGCAGTTGATGACGTCTCGGAGATGGGGTGCGATAATGGAGTCTGCTTTGTTGAAAATGTGGTGGGGACATGGGTCTGTAAGGGATCCTGAGTGAATTGAGTTCATTAGGCGAATGGTCTCTTCTGTGGTGATTGGGTTCAGTCGAGGAGGTTATTCGGAGGAAGTATAGGTTCGGAGGTGAGAGGGGTGGACTGGTTTACGGGTTGGTTGTCAAAGCTGTTATGAATGTTGGCGATTTTGTCATGGAAGAATGAGGCGATGGAGTGGCAAAGGGCTTGGGAGGGGGTGATGTCGTTGGAGCTGGCGGTGGGGTTTGTGAATTCTTTGATGATGTTGAAAAGTTCCTTGCTGTTGTGGGCATTGTTGTGTAGTCGGTCTTTGAGTGCTGATTTCTTGGCTTTCCGGATTAGTTGGTGGTGTTTGCGGGTGGTGTTTTTGAAGGCGGCTTGGGTGATAGTGTTTGGGTCTTTTTTCCAAGTTTTTCAAGGGAACGACAGAGCTTCTTGGATTTCTTAAGGTCATCGTTGAACCAGGGGGCGTTCTTGCTTCCTTGCTTGATTTGATGGTTCTTCCAGGGTGCTAGTTTATTGGCGGTTTGGGTTAACCATTGTGTGAGGTTGATGGCGGCTTGGTTAGGGTTCGTTGAATAGGCAGGGGGTTTCTGAAGAAGTGATGTGGAAATCTGGTCTATGGTGATTTTGTTCCAATTTCATCGCAGAGTTGGTTGAGGGTGGTTGTGGATCGTGGTCTTTTTGTAGTTGAAGTGAACGCAACTGTGGTCCGTCCAATGGAGAGCTGTGGTGTGATTGAAGGAGATGTGCTTGCTGAATGGTCTCATAATATCCAGAAAGGCAGGCCTGATGTCTCAGCAAAAAAGAGCCCCACACGAACTATCTCCATACAGGCCTTTTATTGGCTGATGGTCCAATGACAAGATGGCGTGGGGTGCCTCCCATTGGACATGGAAACTTAGGCTTAATCATCGGACCCGGGGAAAAAAAACCAGGAAAAAAAAAACCCGGGGTACGTTAACTGTTCCGTCTCCACTCAATCAAGAAATTCCAGAATCTCACGGTACGAGGGCTACACATTCTAGCTAAATCTACTTTCGATGTTGCATATAGTGAAGACAACCACTCTGCATGAGTCGGAGAGTTAATATTGACCCAATTTTTGCAGATTTGTCTTCTTGCTAGAAGAATAGCACAGTATAGAAATTCTCTTTCTAATCCCTTGATGTTATTATTTAGCCCAAATATAATTAAAGACCATGAGAGTGGGATAGAGATACTGAGAATTGATTGAAGTGATGTTTTGATTTCTTGCCAATAAGTGGTGAGGTTCGGACATTCCCAAAACATATGTAGGTCTGAGGCTGCTGGGAGGAAGCCGAAGGCGCGCCAAAGGAAAGCCCGTCTGCGCCCTTCTGCACCAAGGTCGCGACAGGCGCAGGAGGGGCTGTTCAATCTCAGTCCACCCGTCGCTATCAGGTAAATGAGCTCATGAACTTTACTATGCCTAGGGGCTGTCCTTGTAGGATCGACATGGCCAAAATTAGAGGAACATTTTCGTGTAGATCCTGTCTGTGGTCTTCTCCCTGGGCTCCAATTAAGACTCGTAATAAGATACAGTCCCCTCCATACACTCGTATTGTACCTATGCCATATTTTAAAGGGGGTCTAATTAACTCCCGCTCTTTGGGCTGCCACAGTCTAGATCTATACGATCTAATTGTAGACTCAAATTTAGATTGTCTCTTTATTACGGAGACTTGGCTGACAGAGTCCAGCAACCCTGATGTAGCTGCCGCCCTTCCACCAGGCTACACTATCGTCCGACAGGATAGAATGAAAGGAAAGGGAGGAGGAGTAGCGGTAGTGCTCAAAAGCCATATGAAATGTCATACTTTTCCTTTAGCTCCCCTTAAAGGGGTTGAAGGACTGGGCTTTTCTATCAAGCTAAATGATTCGTCGTCTTTTTCAGGCGGCTTGATTTACCGCCCTCCAGGTAGTGCCCTGTCATTTTTAGATTCATTAAGTGACTTTTTGGGCCAATTCTTAGTTCATTATCCTCACTTTACATTTTTGGGTGATTTTAATTTACATTTGGAATCCACATTAGACACACAGGCACTGAATTTTCTCCAAACCTTGGAGATTTTTGATCTTCAACAAACTGTCACACAGCCCACGCACCAAACCGGCCATATCTTGGACGGAATATGCACTAATCTACCTCTTCTGGAGACTCAGCCCCCAGTCCCGCAGATTTGGTCAGATCATTTCTTGGTCCCCTTTCACATCAAGCTCTCAAAGCCCCAACCTCCAGTCAAATTCACCCATACTTTAGGGAACCAAGTTAACTGGACACAAGTAGAGGTTAACTTGAAGCTGAACCCTATCGCTGCGCCACTTATTTCCTTCACGCCTGGCGATGCTGCCCAGGGCTCTAAATGTTTTCATAAGTGGATGCAACAGGAGATTAAGGACAGACTTCCACAGATTCACCGGCAAGGTAAAGGGAAAAAAGGGAAGATTAATTCCCCTTGGTTTTCACCTGAACTAGCAAAACTGCATCTATTATGCAGAAAAAAAGAACGTAACTGGCGAAAAACTTACGACCTGACAGATAGAAGCCTGTATACTCAGCAGAGAAAAATTTACCTCACGGCAATCCAAACAGCTAAGAAGGATTTTTATATTAATGCTATTAACACAGCCAAACAAAAGCAAAAAAAAGCTTTTTTCCATCGTCAAGTCCTTCACCCATCCAAGGGCCCTACAACCAGAAATTCCTCTGTCTCTAGAATTCTGCAATCAGATTGCGGACTTCTTTGAAGAAAAGATTTCACAAATACAAAAGGACTTTCAAGCTCCTTGTCAAGCTTTGTGTGTTACTTCACCGGATTGTGGAAAGAATCTGAAGGGCTGTTTCAGCACCTTCACTCCGGTTACGCTTCTTCAGACACGTGAGGCAATTATGTCATGCAAATCTGGTGCCCCCTCAGATTCATGTCCTCCAAGAATCCTTCACCAAGTAATTGAGGTGGTTAATCCCATCATAAATGAGATTGGTAATGCCTCCCTGAGCACAGGCGTCGTGCCTAGCGAGTGGAAGCATGCAATCGTGAGACCTCTAATGAAAAAAGCAAATAAATCCCCTACAGACCTTGCTAATTTGCACCCAATTTCACTCCTCCCGGTTCTAGGAAAGATCACTGACACAAATGGTCCACAAAGAATTAAAAAATTATGTTGATACCCATCAAATCCTTCATCCTCAGCAATCGGGATTCCGTTCACACCATTCTACGGAATCTGCCCTGATTGAACTCACGGATTCAATAAAGCTACTACAAGATCAGGGGAAGAACGCCGTCTTGATCTTATTAGATCTCACGGCGGCGTTCGATACCATCTGCCATTCCCTATTGATCAATAGGCTTAGAGATATAGGCATCACGGACGTCGCATTGGAGTGGATAATCTCCTTTCTGGCTTTCTTTGGGGATGTTTCTCTCTAAGGAGAAGAAGTTACATTCTGGAGTCCCTCAGGGCTCAATATTGATCCCTTTATTGTTTAATATATATATGGTCCCGCTCATCACTTAAATTGAGTCATATGGCATATTAGTAACATCATATGCCGATGACACTCAGTTGATTGTCCCCTTGGAGAACAATTCTACAGATGCTGAGTTGAATTTCAAGAAGTGTTTAAGAGATGTCTTCTGTTGGATGAATCAAAATCATCTTAAATGCAACACCAGCAAGACGGAAATCTTGCTTATCGGCAAAAATTTCCAATTCTGTCCCACCAAATGGTGGCCTGAGGACATCCCCGCGCCACCGCAAGTAGTGGCATCAGCGAGAAATCTGGGCGTTTTATTTGACGCCGATTTATCTTTTGACCAACATGTCAGGAATGTTGCAGGAAGCTGTTTTAACATCATTAAGCCATTAAAAAAGTTTTTTGACCTGCTTCCGATCGACTCAAGAAAGGCAGTGGCAGTGGCCTTAATTCTTGCACATCTTGATTATTGCAACGGCCTGATGGCAGGTGTCAAAAAGAAAAACACTCTCAAAAAAGTCCAAGGCGTGCAGCATGCAGTGGCTAGACTTGTGCTCAAGTTACCTAGGAGATCTTCTGCTTCTGCTGCACTCAAAACCCTTCATTGGTTACCTCTATCTAAAAGAATATTGTTTAAAATCTTAACTATAGATTTCCGTGCATTTAACGGCATTGGCCCGATTTACCTTATCAAACGGTTTCCACATTACAGTCCCGTAAGGACTTTAAGATCTTCAAGTCAGAATTTAATCAAGCCGTTAAAATTCAAACTTAAGACTAAAGGAGGCAAGTCTTTGTCCTTCCTATCTGGCAAAGCGTGGAATTATATCCCTAACCATCTTAGAACTTTAACTCAGGAAAACCAATTTAGAAAACAACTCTAAACGTGGATTTTTTTGCTTTCTGACGATTATGTAACCTCCCTCATATAGCTTTTCCTGTTTGATTTTATTGCACACTGTTTTGTCAGCGCCAGGATGCTCCTTTCGGAGCGATTGTTTACGCTTTAGAAATACACAAAAATATACAAATATATACAAATATACTACAGCATTTCCCTGGTTGGAACTTTTTTTGGGGGAATAATACGCCCGATGTAATGTGAAAAGTTAATTGCGCCACTACCACGCTTGTTTTATGATTTTATAGAGAAGGGTAAAGGATTCTGCCCATTTGTCTTCTGCCTGGGGTTCTCCCTCTCCTCCCCACAGTTTTAACGGAAGGTTAAACTCGCCCTCCCGATCTTCCAAAATGTTCCAGTAATAAAGCGCAACCTCCTTGCCTCTAGCGGGTTTCTCAACTAGGTTGTTTTCTAGAGAGCTGTATCCTCCCATTTTGACTTTTTTCTTAGTTTGAGTTCGCGACCAACTAGACAGTTGTATGTAGACAAGCCAGGATAGGGGTGAGGTTACCCTGTCTGAGAATGTTTCCCATTCCATAAGGGATCCTCCTGTCACTAACTCTCCCCATCGTGTTCTTGCTGCTTCCAGTAGGACCGTTATAACCGTCTCAGTATATTGTGGAGAGAACCCTGGTAAATCCCAAATCGGTGCATAGTTAGAGAAATATGCTATCCCAGCCTTAGATTTAATTTGAGTCCATTCTTTTATGAGACCATATAATGCCTTTAGCCTAACTTATTTGAAAAATCTCTGGTGTCCGAACTTAAATAGAAAGCTGTTCAATGGAAGGTCAGAGCCCAGTAACATTGCTTTGAACATATGGCCATTTGCATTGTCTAGAGGGATTTTAAATAGCATCCTGGAGTGGGTCAGATGAAAGGCCCAAGCGTAGTATTCCAGGTCTGGCAAGGCGAGTCCTCCCTTTTCCCTTCTCCTTCTTAACTTTTTCCATGCCAGCCTGCTTGGCTTATAGCACCAAATAAAAGAATTGATGTTTTGTTGACATTTTGAGAATTGCTTGGTATCGAAGATTAGTGGAATGGTGTTGAAGATAAATGTATATTTGGGAAGGATGGTCATTTTTACTAGGCTCGTTCTCCCATAGATGGTAAGAGGGAGAAAAGACCAGGATTTCATCAGTGTTTTGGATTCGCGAGAGATCCGATCTAGGTTATTTTGGGTCAAGAGGTTTAAGTCTTTAGTGATTGTTATCCCCAGGTATCTCATTGAGGGTTTCACCGGAAGCTGAAGATTTGTGATATTCCAAGTCATTATTTCTGTTCTTCCGGCATTTATTTCGTAACCTGAGTATTTCCCAAATTCCTATGCCCTTTTGATGACCTTTGGAAATGCCTGGGCCGGGTCCGTTGTATAGATGAGAATGTCGTCGGCATATAGTCCGACTTTCTTCTCCCATCCAGAAAAAGAAAAATGCAGAATATTGGTATCCTCTCATATAGACTGAGCGAATGGTTCCACATATATAATAAATAGGAGGGGGGAAAGAGGACACCCCTGTCTTGTCCCTCTACTAATTTCAAAGGGATTTGTGCGTGTACCGTTGAGTAACAGACTGGCTCTTGGGTGTTTATATAATAAGCCTACCGCGCTACAGAATTTAGGGCCAAGTTGAAATTTTTCCATGGTTGCATTTAGATAGGACCAGTTAACCCTATCGAAAGCTTTTGTTGCATCGAGTGTCATGATTGCGAGGGGTAAAGAAAAGGTTGAGGCGATATCAATGGCTCCGACTAGATCGTACGTTAAGTCAGCCAGTTGTCGGCCTCTAATAAATCCCTTTTGATCTTGATGGATGACTGTTCCAATCTCACTTCCCAAACGTGCGGCCAAAATTGACGAAAAGATCTTATAGTCATTGTTGAGAAGCGAGATTGGACTATATGATCCACAATCTACTGGGTCTTTACCTGCTTTTAATATTAGAGCTATATTTGCTTCTCCCCAGGAGCTAGGTGGTGTCTCACCTCTTATTAGTATGTTGTTAAAGAGATTTGTTAGAACCGGAGTAAGAGTAGAGTTAAGTACTCTGTATAATTCTCCCGGAAGACCATCCGGTCCTGCAGCCTTTCCCTGTTTTAGTTGTTTAATAGCATTTTCAACTTCCGCCTCGGTTATCTCTTTGTCCAGATTATCACTCTGAAGCCCGTTTAACTTTGGAAGGTTCACCTCATCCAGCCGATCAGATCTTTCCTCAGTGTTAACATTAATCTCATCTGTGTATATATTTTGAAAAAAAGCACTGAAGGCTTCGCCAATTTCGAGATCAGTCTTCCTATTGTCCGTTTCTCCAGCTACTCTCACTTCTTTTATATGATTTCTAGACTGGTCAGCTTTTATTTTCCAGGCTAGCAACTTCCCTGCCGATTCACCGTATTCAAAGTGAGAAAGTTTACTGGCCAGCCATCGTTTATTCAGTCTCTCCTGCAATAATGTTTCTAATTTGCCTTTTAGCTCTCTCTTCTTTTCTAGGTTTACTGAGGGAGCTTGATCTACCGACTCCAATCGGGTCAGATCTTGCTCTATTGTTAGTAGCTCCTCTCTGTATTTTTTTTTCCTGTAGGATGCCCTGTTAGTATTACATCCCCTTATATATGCTTTCCATGTCTCCCATACACTTACCAGGGAGGCAGAATCTATGTTCCACTCTAGAAAGGAGGCAGTTTCAGATATGAGGTGTTCTCTTTCCTCTTCCTCTAATAAGATGGTACGGTCAAAAGACCATGAAGCATGAATGGGTCCTGATCTAGCAATAACGAGAAGAGGATGGCTGAGTGGTCTGACATATGCTGAGGTAGATATATTAAGTTCTTTATAGAGTCTGTTAAGGAGAAGCTGAACAGGGCGTAATCAATAAGCGATTTATGCTTATATTTGTGATTGTGAAAGGAGACACCCATGGTTTTCCCGGCTCTTTGTCTCCATAGATCATCTAATCCCAGATTAGACATACAGCACCGGAGTGTATCCCTCATTTTGCTATGGACTACGGCCCTGGAAGTAGGAGATTTATCTAATTTTGGATCTAACACTAAATTGAAATCTCCCATCCATATTATTGGGTCAGTGATGGTGATCAAGTGATTCTGTAGTATATTAAATAAGAAGGATCATCCTGGTTAGGACCATAGTAGCTCACTAGGGTAAATCGCCTTAAGTCCAGCTGAACATTAGCTATCAGCCATCTACCGCTCGAATCCGTCTTCCAATCCGCAATCTGAGCCCTTGCTCCCCTTTTAAAGATAATGGCTGATCCACGAATGTTGGCGTTGTGGTCTGTGCTTATGAATTTATCGACCCATTTCAATTTTTTAAATATATCCGTAACCTCCTGTTTATTTAGATGTGTCTCCTGGATCGTTATGATCTGCGTGGGTGAGTCTCTGAGATATTGCTTGATTTTATGTCTTCTCCCTCGTACGCTCAGGCCATTTACGTTCCAGGACAGAAATCTAATGTCTCTCATTAATTTTACCATCCAAATGCCCCACTATAATTTTTTCTCCTTCTAATTGTCTGTCTATTGTTTTCTATTTCAACCAGACATTTTATGTAGCGCACCGCAGGATCAATGAGTTTTAAGAATTTAAAGTTTAGCATATGAGGACTTTTTTGTGCTTTCACCCCCCTCCCTCCCCTGGAACCCCCCCCCCCTACTTACTCTGGCCAGGTGTCTTTCCAGGTTATCGTCTCCGACGTACTCCCGTCTGGGGCCCCATCTGTCTCATTGGTCGGTCGATATAATCAATATTATGTGGTGGTGTATTTATTGATATATATATACGTCTGTGATAAACACTAGAAGTGACCCAACCACCACTACCAGATTCATCACTGACTACCACGGTCAAGTAAGGGAGGTTAGGAAGGCCTTCGATAAATATTGGAATGTCCTGAAATTGGACAAATACCCTGCTACAGGAATAAGTCCTTCTCCCCAGATCACCTTCAGAAGGACTAAATCGCTGAAGGATATTGTTTGCACTACTTTGATTCCCAAGAAAACGACAACCAATCCAGTGATGGGGTTTTACGTCTGTGGGAAATGCAAAGCCTGCAAACACAGTGTCAGCACCAAAACAATCAAACTGTCCAAAGATCTTGACACATTTAAAATCCGGACGCACACATCATGTCACACTGATCATGCTGTCTACGCCCTCACTTGCCCTTGCAAATTGAACTACATAGGCAGCACCAAACTTCCAGCCAAGGATAGAGTATTGCAGCACATGAGGGCCATCACGAAAAAAGACAAGAACTATCCTATAGCTAGACATTTTTAGTCCCACCATAAGAGCAATGCCAACCTCTTGTCTTTCTGTGTTCTGGCAACAGTCCCCGTGAGAGAAAGGGGAGGAGACAGAATTCAGGAACTCCGGAGGCTTGAATCCAAACTCATCATTAAATACCATACCATGCAGCCAGAAGGGCATAACCATGATGAGGAGCTGGAAGTACACCTTGGTTAGCTGCTTGTGTTCGGTTTTATTCAGTAACAAATATGGAATTGATTGTCATTCGAGCTCACAATATTTTTGGTTTGTGAGATGTTTGTGTTTTGCATAATGCATTTCTGCAATTTTATTGTTGTCACTTCTGCACATTAAGTCACTTTGCTTTTATTTTTTTCACCAGATCTCTGTGAGGAGTAACAAGAGATTTCAATGCACGGTCACTTGACCACAACTCACGTATGGCAGTTGAGCACGTATAAATTGGAGCACTGGCGGCGTTTTCACCACTTTTCAGGAGGTACCACTGGTTGTCCACTGGTTGATAAGTGGAAACATGCAGGAACTTGTCCACGTTTTGCCCACTGGGGCGTGATTGAAACTTTTATTCCTGCATTTATGGTTTATAGGTTCACTGCCCTGAACAAAAACAACAATGCCTTAAGGTAGACGTTTTGCCCACTGGGGCGTGATTGAGACTTTTGCGCTGCAGTTTCTCAGTGGTTAGCAGCACTGAATATTTATAATAAGGCTGAAAAGGTGTACCTCACCAGGTGACAGGTGGACAATAATTAATTTTGCCCACTCTTGCGAGCAATATTTGGAGAATCAACACTGCTTATGAAGTGTTTTCTTCAACCGGTAAGGTTTGTTTATGTTTATGCAAATAGGCACATTTTCATTTATATGCCAGCATTTCGCTACAAGGTTGTTTCTAACGTGCATGCCAATGTTTATTTCAGTTTATTTCACGTTATCATTGATTGTACTGTGATTGACTCGTGCATTGTAGCTCGTAATGGTTAAGTCCTGCGAGTCTGTTTACCATTTTCAAATGTCATGTGACTGTATTTAAATCACTGATTCACTCACGCTTGTGAACAAGAGGAATTCTCCTCGAAACGTGTCGAGTGGAGCTATCATTAAAAGCTCGTTGAATTGCACAAGCTGGCCCGGACATTCCTTCTTTATCAGGTTTTGGAAAAGCTTTGATTTATTTGGGACTCGCTATCCCGTCTGGGCCCTCTGCTGCAAGGGGCAGGGGTTCAGAGCGAAACTGGAGCTTTGGATAAATATATATATTTTTTTAATTGCCAAGATAACGTATGATAGAGAATGAGTCATGGAGAGAGTGAATCATGATCAGCTCTTAGATCCAAGAGAAATTGAAGGGAGAAAAGGGGAAGGAGATCAGATAGTGGTGGTGGATGGTGGGTTGTGGGTTTTTTAAAATTTTAAATTTTACTGTTAGGGGCAACTTTAAGCTCTTATGATATTCCTTTTAAGTGGCATATTTGTTCCTATTGCCTTATTACCTTATTATCACCCTATTAGTGCCTCTTCCAGTTTATTTTATATTTTTGTGTTTTATGTTTTTTAGTTTTTTTTGTTTTTTTACTCCCTTTATTTTTACCCCTTTCTCTTTGTAAGTGCATACATTTATTCCCCCCTTTTTTTCCTATATATTCATTTTTATTTAGTTATTTTTTCCTGAACTCCACCACTCGTTAACCCTTCTCTTTTATATATTTTATTTTATGTCCTAACTGGCACCAAGTGTCAAGGTGTTTTTGCAAATTCGCTGATAGAGACTAGTAGCTCATCCGCCTCGAGAGGAGTCTTGATGTTGTACATTTTGTTGTTAAACATAACCTTCAGGAAGGCGGGAAATCGCATCTGTACAGTAGCTCCCAAAGCTCTAAATTTCTCCATCCGTTGTCCTAGCTCCGATTGCCTATCCATTGTTTTGGATAGATCTGATCTGACTTCGAAGGAGAAGTCTGAAGTCTTCAATGACTTTGCTTTGAGTGCTAAGTTCAGTATCTTTTCCTTAATTGCATAAGTTAGGAAATTTACAAGGATCTATCTGGGTTTGGTTCTGCCAGGGTTGAAACGGAAGGGGTCTCGGTGTACCCTCTGTATGTCTGACTCCAATTCTGATACAGACTCCTCCAAATTAAGAGCGTCTTTAAGCATAGTCGCAGCATATTTCTTGATTTCGCTTCCCTCTTTTCCTTCCGGAATTTTTAAAATCCTCAGATTATTCCTCCTTGAGTAATTTTCTAGAGATTCAACTCTTTCTTTTACTGCTTCTCCCTCTCTTCACAGAGTCAGGATCCTTGTTTCTGCATGTTCTAACTTTGCTTTAAGTTCACCTACAGTATTCTCTAGGCTCCCGGTTCTTACAAAAAGCCCATCAACTTTGGTCTCCAGGTTTTCACACATAGCCCGAACCTCAGACTGGTTTTGTCTAGATTCAGCAAAGCTCTTTTTTGACTCCTCAAATCCGCATTTGATCTCATTTCTCATATTGAGAAGCATATGTTGGAGAGTATCTTCGCTGTCTTCTTTATTACCCCCTGAGCATAGATCCAAATCCTTTGTTACGCTTACAGTTTTTGTTCCAACTGAGTTAACGGATGAGTGATCTGGTGGGGGCTTCGTGACTGTGCTCCGCTTTACAGCGTCACCCATCATTGAGATATTTTCCTGTTCCATTACCTCCGCTACTAAAATCTTGGTGCTACTGAGTGTAGGTGGTGAGGCAGAAACTTCAATTGGGATGGGTGTATTTTGTGTGATAGTCAGGCCCTGAGACTCTTGATTAATGTTAAGGACCTGAGGCAGGGTTTTAAAGTAGGACTTCAGGGAGGGCGTAATCAGAGCAGCTACTTCAGGGAGGGCGTAATCAGAGCAGCTTTGATCTTTTTGGAGTTACCTTTACTCTGAGTTAACTTATGAGGTGGCTCTTTCGGACTGTTACTTGGTCACTCTGCTACTAATCTAGTAGTGTGTAATGTCTGGTGTCTCTTTTCCCTCCTCAGTGCTTTGAGGCGCAGTGATTGTGGTAAGTCTGACTCAGTTTCAATCTCAGACTCTGTGTCTATTTCCCCTTCAGTACTCCTTTCAAGCACTTGCTCCAGATCTATATAGACAATTTTACCTGAGCCTCCTAGATCTATATCTTTATCTTTCTTCCTCCCTTTCCCTTTTCCCTTTCCCTTTCCCTTTCGCTTCCCCAGGTTGTCGCCGGTAAGCCCCTTCTTCGTTCCTATTCGCTTTTTTTGGGACTGTGCTTTGCTACTTTCCTGGGTTAGAACTGCGCAGGAGAGGGCTTGCAGTTTTCTCTTAATATTAGTCAGGTCTGGGGTGGGAGCCGGTTGAAGGACTCTTTCAACGAGCTGCACAGAGCTTATATCCTGAATTTCTAAAGTTGAAAAGCTTCAATCAATATCTGTATCTATGCATTTGTGGCTAGGACGGTCGACGTTTAAACTTACAGCATTGTCAGTGTTATTAGATTTTGAAATTACGACCTCTTTTTCCTCCAACTGCACATTAAGTGAAAGGCTTTCCCCCTGGTGACCCCCCTTGCCGCACCGTATTGCAGAGGTTGTCTTTCTCGCAAAAAAGCGGTGTGTGGCCGCCCTCTGGCTTCTCCGCAGCTCCACGGCTGCTTCTCTCCAACGGAAGGGCGCGGGGAAAGAGACCCGCCCCCAGCACATCGGCGGCCCTGACTGAGGCGTCCAGGTGAATCGCGGAGCCGCTGAGCCGCTGAGAAGAGACGCGGCTGGGAAAGAGGACGCCGAAACAAAACTTCAAACCCTCGACCAACAGGCACAAATCCCATCGCTGCTCCGACCTTTCAGACAGCTAGATCCACCACAGGTATGCCGCACATGACCGGGGATGTCTTCTATCAAAGTGAGGGCATCAGAACTGGAGACTCCGTCGGGACGTGCGCGCCGCTCTAGCTAGTGGCCGCCATGTTTTCCCTCGACATCTACCCAGATCCTTCTATGGTTACTCCTACCTGTTTTTTAGATTCTTGCTTAACTGGATACTGATTCTGAGCAGTTGGTTGATTTTTTAACTGGATCTTATGGTGAGGAGAATCCTCATCCCATCCCGCATGATTTTTATATAATGCTGGAGCCTAGGCTACAGCACATTTTCTGGCATAGGTGTATTTTTTATGAATAGGAATATGATTTGAGAAGGCTGGCATAATGATCTCTTCGCCATGTGGGCACTCCCTGACAAATTCAGGTGGCCAGTCTTTTTCAGCCAGAAGAATGTCATAACCTTTAGATAGTTTTTCCCAAAAGAGTGCTCTTATTTTTCTAGTTATGTCCCCCTCTATCTGGAGTGTTACTTCATATAACTTATGGGGTACACTAACCCTGGTATCAGCAGTTTCAACTTGAATGTATTCATTCAGGTCCACTGTCTCCAGATGATCCTTCAGGATCTTGCGAGCTATGGTAACTTCTGCTGCACTGTCCAGCATTGTCTGGGCCCACTCCCCTTTCTTGAGTTGTGTCCTCAAGATCCTCGGCATGTCTGATTTTTAGACTTGCTACCTTCTTTTTGGTGAATTGAGTTTTCCTATTTTTTGGAACGTGTTGATCGACTTTGGATTTCATGCGTTCTTCCTTGTGTTCTGATCGTCCGCTTCTTTCCCATATTTGTGTGAGGAAGTCTGAAAGGTACGAGAGGAACGTGTATCAGTATCTTCAAATCTATTAGGTTTTCTAAAATTATACTGTTTCTGAGGTTATACCTCTTTTCAGAGGGCTCCTTTTGAGGAGACCTACCTCGGGATTGAGAACGCTTCTCTTTAGGAAGTGTCTGTCTAGTATTTTCCCACCTATTTTTAGGAGTGGTGAGATTGTCTTTAATAAAAACTGTTTCAGGATTTTCTGTTAGTTTGAGCTTTACTGGTTTCCCTCCCAAACTATCTTCACCTAGTTCTTCATAGGATTTTTCTATTATTCTGGCCAGTTCATATGGGTTGTTCAGTTACATCAAGTTCTTTTAGTTTTTGGCGGATTGCCACGGATGCTGCTTCACCTTTAATATTAGCTAATATTATAGCTGAGACCTGTTTGAAATCTTTAAGTAATTTCATACCCAGATTTAAAGCAGACTCTGCCCGGTATTCATTTTGAATCTGTTTCAGGACGTCTGGTATTTCCGCCATAGACGGAACACCATGAGTTTTTGTGTAGATTGCAGCAAAGACTGTACCCCAAGTGTCACAGTCCTCCAGGTGTGGTGCGATCCCCAGTGGTAAACAGATTGTTAGAATCCTGTGTTTCTCATGAGGTGTACTATCGGGAAATACTGCCGCAATTTGTGTAATTTGTTGAGCTAACCAGAATGCAATTTGTTCTCTTTTGGTGGGTTATTTACCGATTACCGATTGTATGGTCTGTGGTGTTATTTTGTTTGTGTTCCCCTGATGAGGGGTGTGCTGTGGAATTCTAATAGCAGGTTGGACTGTTAGATTTCGCATGACATATTGTACCAATTTTCTATGTATTTTAATTAATTGTTTTAGCTGAGCTAACAGTTCTACATCTGTCATTCTTTCAATGTCAGGATGTGGTGTATAGCTGGCTCATACCGGCCATGTTGCTCCTGGTCTTCCTATTGGACCGAGCCTGGTAATGTGCTTTTGATGTTGTAGAGCGCCTTTAAATCCGAGCTGATGCTCTTGGTAAGTTAGTGGAAGTTTAATGTCCTTGAAAGGAACGTATTCCGCTGGAGGTTCCTCTATCTTGTAGAAGTGGAACACATGTGATCTTGAATTTGCTTCAGGGAAGATACTCCATGAATAGAATACCTCTGTCTGACGATATTCGTGTGCCTCTATGACAAATATTACCCTACCACCTTTCGATGATAGGCCATTTTGTATAAGCTTTATAGCAATAGTTTTCCGTACGTTTTCTGGGAAGATTATAGCATCCGCATTGGTTTCTTGAAAACCTGTAAGGTTTAAACCCGGTTGGACTGCATTTACTGCATCTCCACCATTTTCTTCATCACTATTCGACATTTTGTTGACTTAAAGTTTTGCAGAGCAAGTTTCAAGGTAACAAAGATAAGGTGCACAACATTTTGGAACACTGTATCCTTCAACGTTGAACAAACCAAAACCTAATACATAAGATTTTCGTCCTACTCAGTTATGGTGGATAACTGATCCTTTAACCCACTCCAGACGTCTATTGGAGTATTTTACGGGAAAAAGGGGTCTCTGTGAAAAGCACTACTGAGTTACTCTAGTATCTAGCGTTAAAGTAGTGCCTTACCAAACATTGGGTGCCATGTAGTGTAGTTCCTATATTCCCAATAGGCTCTGCGCATTGGAATAATCCTATAGATGTGACGTAGGACTTATGTCTACTAGGTCGCTATCGAATATATTAAACTTAATTGTGAGTGGCACCTAGCTCAGAGGTCACTAGAAACGTTCTCAAATTCACAAGAAAGGATTAGTTTCTGACAACCGCATAAACATGACAACTTTGTTTCCCCAAGATACAACGTATCTTCAGAGTCTTGGAAACAATAGATAGATAGTTCACTTAGTCATTCGTGCATGCTTCGTTTCACCAGAGGTGCAGAAAAATAGAGAGATGGGCGTTTTCAATAAAAGTATTTATTGAACAGTCTTTTTTCTCATGCAGAAGAAATGAACTGCTACAATCGTAATACTGGCTGTAAAGTATAATCCGTATAGCAGGAAGAGTATTATAAAATAATACTGTAAAAGCATGGTATGGTTTCCAAGCCATAAAATACATCCATAAATAAAGAAAAACTAAAAGTACTCAACTGGTGCTTCTAAAATACGCCTACCCAATGTACCTAACCTAAGTCTAGTACGAGGGAAGAATTAAGTGTGGTGTAGCATAAGTTGTTGTATTCTTTTGCCAAGAATCTATCCAAGATTTCTCTTAGGGTCTAATCAGCTCCGTACCTTGGTTCAGAATGAAGGAGGTCTGGTATCTCTCTGCCTCAGG
Organism: Lissotriton vulgaris; assembly: GCF_964263255.1. Taxonomy (NCBI): domain Eukaryota; kingdom Metazoa; phylum Chordata; class Amphibia; order Caudata; family Salamandridae; genus Lissotriton; species Lissotriton vulgaris. Next base: position 826,516,245 of record NC_141697.1, on the reverse strand, counting down.
ACTCGATTTCCCAACACCCCTCAAGGGGAGCTTGGAAACCCTAGAGGTGGATTTCTCAGCAGGAGAAAAGACAGCGTCTCTCTCAGTGCGTCAGCTGGAGGGTCGGCTTCCTCCGGCACTTGCTGTAGCGAGATACCTCGGGCAAGTAGATAGTCGAACTGCTCCAAACTAATGTGTGTTTGCTTGGGCAAGTGTGGGCATATTTATACCTTGAAGGTGCCAAGTTTGACTTAAAGGTGGACATAATAACGTCATCAAAGAATCTCAGTTCTTTGAAAACTCCATGAGTTCTTGGACAAATCAATATTCAAGCAAGGGGAAGTCCCTAACTGCTGAAGCCGAGTTTTCAAAGAAATCGTTGTGGCTTTTCAGATCTAGTGGAATTCGCCATGCCGTATTTGGACTGCATGGGCTATGTCTAAATATGTTTATGATTTCTATGCCTATATAAGGACAAGGTGATTTATACCTATATAAGGGCATGAATCGGGAAAATTACACCAGGGTCCAAAAACGCTATACAACAGAACCACTTCTTCCTCTTCTTCTTCTCCTTGCCCTTCCCTGACCCCGGGGTCCCCGGCTGGTCCCCCACGGGGCTTGTGGGGTTCTGGTTGTCCTCTGTACTTGCTCCGTCTACCTCCATGGTGCTTCGTAGTTGTGTTTTGATTGTGTTTTTTGTTGTCGCTTTTATACTGATTTTTCCCACCTGACTTATGGGACTTGCAGGCCTGGCGCAGCTTATCACAGACTTTTTATCGCAGTTGGGCCCAACGCATCTTTTTTTGCATTCTAGTTTGGATTTGTTTTGGCTTTCCGGAAATGTTATCGCAGACATTTGATGCGGTATGGGGAAACTATTGCATGATACCGCCGTGTTGAGAATGTGACGTTGACAAGGAGCAACATTCCCGCGTTAGACGGTGATATGTGAAATGGCGTTAACCTTTTTTGCCGATTATTATAGCACATTCTTGAGAATATACTCCTAGGTTTTTACAGAACAAAAAGGCTGTGAGGGGTTATTTGGAGATACTTAAAAAAATAAGTTCAACTGGAGAGGTTAATTTTCCTTATTTCTCTAATTATTTGTTTCAAACAGATCTCGGATCCAGCCACTGATTTCTTTGATGGAAGTTAGAAGGTTAGTCAACTTACTGAGAAAGCTAATTTTGCCTCCTTTTCATATAGGAAAATCTTTTTCATCACTCAACCTCTCAAATTTTTGTTACCTCCTATTATGAAACTTTCCTGTTATTTGATAAAATCCATCTTACACTTTCTTAACACCTTGACTGCTAGCGGTTTTTTCGCTGTGTGCTGGGATTTCCAAAATTCTGAGTTACATGACAAGCTCAGCTCGTCATCAGCACACGCCACCTGTGGGTGATGACGAGCTGAGCTCGTCATCAGCATCTAAGGGGTTAAACACCGCTTGATCACTTTGTTTCATGTAAAACAATTCAATTTGTATTAACTGTAAAGTTTTGTTTTGGAAAAAGTGGATGCTTGTGGGATTTGTTTGTTCTTGGATATTTATTTTTTGGGGGGTATATTTCCACATTTATTTACCTAATAAATATGCAGTCATGCTAAAATGCCTGCCAGATTTTAGTGATATGAACACCAGCAGAAGATAAATCAATGCACTTAAATGAAAATATGCACTTTTCAGTATCAGCCTTGTGCATATCTCCTGCTGTTTAAGCCTCTTTACTAAAAAATAATTTGTTTTTCTTGTTTCCAATCTATTTTATCTAAAGAACACATTTTTGGGGGATTTTTTTAAAGATGAGTAAGTCATTCCTTCTTCATATTTAACATGTGCTTATAGCCTTCCAGATAACTAAAGGAAGAAATCTGCCAAACTAGTTGGAAACAGTAAATAAGAATTTAGAAGGGTTGTGTCCATCGAATGCTAATAGTGATACCGCTTTTACTCAGATGGTTAAGTATATCAAGAGCTTTAAGGCATCAAATATATATAAAAAATATACGATTTCTTTTGAAGTTAGTAGGGACAAATCAATTACTAAAAATATGTGGAACTGTGACTTTGAGTCTGGTCAATACCCACTTGGGATAAGTTATGATCTAAGATTTACTCCAATTCATTTTCAGCGAACAACTCTTAAATAATACACTTTGTTTAGTGCAGATTGTTCTACATCCCTGTCTCTACTGCTGTTGGTCCTGGGAATTCCAGTTACAGATATGCACATGTTCTTTACCTGTCGAAAGATCTAACTGGAATCGAGAATTACAGACATCTGGTTTATCAATTCCCTATTTGTTGGATTTTTTTGTAGGTGGAGTCAATTGGTTCTTATTGGATAGACAAATGTTGGGTAAAATGCTTGATTTTCTGTTAGCATTTGCAATACAAACAATAACTACAACATGGAAAATATTTAATATCATCTCATTTAAAGGTGGTGGAATCTTGTGTTATAAACAGTCACAACATTATTACTTTGACATTAGCATTAGAAAGGCTAAAAGTTTGGTTACCCTTGACTAATTTTCTGAATAATTAACCATTATCTTCTTCTAACACAACTAAAAGTAAAAAACATGATTAATATCTGATGCTATTCCATATGATCATATGGGTAAATGTAAACTGACTTTCACAAACAAGCATTTAGACTGATTATAAAATTGTGATATGCTATTTACATATATTGTCTTTACGTTCTCATTCTTACTTCGGCTAACATACTTCCCACTTCTTTATATTTATCTAGGATAGCCGTTTCTCCTTCTTGGAATCTTGTGTTATAAACAGTCACAACATTAATACTTTGTCATTAGCATTAGACAGGCTAAAAGTTTGGTTACCCTTGACTAACTTTCTGAATAATTAGCCATTGTCTTCTTCTAACACAACAGAAAGTCTCAAGCATGCTTAAATCTGGTGCATTATCATATGATCATATGGGTAAATGTAAACTGACTTTCACAAACAAGCATTTAGACTGATTATAAAATTGTGTTATGCTATTCACATATATTGTCTTTAAGTTCTCATTCAAACGTCGGCAACATACTTCCCACTTCCTTATATTTATTTAGGATAACCGTTTCTCCTTCTTTTGTATCTGTTATTATTTTTACTTCAATACTCTTTCGTTTCTCTCATGATAAATTCCATAATTATTCTTTTCACAGTTATCTGTATTATTTCAGCTTTAGTAAAGTAAATGGTTACTCCTAATGTTTATCTTAATTTAACATTATGTTTGTATACAGGTTCAATTAAGTGACACCTGTAACTTTTTTAGAGGTTCCTTTTAGAACCAGAATATATTTAGTTAACTAAAAAAAAACAAATAACAGATAATAATGACTTTTCTTACGTCCACACCTACTTACCTATATTCAACATGCCCCCTTATGTCTTTTTTAAACTTTTTGCGGGGTCCCTGGACTAACTTCCAAACCCTTAGATGGCTGCCACTATTTACTTGATGAGGTGGTGGCAGCCAATCAGATCTCAGTTGGAGATCTGTCTGCTCCACAGATCCTCTGTAGCATAATATATCCAATTTTTGTGAACCTTAAGTTCTACAAAACTACTGAAAGGATTTACACCAAAATACAACCACCATTGGAAATGCAATCTGTCACGCATTTGTTTGAGTTAGAGCTATTGGCATTGTAAATGGCAATGTTATTTACCTATGTTTCATGGAATGCATGTATGTGGTGTGTAGTTGAATGATGTAGGTTGGATGGGATTAGTTGGTTGTGTAATTTTGTGGTGTGGAATTATGTGTGTGGAGTTGATTTGTGGAGTGGAATTATGTGGAATCCACTTTAGACTCAAGTTCATTTGTGTGTCTGCTTCTAAACCTGCACCTGGCATGAGACAGTGCATGAAATGGAAAAATGGAAGTGCATGTACCTGTACCAGAGTACTTGTTTGTTTCTGAGAAGTGCCGGTACTCTCCAATTAAAAGTATTATATTTCTCCTGAGAAGGGTCAGTATTGTCCAATTAATAGTATTATATTTCTCTTGAGAAGTGCCGGTACTCTCCCTCTCAAAACAAAAAGTACTGCTACGGGCCAGTACTGGCCTATTTAACCCCTTCCATGCTGGTGACGAACCCCAGCCGTCATGCACTACGGTGCTCGTGTGCTGATGACGGCTGGGGTTCGTCATGGCCCGCGTGTGATCGGCCGGCGGCCGCACACGGGAAAAAAAGCGGCCGCATTGAAGGGGTTAAGGCACTGGTATGAGGACTGTCTTCTATTGAAGTGTTAGACTTCGGGGGACTGGTTTACTAGCAGGGCTGGAAAGAACTGCACCATGGGGGTGTGAGTGAGTACTGTGGTGGCTGTGACGGAATGCACAGAGGGGGTGCAGGTGGAGGCTTCACACTCAAAGAAACACTGCCAAGCAAGGTACACATTAGTTGTAAACTCTTTTCAGCAGCTCTGAATATTGTTTGAAATTCCAACAAATGCTCGTTTGACAATTTCACGCCACAAATGCCCATACATTTCGTTTTTTTCGTAGTGCATCACCCATCTCAAAACCAGTGCTTAGTTTGTAACAGAGTAAGTGGAAGGACTTGACCTTTTGATCAGAAACCGCGGCCAGTGGTAATGAGTGCCAGAGTACAGAATTTCAAGGCTGTGTAGTCTTGAATCCACTTATACCATTTTTATCCACCACTGATTACTCCCTGCACCTTTATCTCACTCTTCTGAAGTCTTTTACATCCCTGCTTTCTTCCACACTGTTTATCTTTTATCTTCCTCCTTTGATCCCCCTTTGCATTTTTCTCTCTTTCTCTGGGTCAGAGTTTGATGGAGAAAAATAAATGCTGGTCCCCAACAATGAGACCAGCAACCTCCAAGTCAAATTAAGCACTTTCTAAAACTCAGCATAAATCTAAAGTGCCCTAGTAAATTTCTTGTTTTATAACTGTGAAATTGCGATTCTCATATTAACATGACTAGAGAATCTGGATTTCATTAAAGACATGGAGGCTGACATTATGCATTATTCCTTTAATACAGTCCAAGCTGCAGCTTACATCACAATATTAAAAGGTTCCAGAATAGGACAATAGCAACACATGAAAGGCATGAGCCATCAACAATCTGCCTCTTTTAAATGTGGAGGAAAATAAGTTCATGAAACTTGAAACATCAAAAAGATCTTCTGACGAGCAGGATGAAGGAGAAAGAAGAACAAAGGTAAAACCAAAGGCCAGATGACACACAGTTAAGGAGCGTTACCTGAAAAGAGAAAGAAGTAAATATCTCTTGAATGTAAAAAATAGTGTCACGCTTATCAAGCTAAAAGGAACAAGAGATGAAACAAGTATTGTTAATAAAAAGTACAGTAATAAACTGTAACAAAAACAGCATTAAATAATTTTAAGACCACCAAGGGGTGGGATGGGAGAGATAATGTCAGCCTCTGTGTATTTAATGAAATCCTGATTCTCTAGTCATGTTAATATGAGAATCGCAATTTTATTACAAAACAGAGGCTACATTATGCATGTTTGCAGCTTTGTAAAACAACATCAGACATATGTTCAATAGGTTTGCAATAATGAAGTGCAAATGTGCTAGCATTTGACCAGTCAGCAGCTTTGAGAATGTCGTCCAACTTACCTCCAGACCGGAGAGATTTACTGGCCACAGCACCCCTCTAAGGGAGTGTGCTTGAAATTTCTTCAAGTCAATATCTGCTAAACTCATAACAGTCTTAACCCATCCAGCAATAGAGGCTGAGGTTCTGACTTTGTGGGGTTTATAAAAGGACATAAGTAATTGGTTAATATCCAGCAAACATTCTGCGATCATACTCTCTCATGCAGTCCACAACACAAAGTTTTGGACATAAATCAAAACGTGGGTAAAAGATTGAATAAGACATAGTCATTGTTCTTCTATAAATCTCAAATTTGACTTCAAACATGTTAAAAGATCTATTTGTAATCTCTAGGGCTTTGACATCAGAGAACCTTTTGCATGAGTTTAGGCATAGTAGAAAAGCCAGCTTAATGGAAAGGCTTTTTAATTTTTATTTATTGAGGAGAGTATTAACAGGCCAGTTATTGAAAAGATCAAGGATTAGTTTGACATCCGAAGACTTTCAGATTTAGGTTTAGGAGGTCTTCTTAAATGAATGCTTTTCATCACTCTACAAACAATGACATTGTTACCTACTGTTTTACCATAGACAAGGGCATGATCAGCAGAAATAGTCTATCTATAGCAATTGATAGTTCTATAGCGGAGGCATTTATCAAATTGTTTAACAAGGAAGTTAACTTTGTCAACAATAGGTGCTTTTAAGGAATCCAGGTTCCTTTCCAGGCACTAACGTACATAGATTCTCCATATGCTGTTATATCTGTAGTGAGTGCCTGAGCCCCAAGACTCTCTGAGGAGAGTTGCAGCCGTTGCCGAAAGTCCTGAGATTTCATTGGTTGTCCTGACACTCTCCAGGTAAGAAGGTTTAAACTCCTGTTCTTAATTAGGGGGTGGACTCCTCCATCTACGTCTGCAAGAAGATTCTCTAGGGTAGGAATTAAGAAGGGGGTTGTAAGCTAGTTCTAGAGTTTTGGGGAACCATGCTTGAGATGGCCAAAAGGGAGTTATTAGAATAAGGAAGCACTGATCCTGTCTCACTATCTGAAGAACTCTCTGAATCATGGCAAAGGGAGGGAACGTGTAAACTGTGACTCCTTTCCAAGATTATAGTAAGGTGTTGACTGCTAGAGCACCCGGGTCGGGCATCCAGCTGAAGCTGTTCTCCAATTGAAAGGTTAGTCTGCTCGCAAATAAGTCTATCTCTAGAGGACTCCAGATCTTGTTTAGGGTACTGAACACAGAAACATTCCATTTCCAATTGCTGTGATGTAACAGGAATCTTGAGTTCCAGTCTGCAGAGTATTCCGCTTTGAGAGCGATCCTATGTTCCAGACAGAAGAGAGATCTTATGTTCCAGACAGACCATCCAAAGTTTCTTTGCTAGATTCGAGATGTCTGCAAATTTGGTGCGCTCATGAGGGCGTAAAGCCCAGCTGTTAGTTCTAAATAATTTATGTGGTGAGATGATTCCTCTTGTGATCAGATACCACCAGTGTTCTGACTGAGAAGGCAAGCTCCCCAGTGATGAAGGCTTGCATCTGATTCTTAAACAAACTCTGGTTTTGAACCAAAGATTGCTTTTCCGTCCAAGCAACTCGGTTCTCGAGCCACCAGGCTAGTTCCGATTTGGCTTCTTGATCCAGACCGATCCGATCTCCGTACCAGAGGCCAGTTCTTAGGGCTGTCACCTTTACCCTTTGAAGGGCCCGATAGTTGAGGGGACCGGGAAAGATGGCTTGGATGGAGGAGGAGAGGAGACCCAGAAGCCTGGCTAGCTCTCTCAGAGATAAGTCTTGCTGTTTCAGGACGTGTCTTATTTCCTTCCTGATTTTGGTAATCTTTTTTGAAGGTAGTAAAAGGAGACATTTCAATGTGTTTACTGTCAAAACTAGGAACTCCAGAGATCTGGAAGGGGACATAATTGATTTATCTTTGTTTATGATGAATCTTAAACTTTCTAGGAGATCTATCACAGTCTTCAGGTCTTTGGCTAGTTGTGAAGGCTCTTGAGAAAAAAGTAAATGATTAAACGAATGCCCCTTATTCTTAGACATGAGGCAACAGCTCTCATCACTTTGGTGAAGCACCAAAGGGCAGAGGAGAGTCTGGAGGAGAGAGCCTAAAATTGGTAAAGGTGATTTTTCCTGGACAAATTGAAAAAAGGGTTGGTGGGATTCTGCCATAGTAATGGTGAAGTAAGCATCCTTTAGGTCTTGTTTGACTAGCCAGTCTCCCTCTAGAGGTAAATCCCTCAAGAGATGGATGTCTCCATCTTTAAGTGTCTGTAAACCAAATATTTGTTTAGTTCTCTTAAGTTTATGACAGGTGTCCAACCTTTGTCTTTCTTTTTTACAAGAAAGAGTGTGCTTATAAATCTTAAAGTTTCTAATGGGACCTCTATTATGTCTCCTTTCTGAAGCATAGAGGAGATCTCCCCCTCTATTCTTTTTTGTTGCTCTGGAGAGAGAGGCATGTCTCTTGGGAAAGATGTTTGTAAAGGTACGTGAGTCCAATCTATCATAAACCCATTGACAGTGTTTAAGAACCAAGGATCTTGAGTGATCAATCTCTAATTGTGAAGGAAGTATTTGAGTCTGCCACCCACTTTTTTGGGGAAAGAAGGAGAAGGGAGAGGGGAGAGAGTTCTCACTTGCAGGTTTGTTTGAGATGAAGGTTCCACAGGATCTAAATCCTCTGATGCGTTGGCCTCTAATTCTCTGGGGGTAGAATTGAGGCATGTTGTTCTGCAGATACCCTCTTCCGAAACCGCAGAATCTTGAAAATGGCCTTTGATTGAAGCGCCTGGTCCAGGGCGGTGAAAGTGGAGACGTATTTCCCCAAGGATTTGATGAGGTCTTCGCCATAGAGTACACCTCTTGGGTTTTGCGAGGGTTCTTTATCCGCCATGTCAGTTAGTTTTGGATTTATTTTAGTCCAAACGACTCTTTGTCTTTCTGTATTAATGCTAGCGTTGGCATTACCCAGTAGAATTAATGCTCTCTGGCTCCATCTCCTGATGAGATTGGTGTTGAGAGGGGTGCCATTGATGTGGCTGTCTTCTGCTGAATCTAGGATTCTGGCTAATGGTCCCAGTACATCGAGAAGACGGTCTTGGCACCCTTGGGATTTTTCTATCCCTTTTCTTGGATCACGTCCAAGTTTGAATAGGAATTTAATGAGTTCAGGGTCCAAATTGGGGGTATAGCAGCTTTTATCCTCAGTAGACGGTCTGGAGCATTCAGCTCTAAGAATTTTATGATTGTCCCTTTCTAAGAGGTTTCTAATTTATTTTTTATGAATTTTGCAACATGGTCCTGAGGGAACCACTCAGAACTTCTTGGGTGATTCAGATTTAATGAGGAAAAATGTCTTCCCCAAAGGGGTCAAGGATAATGCCCTTAGAGGATGATGGGAGTTCCTCTTATGGATTGTAAAATTCTTGATCATCTTCATCAACGACATACTCATCAGGTGTGTCTGAGTATTCTATATCATTAGATTTGTTATCTCCCATATTGTAAAGAGCATTTTGATATTTTGGGCTGCTAGGGACACCCAGATGTTTTGTTCCGCTAAGGACACCCTGATTAGTTGTGCCACTTAGGACACCAAGATAAGTTGTGCCGCTAAGGACACCAAGATACGTTGTGCCGCTAAGGACACCCAGATATTTGTGCTGCTAAGGACACCAAGATACGTTGTGCCGCTAAGGACACACAGATAAGTTGTGCTGCTAGGGACACCTTGGGAGTTTGAGGTGCGATGACCTCCATTAGAAGTTGAGGTGCTAACACCTCCCTGAATTGATGAGGTGCTTGGACCTCCTATATTGCTCTTATCAATGTTTTTACTTTTCTGAAGTGTTTTAAACCTTAATTCAGTGATCTTGTCAGAGTAGAGGTTTGGAATTTCTGAGATTTTGTCCTCATCAGGGAGTGACCTTTTAGAGGACATGATCTGACTTAAGGTCTCAAACATGCAGGACCTCAATTCCTTATGAAGGATTTTTTGCAGGGCTTCGTTGTCTATGTTAGGAGTAGGGGCAGAAGCCTTGTCTGAGTCAAAGTCAGATTTGGTATATAGGTAATGTTAAGTTGTAAAAAGTGGTAAAGCCCTTTAATGAAAGATAATTAGGGAGGATTTCTCTTAATAATAGTGACAAGGTTTATAGATGAACGAATGTCAAGAGACTTATTCCTCTTTTATTATAATTAATTTTGTTATAGAATGTTGAAAAGGCCAGTTAAATGAGGATTTCCTGCAAAACCCCCTTTTATTTTTTATTTTTATGAATACGTTTTTAAAACAATAACAACTTGAGGATGAAATCCGAAATAATAAAAGGTAGCGATGCAGAGTCGCTGGAGTGCGAAGCCTGCATCGGTGGAAAGAGCTGAAAACGGGAGTTCAACAAAGACATTAGGTAAGCTCATTATGGCATGAGGAAGTAGAACAAGGATGAAATTGAAGAATAATCATTTACACAAAAAACTAAATATTAAGGTTCGATTAAACATACACAAATCTTCAAATATATTCATATATTAGAAATAGTACATAAGCTGAAAGAAAAGGCAGGTTAATCTGGTCAGTCACACAAGGATGGGAATATAGAAGGGGGTGTAGGGAGATCTCCGTAAATTGGAGATAGGTATTGAGGCAGTAGGAAGGGGGTGGGGTTAGGCCACACACTAAGACACTTCAAAAAAGAGATACAAATGAATAATGGAAATTAAGGAAAATGAACTTATCTGCTTGGAGCCGCATTTAAAAGAGGCAGATTTTTGATGGCTCATGCCTTTCATGTGTTGCTATTGTTCTATTCTGGAAACTTTTAATATTGTGATGTAGACTGCTGCTTGGACTGCATTAAAGGAATAATGCTTAATGAAGCCTCCGTTCTTGTAATGAAATCTGTTCATTAACGCTGCTGTATTGTATTTAGTTGTCTCAGTGACATGCTGCAGTATTTGTAGTTAATTTTCACGGTTGCCAACTCTGAATTCCACCTTGCTCCTCATTTTCCACCATCTTGCACTTCCTGTCTAATCTTGAAGGTTTCTTTCCATTTCTGTCTTCGCCCTCATATGCACTTTTTTATCTTTCCCTTGCACCATTCTCCCTTTTCTGCCTTTCTCTTGCTCTCGGTCAAAGTCTAGTGATAAAAAATAGGTTCTGCTAATCTGAAATGATGTCCACCACAAGCAGCCACCTGCATAAATAAAGTACTGAAGAGGAGAGTGTCACAAGGAGAAGCACTGAAAATATTTATGTAGAAGGAAAATGAAAGAAGAAACAGGAGAACACAGTAGGAAAAGAGGAAAAGAGAAGGCACCAAGGCTGGCAGGCTAGGAAAAATGGAAGTGGAAAGAAAGAAAAAAGACCAAGGGAAGACAAGGGGTAAAATCGAATTGAAATAAATAGGTTGAAAAAAAGAAAACAGGATAAGTCATAGGACAATGAGAGAAAGAATCAAAATGCCCTAAAAAGATCATAAGTGGGGAAGTGAATGGTTGGGTGAGTGGATACGGAGAATGAAACAAGAATGAGGGTGAAGAACTGAGTGAAAAAAGTGGGTACAAGACTAAGAAAAGGAAAACACTAAGGGGACAAGACAGTAAGGGCACAAGATATATATGTATGTAAAGGTGTTTGAACGTATTTGTAGACTGTGCGGTATAGAATTGTTTGCCTGTCATTTTTTTACAGTTCATCATAAAACGTGGCAAACCACAAATGTGCACAGACTGCAATAATCAAATGACGCAATTTTTTTTCTCCAAAAAAGCTGGCACGTGACACTTTGTTAAAGAGGAAGAAGTACTAGTGGAGGGCAGGACAGAATCACAAGCCGGGAGTTCAAGCAGTCAGTCTGCAACAAACAAATGAGTCTTTGTGGCCTCTGCTAAGGGGCACAAGGCGCTTTCAGTGGTAGATAGCAGTAACTTCAAATGTGAAAAATAGGGCAACACTGCCGGGGGAGTTAACCAGTGAAAGATGGGGCATGATGAATTTCACTGCATTAGGTCCTCGCAGCTTTGGCACCTGCTTTACATATACACACCTTGGTGGAGAACATTTAGCCTTTCATTCTTCAGTCGCCAAAGCATGAAGAACAACTGAGCTGTGTTAGAAAAATGTGTAGGTCCTTGGGATTATGCAGCCAGCCTGTGAATGGGCAATGACAACACTTTCCAATTTTTGTCAAGACACCATCTCTTCGCACTGTTACTATCCCTGATACTTAGTCATAATATTTTAAATAATATATTTAAGACTATGACATTTTTCAGATAGACTTTGCAACATGGTGATAAATGATAACAGCACACCTGCTTACGGGGATCAGTAAATTGCAAAATACTTGTTTAGGAAAAGGGACAGACAATTAATATGAAGCATGTTTATTTTATTCCTCACTGTATTTCTTTTTAATTATATTTGCTTTTTCTGCATTGACACACACTTAGTTGTTACATTTTATCTTGCATTTGTCATGAGTGACAGGTACATTTTAATCACGATGAAGCACAATTCCTTCAGATTTTATGTTTTTACAAGTCAATGGACGACATCCTTTAATTCCATTATGCACAGCTAATCGCCCTGTCATACATTTAATACGCACTTGCATTGAGCAGTGCAGCATGTGGTCGATAGTGCTCACTTTTTTAAATGTTTTGAGCGCTCCAGATGATCTCCTTTTTTATGTCTAGAGTTACTGTAGCTACATTGCAACAACATTTAAAGGATACAAACAAAAAACGTTTTCTTAAGACTTTTCTTTTTTGTGTTTAGAGCCGGTAGAAACAAGTCTGCCACTAGAGGGAGGCAAAACTACGTGTACGGCAAGGAGAGGACTTTTCCTTGTCCTGTCCAGAATAAGTAAAGCAGAACAAGCACTGGCGAGCGACAGCAGAAAGTAAACATTTGAACAAACCAGTGTGCTTGGTTCTCGGTGTTTGTTGCTCTGCAGAGCTTCTTTGCCCATAGGGGAGGAGGGGCCATTGCGTGCTGCACAAGGATCAGGACAGCCAACAGAAACAATCCCTTAGTGAAATCACCTCAGCTAAAACAGGCACCAAAAGGAGGAGCAGTTCAGAGGAATAGACCAATAGAAGGCCAGCATTGTGGATTGGCACAAGAAAAAAACAATTGCCATTGGTGGGTTTGCCAGAGCCCATAGAAGTGTATACAACAGGTTAATCAGGCTCGACCTAAAAATGACTCTTTCTGAATCAAGAGATCTAGCTTTTTGCCAACTTTAGTGTAGATCTGTTCAGCAGTTTGGACTGTAGCTATGTCTAAAGTTCCTATGGAAATTGAACGGAAAATGCATTTTAGAAGTCCCCCTTTTTCTCTGCCCCTACTTGATGGATCACCTGAAACTTTCCTTGCGCAAACTAGTCAAAAAGCAGCACTTTCTGGAAAGTTTTATGGAGATTTGTCAAACTAGGCCAAAGTTATTAGCCACACATAAAATGTATTTTTTATTTAAACACAATCTTAACTATAACTGCCCAGTAGCGACCACCACTAGGTAATATCTATATACGCATTTCCAGAGCACAGTGCCAGTGTTGGCTGTAGCCTGCCATCAAAACCTGCTCCTGGACATCGAGTATTACTGGTAAATCTCACACACCAAATGTCAAGCATACAAAGCAATGGACTGCCCTTCCAATAGATTAGCACAAAGATAAAACATAGGCACATTTATTGCAAATCATACAATCATGTTAAGAGTGGCAGAAAGATGAGATTGATTTTAAGTGATTAACTGGAAAAATTGTACAAATGAATCAATCAATAAAAGGACTGAAATGTGAAAGAAATATGAGGATCCATGTCTCTCCTGTATCAAAAGAGTAAACAAGGTATTAAATACTTAAGGCACCATCAGGCAACTAAAATAGAAATGTATGAATAAAAACATGCAACTATCATTAAAAAACACATTACAACCTACCAAAGAATACATTGACTGTGTTACCTTTGTTATACAAACACATTTACGCAAGGATTTTCTTAGCATTTCCTTTCAGTGTAGTACAGTGCTTTATACAACCCATACAAGGGTTTCATAGGAACTTGGGGATATATTACTTTGACATTGAAATGTTAACAGATTCCCATCCTAAAACAGTTTATGCAACAACGCAGTTTCCTTTCTCTTTAAACGGATTCCTGTCCTCAGGAACACCTTTCACGAGAGGATCCTCTCCAGACCGTCCTTCTATGTAAAGTGTTATTTCTTCACACATCTTAGAAACCTTGGAGACAAAAGTCGATGAGATTAATTATTTTTCTATTCAATCGCATTTTGTTTGCTGGTTACAAATAAAAATTTCAGGAATGTACGTTTCGGTTCTTCTTAATAAACCATGAGTACCCCACATCTTAATCCAATAATTTCCACCTTCCCATAACAAAGGAAAACAGCAGGGGCCGTTATGGGTAAGAGACAGATTGCCCATATCCTTTGCTCCCGCCGTGTGGTGCAGAGTCATCCCAATCCTGTATATATATATATATATATCCGCTCCACTCGCACCAGCCTGTCGCACTCAGAGGCGGGTGCCTGCCGGTCGGGGGTGCACCCGACGTCAATGACTGCTCCAACAATCCCTCCCCGCAATCCTCGGGAACCAGGAGGCAGCACTCCAAAGGCAGGTTACACAAAATAAATTTATTATCTCACAAAGCGCTTTCGGCACTCGGCCTTCGTCAGTGATGAGACGCTGACCACAAACATCAACGTGTATTTAAACACCCGCGTTGCTCGGGTAGTCAACACAAAGATAGGACTATCATAACAATCAAAATCGAAAAAGTGGCGGTCGCCATCTTGGAGTGATTATTATCGCAATGTGTATATGCTGCCAGTAATACCTCAGTGTATCTCAAATTAAAGAAAGCACACAATGCGACAGTGAAAATCATAGAATCACGCCCTGAATGGGCCAGTGCAATTTCAGACAACATCTGTCCATTCTTAGTGGGTGCAATGTATAGTATTAAAGTAAGACGGGAAATCAAAATTGATACCAAGCGCCATATGGCTACAATATTAACACAGACTATAGTCCCATGTTCTTCTTTATGTTATAAAGCCCTGGATGGGCATAAATTCATCATCATATCTGCAACGTAACACAATCCTCATGGAAAAAGTTCAATAGAACAGAGTATTGCTCACTTTCTTCTGCTTGGACTCTGTCCCTGTGAGTGTCAGGGGTGGTGACAGACTCTTAAAATTAAGGAGGTTGGAATCACGGTAAATTATAGACTTGTTGAGTAAAATACCAACTGGACTGAACATGCATGAGGACCTAGCTGTACACCTGGGATGATTTGATTTGAATTGACAGTAACATTGCTTCACGTTCTTTAATTGTTATCAATAAGTATGAGGAATGAATTTCTATTGAACTTTTTCCATGAGGATTGTGGGAGGAGAAAACAGCCTGGCAGGATAAATATGGAACTTACACCAAGCATATCATCACTTGGAAATGTTTCATCGACGACTTGTTCATCGTATGGGACGGAGGAGAAGAAAAATTCATGGAATATTTCACCATCCTCAATAACAGTACTTCCTGCATAAAGTTCACCCACACCATAAATCACAACAGAGCTGTTTTCCTGGACACGGAGGTGCACATAAACAACAATCAGATACACACCACACTCCACCGCAAAAAGACAGCAACAAATGCCACATTGGAAGAAACCAGCTTCCACCAGCAGTCTTTAATCTCAAGTATTCCATACGGTGAATTCCTCAGACTGAGAAGAATCTGTAGTGAAAACACGGAATGGCAGGATCAAAGTGCTAAATGCATAAACCGCTTCCAAAGGAGAAAATACAATAGAAAAATTGTACAAAGATGCTGGGAAAAGGCAAACACAACTACGAGAACGGAGTGCCTACAAAAGAAACAAAAACAGACAAACGTGGAGGAAGAACCCATCAGGCTAATACTGGATTACAGTATGGAGGCAAAGCAAATAAACCGTATTCTGAGAAAGAACTGGAAAATTCTTCAATTGGACCAAACAATTGGTCACAGAGTGGGCAACCATCCAGTCATCACATACAGGAGGGCAAAAAATCTGCAGGACCAGCTGGTCCACAGCCATTTCCAAACAACCAAGAAAAAGACAAATTGGCTACAAACACGGGGCTTCATCAAGTGCTACAATTGCAAGGTATGCGAGATTGCGAAACCTACTACAGAACTTACAATGCCAAATAAGAAAGTTTGGAAAATCCAAGAATGCATCACCTGCAACAGCAAGTACACTATTTATATGATTGAGTGCCCCTGCAACAAAAGGTATATCGGCAGCACCATCTGCGAATTAAAGAAAAGAATTCTGGAACATGTGCGGGCAACAATCCACAGAGACAGGAGTAATGCTGTTGCCAAGCACATGGAGGCACAACACAATGGGGACTGGAAGCAATTACGCTTCTGGGGTCTGGAAACAATGGCTCTCTCAGACAGGGGAGGCCACATGGAAAAGCTGTTGAGACGCAAGGAATCCAGACATATCTTATCTTTCAGAACAATGACCCCATTTGGCCTCAACCAGTCAGAAGAACTTTACATTCACTTATAGCGGACTCTAAAGTATATAAAAATCATCATGCTATAACTGTTTTGCCTCCTCCCGCTCATTCATAATTTTAAATTCTTTATCTTTATGAACATCATTAATTTTAATTTAACTTTTTATCCCTGCACGTCACTTTCCCTCACTATTTGGCACATGGGCTCACCCAATACATACCAAGAAATTAGCCCACCGGAGGGCAGTACTTTTGTTGTTTCAAAATGAAATGGTAATGAATTACAAGTTTCCCTATGTATAAATTGTGATATCATGCAGGTACCTAGCAATTGGAGACATTGTATACATGAATATAATTCCAACTACAAATCCCATAATGCTGTTAATTGTGGTAGATCAATACGCCCACTGGAGGGCAGGACCTTTAAGTTTTAAAAATTGACATTTCAGTTTGAAGTTTTAATCAACTTGAAACATCGTGATAAATATTGTCCAAAAGTGATTGAGAAACAATTGAAATGTATTTGACTAGTTTGCGTTTTACAATCATGCTTAAAACTACAAATCCCACAATGCTTGTAAATACACACCCAGTGGCCGGTACCTGTAATGCTTGGGAAGGTTTCAAAACATTGTGAGCCACACACACAAACTGACCGTGAGCAAGACAGCGGACGCTGTCGAAACGCGTTGGTGTTTGTTGTTTTTTTGTTTTTTTGACCCCATGGATTAATAAATCACTATGAAACTCCAAATGCAGTGAAGTGCTGGAATTATTTTCAAAAGCGACTCCGTGTTTTCGCCCTTGAAGGGAGAGATATTGTGCAAATAAAGAGCAGTTGGGCTCAACTGCGGGAGTGACGCGACCACGTTTGCAGCGCCGATTTGGGGAAGGAGAGAGCCATAAGGAAGTGATATATATATATATGTGTGTGTGTGTGTGTGTGTATGTGTCTATATATATATATCCTGCGAATCCGGAAACGCAAAGTCTTCTAGGAACGGCGCTGAACATAACCAATTCCCTTAAATGGCCATTTGCTTCCAAATTAAATGCTACGTAAATTTAATAAATTAAGAAGTGGACACAATCCCTGAATTAACTGCAAAGAAAACCATCACTGGAACATGTAAAACGGCACATATGATTAGAACTTTAAAACACATTTAACCTTTAGAAATGGTTTGCATCCGAGGAGTTTGAAGGCCGTAATAATACGATGTGACAGTATTTATTATCCCTATCAACAAAAAGAGAGGTAGGGAGAAGCGCGAACACTCTTAATCCCCAATAGATTAACAGAAAATAACAACAAAAGAGTGTTCTAGTGCAGGTAGGGTGGGGGTCTGCACTGAGCACAATGAGTCAAACACAAGCCCATTTGGTTTGTTAATAAAGCCCTCACTCACCGACCTGGTCGGTGACTTGCTTCATCATCTGGCCCCACCGGGTGTGACCGAATGTCACCCCGGTGTGCTGCAACGCCAGAGTTACTGCGGAGCTGGTCTTGTGAGGATGGAGGGGCTATGTGATAAGTGACGTGAGAAGTGTAAAGAGTGGTGGTTTAAAATTGTCTTGTATGTATCAAAAATTATTTAATAGCTGATCATCAAGGACAAAGTAAAAAATGTGTCGATAAACAAGGCCAACTACATGGATGGTCTTGTACCGATAACATTAAGTGAAAGTGTGGTTGGTCAACATGTTTCTGCCCAAGCGGTAAAGTTAACCAGGCATTCGTCAGGACCTAGAGTGTAAACCCCGGCGGTATGAGCACGCTAAGGCCCACCCGACCGAAGGCCTTGAAAGTGAAAAATCGTGTCTGTGAAGTAAAATGAGGGGGGCTCCACCGACCAAAAGGCGGGAAGCACACAACCTCAGGTCTCCAGAAATATAGAGACAAAAATTAAAACCTGTGAAGATAAAAGGTACAAACAGACATACACAAAGACAAACAAAAAAGGTTAAAATCATTTGTCAATAAGGCTCATATGTTAAAGCCTGTGACTAGTGCTCAAGGTGCTTGAGGGTGCACAACTCGTACAAATTAGCAGAGGTGCGTGGCTCTGCCTGTGGTCTAGACAGGAACGTATACCATTAAACTTATAGTCGTGACTGAACAGGCTCACTAGTGTACTATTTGGATTGTCAACAGTGCGCGTGAGCTTGGCCAATTGTGAGAGTGAGAGATGGGGGAATTGCGATGTGATGGGAATTCATACACATCTCTGTCACTCGAGCGATCAATGGGCCAAGGGCCAGTGATCAATCAACCAAGAGTTTCAAGGGTGAAAAGAGAAAAATCTCACTTCACAGGGGGTGATATTACACCCCATTGACCTCGGGAGGGGGGAGGCAGCGCTTTTTGGCACATCCTGTGAAGGAAAGGGGGAACAAGAAGGGAACAAGGGACAAACACAGTCAGTTTGCTGAAAAGAGTACTTATCTCGTAGGGTCTGTGGCGGTCGCAGATACACTCACGCCCACTACGCCAATCTCCCGCTGATACACCTGCTCAGCCCTCGGAACCGGGTCTCGCCAATCCAGGCTGGAGGAGTGTGAGTCATTTTATAGAAAGAGGGAGGCTGAGTTGAGCTTCCGGGTCCGGAAGGTGTATGTGATACGCATGCGTCATGATGGATGGAGTAGAGCGTGAAGCAACTTAAAAGAATCGTACCCATTTCCGGGTCGGAAGGTTGGTAGTGCGCATGCGTAAGCAAGGTCGGTTTTACAAAGGGCAGACTCAAAATTAAGTTATTTTAGAACAGAGGCCCAGGGAATATCGTCATTGAGACCAGTTATATGGGTTCCCAAGCGGTATACCCATCTCTGTTCCTTTTCAAACAGTCTGTCTGGGATGTTAGAACCTCCGATGATTTGTTCAATCACAGTCCATCTGAGATCGTTTGTGGTGTGATTATTACGTAGAAAATGATCGCTCATTTTTGTTGTAGCTTTCTTGCACCTGATATTGCTCCTATGTTCACATACCCTCTGCTTCACTTTTCTCGTGGTCATGCCAACATAACGGAGAGAGCAGGGGCATGTGACAAGGTAGACAACATTGATGGAATTGCAGTTGGTATGTGCTTTCTGGTGCCAAGTTCTCCCTGGTTCCAGATCAAGGGTTTTAGATGTAGTAGTCAGGTGGCAGACCGAGCAATTCGCACATGGGAAATGGCCTGTAACTTTCGGGAGGTTCCAAGCGTCTGTAATACTCCGTGTCAAAGGTACTGTCAATTGTCTAGGTCTCGTGTGAACGAGAGCGTCCTTTAAACTATGTCCTTTTTTGAACGAGAATATAGGTTTTTGCCAGTCTTTCTTCGTGCTCGTGATTATTTTCCAGTTTTTATTTATCGACTTCTTTACTAGATTCGATAGAGTACTGTAGGTAGTGACGCACGTAAGTGGTATTTCCTCCGTTGTTCTCGTAACTGGTTCAAGGAGGGCTTCACGCGGTTGGTTTCGCGCTCGTTTGAAGCCTTTTTGGAGGATGTGCTTGGGGTAGCCTCTCATGGGTCAGCTTTACTGTAAGGTCAGATGATTGGGTCTTGAAATCATCTAGGTTGCTACAGTTTCTACGGACTCTTAAATATTGCCCATAGGGTAAGTTCTCCCGCAATGGGCGCAGATGGAAACTAGAAAATTGCAGTAAGTTGTTTTTTGCAGTGGCCTTGTAGTGAGTTTTGGTCGTTAGTGAGGTACCACTGTTCGTAATGACCACATCCAGGAAGACCACCTCCGTAGTACTCACTGTGTGGGTAAATTTCAAATACCTGTTGGTTGTATTGATCCACCCCACGAATTCCATCAGACGTTCCATGCTGCCTTTCCAAATGAGCAGCACGTCGTCTATGTATCGTTTCCAGAAGGTGATGTTCCTCGCAAACGGATTGTTAATGGATTGAATGTTTTTAGCCTCGAAATCTGATACATATAGCCCCGCCACGCTGGCCGCAAACGTGCTGCCCCCCTCATTTTACTTCACAGACACGATTTTTCACTTTCAAGGCCTTCGGTCGGGTGGGCCTTAGCGTGCTCATACCGCCAGGGTTTACACTCTAGGTCCTGACGAATGCCTGGTTAACTTTACCGCTTGGGCAGAAACATGTTGACCAACCACACTTTCACTTAATGTTATCGGTACAAGACCATCCAATTAGTTGGCCTTGTTTATCGACACATTTTTTACTTTGTCCTTGATGATCAGCTATTAAATAATTCTTGATACATACAAGACAATTTTAAACCACCACTCTTTACACTTCTCACGTCACTTATCACATAGCCCCTCCATCCTCACAAGACCAGCTCCGCAGTAACTCTGGCGTTGCAGCACACCGGGGTGACATTCGGTCACACCCGGTGGGGCCCGATGATGAAGCAAGTCACCGACCAGGTAGGTGAGTGAGGGCTTTATTAACAAACCAAATGGGCTTGTGTTTGACTCATTGTGCTCAGTGCAGACCCCCACCCTACCTGCACTAGAACACTCTTTTGTTGTTATTTTCTGTTAATCTATTGGGGATTAAGAGTGTTCGCGCTTCTCCCTACCTCTCTTTTTGTTGATAGATATATAGCAGCGAACAGCTGTGAGAGTTTATTAACCCTCAACCTCCACCATGGCGAACTTGGGACTTACTTTCTCTGAAGCTGAAATTGATGCACTTATGGCAGATTCCAACCTTTTTGCAGACCCGGCCATCTCTCAGGCTATAGCACATACTTCGGAGTGGGAAAAACTAACCGAACATAAACGAGACCGTATACGCACGATCCTACACGGTACTATAATGAAACATTACCTCTCTTCCAACTCGGCACCCAGGGGCCTCCTGGTAACCAATGCTCCACGCATTTTTCTGAATGATGCACAATTTCGCAAAGATTGGGCCATGATTGCATGGCACTGCACTCGAGACTGGCTTGTGCTAATAATCAAGACTGCTTTGCGCCTGTCGGAAACCTTACTAATAGAAATTCAAGAAACAGAGACACATATCAAAACTACCGTGACCGGTTATAAGAAAAAACTAGACGAAATTAACCGAGAAATAAATGAATATAAGGAGAACCTCCTACAGACTAAGCTAACAAAATTCCAAAAGGATCTCAAAAAATTTGAGTTCAATAAAATCTACCCATATGCGGATCCTGACTATAAAGCTGCAGCAAAGAGTGCTAATGATTCTGATGCTACTGATGATAATTCCTCCAACAGTAGCGGATCGAGTTCAAGTTCATACAAACAAGGACGAAGACGTGGCAACAGAGGTAACAGAGGCAACCAGCGGTATCAACATAACCACATACCCAATTGGCCTATGGCACCACATGCAGGTTTTGGGCCCTCACCTTTCCCTTTTCCACACCCACAATTTCCGATGATGGGATGGAATCCAGGTTGGCACCAACCGCCACCAGCAAACCAATACCAGCAGCCTTTTTTAGAGAGGGGCCGGAGAGGAAGAGGCAGAAACAGAAGAACCTCCAACCAAGTCTCCTGGCAACCAGACGACGCATTGGCAATCATACCAGGAGCAAGACACCGCAAGCGGGGACAAGCAACCAACAAGTCTAGTGAACAACCTCTCGGACTACCAACTTACTACTACTGAGACTAAAGTACTAGAGAAGGGGCTGGGCTTTGTACCCACTGCCCGCCCGATAAGTTCAGATTACACTGCGAACTAACAGACTTCTTTCACAAATTAAAGCTAAAGGCATTTTTTGAAGGAAAAGAGGATCCTAATGCAGACACTAGGAAAGGGGACACGGGACTAAGGTTAAAATCAACCTTTGTTCCTCCTCCACACACGGTGCCTGCAGCAATTATAGCCTTCAAACAAGCAGTATTTCTGGATCTGGAAACTAGCTCTGAACCCGAGACTTATGGAAACTTCAGCACCGCAGAATATCAGGCACTGGAGAAATTGAAAAACAACAGCGAGATCACTATAAAACCTGCCGACAAAGGCGGTGGTATCGTCATTCAAAATACCACGGATTATGAGAAAGTCTGTGAGGCACTTCTGAACGACACTAACAACTATACTCCACTCATCACAGATCCTTCCCCGGATCTACAAAACCGGATTACAAACATGGTTAAGGAAGCCGAAGAGAATGGGCATCTATCCAAGAATGAGGCGGACTATCTCTCAACCAGTAAAAATATCATTCCGTATTTTTACACGCTTCCCAAAACTCACAAAAACAGGCTGCCGCCACCAGGCCGCCCCATAGTATCAGGAATTGGGTCTCTACTAGAACCATTGTCTACTTTCTGCGACCAGTTTCTAAAACCCATTGTCCAAAACACCCCTACATACTTAAAGGATACGAAAAATCTCCTGTATGAATTACAGGCCATCATCTTTGAGCCCGATACCATCATCCTAGCTACCCTTGATATAGAAAGTTTGTACACCAGCATCCCGCAGGATGAAACTATCAAGGTACTGGGTACAGCTCTCAACTCGGTCACATGGGAATACAACACCCCCAAGGAATTTGTATTACAGTGCGCAACTATTGCACTCAAAGAGAATTTCTTCTCTTACAAAGGCCAGCTGTACCTGCAATGCTCTGGGACCTCGATGGGCAGCACGTTTGCACAATTTCGCAAAGATTGGGCCATGATTGCATGGCACTGCACTCGAGACTGGCTTGTGCTAATAATCAAGACTGCTTTGCGCCTGTCGGAAACCTTACTAATAGAAATTCAAGAAACAGAGACACATATCAAAACTACCGTGACCGGTTATAAGAAAAAACTAGACGAAATTAACCGAGAAATAAATGAATATAAGGAGAACCTCCTACAGACTAAGCTAACAAAATTCCAAAAGGATCTCAAAAAATTTGAGTTCAATAAAATCTACCCATATGCGGATCCTGACTATAAAGCTGCAGCAAAGAGTGCTAATGATTCTGATGCTACTGATGATAATTCCTCCAACAGTAGCGGATCGAGTTCAAGTTCATACAAACAAGGACGAAGACGTGGCAACAGAGGTAACAGAGGCAACCAGCGGTATCAACATAACCACATACCCAATTGGCCTATGGCACCACATGCAGGTTTTGGGCCCTCACCTTTCCCTTTTCCACACCCACAATTTCCGATGATGGGATGGAATCCAGGTTGGCACCAACCGCCACCAGCAAACCAATACCAGCAGCCTTTTTTAGAGAGGGGCCGGAGAGGAAGAGGCAGAAACAGAAACAGAAAAACAACAGCGAGATCACTATAAAACCTGCCGACAAAGGCGGTGGTATCGTCATTCAAAATACCACGGATTATGAGAAAGTCTGTGAGGCACTTCTGAACGACACTAACAACTATACTCCACTCATCACAGATCCTTCCCCGGATCTACAAAACCGGATTACAAACATGGTTAAGGAAGCCGAAGAGAATGGGCATCTATCCAAGAATGAGGCGGACTATCTCTCAACCAGTAAAAATATCATTCCGTATTTTTACACGCTTCCCAAAACTCACAAAAACAGGCTGCCGCCACCAGGCCGCCCCATAGTATCAGGAATTGGGTCTCTACTAGAACCATTGTCTACTTTCTGCGACCAGTTTCTAAAACCCATTGTCCAAAACACCCCTACATACTTAAAGGATACGAAAAATCTCCTGTATGAATTACAGGCCATCATCTTTGAGCCCGATACCATCATCCTAGCTACCCTTGATATAGAAAGTTTGTACACCAGCATCCCGCAGGATGAAACTATCAAGGTACTGGGTACAGCTCTCAACTCGGTCACATGGGAATACAACACCCCCAAGGAATTTGTATTACAGTGCGCAACTATTGCACTCAAAGAGAATTTCTTCTCTTACAAAGGCCAGCTGTACCTGCAATGCTCTGGGACCTCGATGGGCAGCACGTTTGCGCCCAGCGAGGCGGGGCTATATGTATCAGATTTCGAGGCTAAAAACATTCAATCCATTAACAATCCGTTTGCGAGGAACATCACCTTCTGGAAACGATACATAGATGACGTGCTGCTCATTTGGAAAGGCAGCATGGAACGTCTGATGGAATTCGTGGGGTGGATCAATACAACCAACAGGTATTTGAAATTTACCCACACAGTGAGTACCACGGAGGTGGTCTTCCTGGATGTGGTCATTACGAACAGTGGTACCTCACTAACGACCAAAACTCACTACAAGGCCACTGCAAAAAACAACTTACTGCAATTTTCTAGTTTCCATCCACGCCCATTGAGGGAGAACTTACCCTATGGGCAATATTTAAGAGTCCGTAGAAACTGTAGCAACCTAGAGGATTTCAAGACCCAATCATCTGACCTTACAGTCAAGCTGACCCAGAGAGGCTACCCCAAGCACATCCTCCAAAAAGGCTTCAAACGAGCGCGAAACCAACCGCGTGAAGCCCTCCTTGAACCAGTTACGAGAACAACGGAGGAAATACCACTTACGTGCGTCACTACCTACAGTACTCTATCGAATCTAGTAAAGAAGTCGATAAATAAAAACTGGAAAATAATCACGAGCACGAAGAAAGACTGGCAAAAACCTCTATTCTCGTTCAAAAAAGGACATAGTTTAAAGGACGCTCTCGTTCACACGAGACCTAGACAATTGACAGTACCTTTGACACGGAGTATTACAGACGCTTGGAACCTCCCGAAAGTTACAGGCCATTTCCCATGTGCGAATTGCTCGGTCTGCCACCTGACTACTACATCTAAAACCCTTGATCTGGAACCAGGGAGAACTTGGCACCAGAAAGCACATACCAACTGCAATTCCATCAATGTTGTCTACCTTGTCACATGCCCCTGCTCTCTCCGTTATGTTGGCATGACCACGAGAAAAGTGAAGCAGAGGGTATGTGAACATAGGAGCAATATCAGGTGCAAGAAAGCTACAACAAAAATGAGCGATCATTTTCTACGTAATAATCACACCACAAACGATCTCAGATGGACTGTGATTGAACAAATCATCGGAGGTTCTAACATCCCAGACAGACTGTTTGAAAAGGAACAGAGATGGGTATACCGCTTGGGAACCCATATAACTGGTCTCAATGACGATATTCCCTGGGCCTCTGTTCTAAAATAACTTTATTTTGAGTCTGCCCTTTGTAAAACCGACCTTGCTTACGCATGCGCACTACCAACCTTCCGACCCGGAAATGGGTACGATTCTTTTAGGTTGGTTCACGCTCTACTCCATCCATCATGACGCATGCGTATCACACACACCTTCCGGACCCGGAAGCTCAACTCAGCCTCCCTCTCTCTATAAAATGACTCACACTCCTCCAGCCTGGATCGGCGAGACCCGGTTCCGAGGGCTGAGCAGGTGTATCAGCGGGAGACTGGCGTAGTGGGCGTGAGTGTATCTGCGACCGCCACCGACCCTACGAGATAAGTACTCTTTTCAGCAAACTGACTGTGTTTGTCCCTTGTTCCCTTCTTGTTCCCCCTTTCCTTCACAGGATGTGCCAAAAAGCGCTGCCTCCCCCTCCTGAGGTCTATGGGGTGTAATATCACCCCCTGTGAAGTGAGATTTTTCTCTTTTCACCCTTGAAACTCTTGGTTGATTGATCACTGGCCCTTGGCCAATTGATCGCTCGAGTGACAGAGATGTGTATGAATGCCCATCACATCGCAATTCCCCCATCTCTCACTCTCACAATTGGCCAAGCTCACGCGCACTGTTGACAATCCAAATAGTACACTAGTGAGCCTGTTCAGTCACGACTATAAGTTTAATGGTATACGTTCCTGTCTAGACCACAGGCAGAGCCACGCACCTCTGCTAATTTGTACGAGTTGTGCACCCCCAAGCACCTTGAGCACTAGTCACAGGCTTTAACATATGAGCCTTATTGACAAATGATTTTAACCTTTTTTGTTTGTCTTTGTGTATGTCTGTTTGTACCTTTTATCTTCACAGGTTTTAATTTTTGTCTCTATATTTCTGGAGACCTGAGGTTGTGTGCTTCCCGCCTTTTGGTCGGTGGAGCCCCCCTCATTTTACTTCACAGACACGATTTTTCACTTTCAAGGCCTTCGGTCGGGTGGGCCTTAGCGTGCTCATACCGCCGGGGTTTACACTCTAGGTCCTGACGAATGCCTGGTTAACTTTACCGCTTGGGCAGAAACATGTTGACCAACCACACTTTCACTTAATGTTATCGGTACAAGACCATCCAATTAGTTGGCCTTGTTTATCGACACATTTTTTACTTTGTCCTTGATGATCAGCTATTAAATAATTTTTGATACATACAAGACAATTTTAAACCACCACTCTTTACACTTCTCACGTCACTTATCACATAGCCCCTCCATCCTCACAAGACCAGCTCCGCAGTAACTATGGCGTTGCAGCACACCGGGGTGACATTCGGTCACACCCGGTGGGGCCAGATGATGAAGCAAGTCACCGACCAGGTCGGTGAGTGAGGGCTTTATTAACAAACCAAATGGGCTTGTGTTTGACTCCTTGTGCTCAGTGCAGACCCCCACCCTACCTGCACTAGAACACTCTTTTGTTGTTATTTTCAGTATTTATTATCCACCCGCATAGGCAGTAATAATAATAAAAGGGACCCTTTTACTGTCCGGGATAGGCAGACCTAAATCCTTGCTTGACAACTTTTCGGTACCCAAACAACAGTGAAGGGAGTACAGTAAGTCCTCGGTCTTTCTAACATTTATAAATGTTTCATAATTGATTTTTCCATCACAGTTGCTCGGTTTATGCTTATCTAAAACATGTTTTGTTTTTCTAGTCTTTGATGCAAGAAGACACCTCTGTGTTGCAACATCATAATCTGCTGGTAACTCAGTTTGCACTACACATTCACCAACACCATGGGGCAACACTGTATCTGAAAGAGAGTCAGTAGAGCGGTCCAGCCAGTAGCTGCATGCGACTCTCGACACGTTCGAGAGCTGAACACTATTTCACCATTTACAAGCACCAAGCTTTAGTGTTAATTAAAACATTCAACCTGTAACACAATTATATTGAGCATCCTTTCACTGCAGGGGCCGATTAGAAGGATCTTAGTTTATTTCAATGTATAAACTAAAGTAAGCAAAGGTCTACCAATAGGAGGCTTTGCTTTCCTCATACTCTAGGTTGTAATACCTTTTATTGAACTCGCTGAATATAAAATGCAATAGGTTTCAAAGTACTATACACAAAAAAAGCTGCCTTGAAAATTATGGGGCAGATTTATGAGGCCATTGCGCCTCTTTGCGCCGCAATTGCGTCACTTTATTTGACGCAACGACGGTGCAAACAATGCGCCCTATTTACAACGTGACGCATCTAGGAGATGCGTCACGTTGTAAAGCCCTGCGCCATAAGGAGGCGTTCCTGCACAGGGGGCGGCGTTCCTGCGCAGGAACGCCTCCTGAAAGTGGCTGAGTGAAATCTGTGAGATTTCACTCAGTCACTTTCAGGCCAATGCTGCGTCAAAACCCTGCGCCTGCTTGAAGCAGGCGTAGGTCTTGACGCAGCATTGTGAAGATGGGGCACCCCCGAGCCTTACTGGAGCTGCGTCGCGCTTGCGATGCAACTCCAGCAATGCGTCACATTTCCGGCACAGATGCGTCACGCATCTGTGCCGTTTTTGCACCATGGTGCGCCGCATTGTAAATGTGGCGCACCATGGGTGGCATAGCTGTGGCGCACTATGGCGCACATTAACTGGCGCATCCCTGGGGATGCGCCAGTTAACATAAATCTGCCCCATTCTTAAGCACAAAATAAAACTAGCATTGGCAAGCCAATAGATCTTGTCCATGTGACCTACTGGCTTTGCCAATAGCTTTTTGTCACCCTGCACAGCACAAAATAAAGACGCATTTTTGTAGGCGAGCTGACCAAGCATGTGCGCGCTTCCAAAATGATGCAGGCTCTTTTTTTTCTTTTTTGTTACCGATCCGAATTGGATCGTTAACTAAAAAGAAAAGAGAACACACAAACCTTTTTTTTTTTTTTTTAAAGCAGGCATGTGGAGAGTGGATACAACACC
The DNA here is from genome assembly GCF_964263255.1 of Lissotriton vulgaris. Taxonomy (NCBI): domain Eukaryota; kingdom Metazoa; phylum Chordata; class Amphibia; order Caudata; family Salamandridae; genus Lissotriton; species Lissotriton vulgaris. The sequence continues at coordinate 826,487,996 of NC_141697.1, read as the reverse complement.
GGAGGGGAGCGGATGCACAACTGTAGGGTGCGGGGGAGAAGCAGTCTGGCAACAGAGGGCAATACAGAGTGCAGGGGAAGAGATGTGCACAATGGACACTGCTCAAAAACACATCCTCTCCCATAGGGTGCTTCACACAAAAGAAAAACAAGCATTGGCAGAGCCAGCAGTTCTCACCTATAAAGAGCTATTGGCTTTGCCAATGAGTTTTAGCCATGTTGTATACCAGCGTGGCTGCTGTTTAGCATGGCTAAAGGTTTGTGGCATAGAGGAGGATGGCTTGGAACAGCGTGGAGTAAAATAGAGCGGCATAAGTTGGCTTAGAATGGAGTGTCATAGAGTGAAATCTCAAAGTTTCGTAGAATGCAGTGGCATAGATTAGAGTTATCCAGCATAGACTACAGAGTAGACTGCAGTGCAGTGGCGTAGAGTGTAGAGTAGAGTACAGTGGCATAGAATAGATTGCTGCACAGTAGACTGGAGTGGTGTAGATTGGAGCGCTGCAGATTGCAGTGGTGTAGAGTGTGTAGAGTGATGTAGAGTAGAGTGCATTGGTTTTGAGTGGTGTAGAGTGCATTGGCATGGACTCCAGTGGTTTAGAGTACAGTAGCGTAGAGTACAGGGACGTAGAGTAGAGAGACAAAGAGTGTAGTGAGTGGATTGGTGCAGCATAGAGTGGCGAAGAGCGGTGTGAAGTGCAATGGCATAGAGTGGATTGTTTCAGAGTAGAGTGAAGTGATGTAGAGTGGAGTGGTGCAGAGTAGAGTGCAGTGGCATATAGTATAGTGATGTAGAGTGCAGAGTAGATTTCAGTGGTCTAGAGTGGCCTGGTGTAAGTTGTCGTAGCTATGAGTAATATGGAGTATAGTGCATTAGCATAGAATATATTGGCATGGAGTGCAGTGTTGTATAGCAGTGTGGCAGCGAGTGGCATAGAGTAGAGTAATGCAGAGTAGAGTGGGGTGGCCCATACTGGAGTGATGTAGAGTGCAGTGGCACAGAGTGATGTGGTGCGTGGCGTAGAGTCGATTGGCCTAACATAGAGTGGTGCACAGTGGAGTAGAGAGGCGTAGAGTGAAGGGGCGTAGAGTATATAGACATAGAGTGGAGTGGTGCAGAGTATAGTGAAGTGACACAGAGTGTAGTGGTGTAGAGTGGAGTGGCATAGAGTGGAGTAGTGCAAAGTACAAGTACAGTGCAGTGCCTGGAGTGGTGCAAAATAGAGTGGAGTGGGTTAAAATGGAATATGTATGATGTGGAAGTGCACTGCCAGTACAAACAACCCATTTGCTATTGGTTTGACCATTACATTTGCACAGACATATCACTTTACTGATAAAAGCATGCAGCATACAGAAATATTGTGTGGAAATGTCATCACCTAGTGCATTTATTATTTATTTTTTATTGAGAGTTCATAGACTTAATAACGCACAACATTTATCATATACAAATACATATTCCAAAATATTGAGAGAGGAAGGGATTACTTTGACTTTAAGATACAAAATATTGCAATCCTATAAATGGACATTTAAGGATCACTGACATAACATCGATTTCAAAAATACAGACTTACAAAAATATCGAGGATAAAATATCGAATACAAAAATATCGAATTCCTATCTACAAACAGGTAAGTACAAAAATATTGAATCAAAAATATAGTTTAAAAAAATATAGTTAGTCAAAATATCGATTTTTTTAAAATGTCTTAAAAGTAATGAAAATTAATGAAATATTAAAAATAAATAACTAAAACATACTTAAAAATACTTAAATAACCTTAAATTATTAAATAATAAATTTAAGTTATAAAAAAACATACAATTTTATTTTTTAAAACATATATATATATATATATAAACATAATATTAATAAAAAACATACAATGTTTTTACCGTATATTTTTACAGTATATTTTTAAAATATCGAATACAAAAATATCGAATTCCTATGTACAAACAGGTAAGTGCAAAAACATTGAATCAAAAATATCATTAAAAAATATATAGTTAGTCAAAATATTGATTTTTTTAAATGTCTTAAAAGTAATTAAAATTAATGAAATATTAAAAATAAATATCTAAAACATACTTAAAAAAACTTAAATAACCTTAAAATTATAAAATAATTAATGTGAGTTAATAAAAAAACATACAATTTTATTTTTTTAAACTATATATATAGTAACATAATATTAATAAAAAACAGGATAGCGGGAGGGTAAAATTTACTATTACCACTTCAGTGAGTGCAACAGTAGGGAAAGCGTGGGATAGTGTAGGGGTAAAAATCTCTATTCCCACTCCAGAGAGTGCAACAGTAGGGAAAGCGTTGGATAGCGTAGGGGTAAAAATTACTATTCCCACTCCAGTGAGTGCAACAGTAGGGAAAGCTTTGGATAGCATAGGGGTAAAAATGACTATTCCCACTCCAGAGAGTGCAACAGTAGGGAAAGCGTTGGATAGCGGGAGGGTAAAAATTACTATTCCCACTCCGGAGAGTGCAACAGTAGAGAAAGCGTTGGATAGCGTAGGGGTAAAAATTACTATTCCCACTCCAGAGAGTGCAACAGTAGGGAAAGCGTTGGATAGCGTAGGGGTAAAAATTACTATTCCCACTAAAGAGAGTGCAACAATAGGGAAAGCGTTGGATAGCGGGAGGGTAAAAATGACTATTCCCACTCCAGTGAGCTTAACAGTAGGGAAAGTAAATATTTAATATATTAATAAAAATGAATTAAATATCAAATTCAAATTCAAATTTCAAATGCTTTATTCAGTGTATAAAATATAACCATATAGCATACATAAAAACATCATAAGAAAAAAATGCGTTATCATAATGGTATTTCACCCAAGAATACATGCGTTACAAACAAGTACAGTGTTATATAATTTCAGTTGTAAAGTGGCGCAGTGCATAGTACCAATACTTATCAGATAGAGATAAAATGGTACATATAGCTTGATTACTAAATTTAAAAACATGTTAAGATTCATAATCTATAATGATTTCATCAAATAAATATAGTCAGTTGGTTTAGAAGGATAGCACCAATACATCAATGGTAAACAAAAATTGCTAAAATCATGATCATGACGATATGCATCATAAAATAATGGATTTCCTGTGGGAAACACATTTTAAAATGTAGGAAGCTACATGGAAGCATACCTCTGCGCTACTCAAGTCAAACATTAATTGCAAAGCATCTTTGGTTCTTCTTATATTAGATTTTAAGAATAAAGGCTTAAGATACAATTTCCTATAAGAAATATAAAATTTACAGAAAAGCATAAAGTGACAACAACTCTGTTTAGATGTCCCATCACATGGGCAGGGCAAAGTGCTACTCCTTTTAATTTGAGGAAAAGACACTAGATGAGGAGCAGTGCCCAGTCTCAACCGAGTCAAAACAAAGCGGTGAGAACTTCTGGTGACAGTTGACAAATATTGTTGAAAACCTTGTACGGTGTTATGTTCGTTATAGAAGACATATGTATGTTGGGGTACATATCTCACGGACCTAACCTTCTTGGCACTTTCCAGAAACAGATTTTTAAACTCCTTTTTTGTCACCTGGATGCCCAATTCTGGGTTCAACAGGGGGTCATGGTTAAAGACTGTCTTAAACCAGAACCGAATGTGCTTAAACCAGGGAATACGCATATGGTTGTCTAGATTTAGACAATCCTTGATGACAGATTGGGTGAATTCAGTTTCTGCTTTAGACCAAATAGATCTCCACAGGGATAGGGGGCGTAATGCTGCCAGGTCTCCAACGTAAGCTAAACCCACTTCCCTGTGCAAAATCTCTATAAACACCAATAAAAAATTAATTAAAAGTAATTACCAATTTATTATAATATAATAATTAATCAATTAGAAATACAAATAAATATTAAATATTAAAATGCATTACCTATTAATACAAATTAATTACCAACTAACAAATAATTAATTAACAATTAAAAATTAATTACCAATTAATTCAAAATAAATACCAATAAATAAATTGAAATATTTAATTATTTACAATTAAGTAACTTTCCACCCTATTCCGCTATAAAACCCACAACCCCTACGGAAAATTAATTAATAAAATTCACATAATTATCAATTAATCAATTAATAAAAAATAATTTACCAATTAAAAATTAATTAATTACCTATTAAAAATTCATTAACAATTAATTCAAAATAAATACCAATTAATAAATTAAAATATTTTAATTAATTACAAGAAATTGCTTCCCACCCTATTCCCCTATAAACCCACAGCCCGCTACAGAACTAAAACGCAAAATAAATAACATAAAATTCATTACTTAAAATACATTTTTTAAAAATGTACTCTTTTCACACATATACTAACATATAAAACAATTTAAAAAAATTGATATTATTAAAAATTTGATATATTTTAATACCTATATTACATACTTCGATATTTTGACTTTCTATAGTTATAAAAATTGATATTAAATTACTTACCTTAAATTCGATAATTTTGTTGACTATATTCTGTCCATTCGATATTTTGTCCATTCTATATTTTGACGATGATATTTATGTAAGTCGATATTTTTAACTCGATATTTTGTATAGTTACCGTGCTATATATCCAAGCAGATCCCTACACATGTATGTTATCCTTTTGGATCCACCAAAATATGTTTTCTTATCTTTCAAACACACTCCAATCTTTTTCATACTTTATTATTGTTCCTCACCGTGCTGCATATTTCTTTTTCAATTCCTGTATTCTGGACAGTTTTGCCCTCCACTCATTAAAAGTAGGTCCCTTCACCGATCTTCAAAGTTGCAGAATTAAAGATCTTGCTATAAGAGCTGCAATAAACAAGCCTTCCTCATGTGTGGAGGTAGTCTGAGAGCAGCCAAAAACTGCTGTAGATTTATCAAGCAATATAAGGGGATCGATTATACATTTAAGATAATTCTCAATCTCCATCCACAAACTCTGTATATTTGGGCACTCCCAAATAACAAGAGACCAGGTTCCTTTAATCCAATTACTAATTTTTCGTTGTACAGGGGAATTAAGGGCTTTGCTGATAGTAGTTTTTATATTCAGGCTTTCCCTATCCAGTTTTTCCAATGTGGGTTTCAATCTACCAAACGACCATTTTAAGATTGTACTTGGAAATTGAAGCCCCGGTTCAATCTCTACCCATGTTTTCCAGCCACTCTCTTTAATAAAATCCTGAATCTGGGTATACCTGTTTCCTTCCAATAGCCTTAATATATTATTCCCTAACAAACCTGTTTCCCCCATATCTATATTCGGAAGCTTGTTTGAAAGGTTAATTCTTGGAATATCGTAGTGTGTTAAAAGCTGAGTTTTTTGTTTAAGTAGCCGTTGTAGGGTCTTGTAACACACTTTTTTAGGGTACTTTGTAACTCTGGTGGGATGTATTATGTTATACTCCCTTAACATCTTTTTCATGAAAATATTATCTGCCTCATGAGGATCTAAAAGAAAAAAGCTAAAATTGTGATTTGCAAATGTTGCATTATAATAATTTCTAATATTTGCAAGAGAGTATTCTCCATCAGATACTGAAGAATTTAAAGTGCTAAGTGCTAATCTTGGTATCTTCTTTGTCCATAAAAAAGAGGAAAACATACTGTCTATTTCTTTAAAAAAAGGAAGTCTGTATTGCACAGGGAGCCGCGCTAAAAAGAAAATTAAACAAAGGGAGAATGGACATTCGAATTTATGCAACTCTTCCTATTATTGACAGGGGTAACTGATTCCATCGTGTTAACTGTAAATTCACCTTTCTCAAAAGTGGAATATCAAAATATATCCTCTACTCTCTCAGTTACATAAATCCCTAGATATCTCTTTGGGTTAGTGTTGTACGTCTGTCTAAATTCCACTAAAAGAGAATTTATGTCGTAATTGCATAGTATAATTTCTGTTTTGGACTTATTGATCCTATACCCCCTATTTTTTCAATGTCTGCAAAGATTCTCATAACTTCCGTCTGAGTGTCCATCTTTGAGTTCAGAAAGAGAACGATATCGTCAGCATATAATTTAATGTTCATCATTCCTTGAACGGGTACTGTATGGGATCTTTTTTCCCTTATTACAATTGCTAATGGTTCTATAAATAGAGCAAATAAATTGGGGAGAGGGGACAGCCTTGTCTAGTACCTCTATTTATTTGGCATGTCCCTATATTCACAGAATTGATTTAGATTTGGACCTGCAAATTCATATAGAGTTGTTTCAATAAAAATATAAACTCATTTGGGAAGCTGAATTTTTCTAAAATTGTAAAAATACAATTCCAAGAAACAAGATCAAATGCTTATTCCGCATCTAAAAACCAGTTCTGTGCTTCAACCTTATTAATGTTAAAAAAATCCAACGCCTCTAATAAAAAATTTGTATTAGTATAAAGCTGTCTCCGTGCTATAAAACCGCACTGATCTGTTCTGATGAGTGATCCCACTATTTTGTTTAGCCTATTGTCAAGGAGTTTAGTGAACATTTTGTAATCAGTGTTTAAAAGGTTTATTGGCCATATGAGTTCACATTTCCACTGTCTTTATCTTTTTTTAAAAAATACTGACTACAACTGCCGTGTGAAAAGATACAGGTGGGTAACCCCCTTGTAATAAATAATTTGCAAGACTTGAAAATTCGGGGCAGATTGCTGTGGAAAATGTTTCAAAAAATTCTGCGGTAATGCCATCCTCTCCGGAAGCTTTACCGTTAGGCAAAGAGCTGATAACCGCATCCAGCTCTTCCGTTGTGAATTCGGCTAGCAGCAGCTCTTTAAAGTTATTTTCTAAAGTTGGTATTGGCAATTCCCGCAGAAATTCATTAATCATTTCTAGGGAGACCTGGTGTGGTGCCTGGTAGATATCTTTATAATGTTCTCCCCTATTAGTGGTGTAGTTTTTACTCGAGTTTTTGTTGCTTTGTGTTGGATGCATTTGATTCTATTTCGGACTTGTTTTTCCTTTGCTTGCCAAGCTAACAATCTTCCCGTATACTCACTATTTTCATAGCTTGTCTGAAGATATGTTCTACTTGCCCTATCCCCTAAATCATAATAAAATTCTCTCATTCGTATTTTTGCATGCAGTATTTCTTGCCTATTTTCCGGGGTCCTATTTCTGAAATATTCTTGATTTGCATGGGCCAGCTCATTTTCTATTGCTATTCTCTCCTCCTTCTTAGCTTTTTGTTTTGGTATCTCTTTTGAAGTGATCATGCCACGCAGTGTAGCTTTAAAAGTGTCCCATCTAATGTTAATAGCGGCAGAATCCTTATTTATAACAAAAAAGGAGCTAATCTCCTTCTCTAAGTCCGCGCACCATTGCTTATCTGCCAGATTAAGTTTATTAAAATACCACCTTCTTGATCTTTCTACATCTTTTTTCCCTAGAAGGGTTTACATCTTGATGAGGGCATGGTCTGGGAAGGCATTCACTATGTGTTCATATTTGTTGACTTCCAGATTATGGGAAGTTAAGAAAAAATCTAACTGGCAGGAATTTCGTAATAAGAAGATGTCACTAACAATATTACACACTTCTTTTCTCCTTTTGTGTTCTTGTCTGTCTATTGCCTTGTACTCCTGGATACAAATTGGATCATGGAAACAGGAGAATCACAGGTGACAATAATACCGTTATTTCACTTATATTTTTATATAATTTTTCACGATATCAGCAGTAGCATGTATGGTCCTGATGAAGCAGTAGGAGACCAGTGGACCCCGATAGACTGCAGAAACATGTCGACCACATTACCATTCTAGTAGTTATTTGTTAATACCACTTTGCTTGATTTTTAGTCTTGGGATTAGGGAGGTTCCTATTAAAGATTTTTTACTCCTTACTACTCAATTTTATATATCTCACTTTCATCACATTTGATTCACTTTTTTCAAGCATTGCTATTTAGGTACCTCCAGATACCGAATTTAGAATTCACTACCATTGGGATATAACAGATAGATTTGGCAGGACATGGCCAGATCTTTCTAAGGGTACGAACGTCTACCTGCAGCCAGAAGGCTTCCCAAATGATGTAGGGCGGTACAGGTTGGTTTCCTGATGGGAATTTCTCTCTTTGCACAAAGATAGTACCCTTGGATTGATTTCGCTGCTCACTCCCTGCAGTATAATCATTGTATGACAGACACACACAGGAGCTCCTCTTTTACTGACCCCTTGCTACTTTGTAGTTGGTTATTGTAAGAAAAAATCTAGCCTTGATGACAAGTCATATTTCGCCGAATAGCAAGAGTACTCTTGTTTATTTGGATTGCTAAGGCGCCAATTATCTGAGATATCTAAGTCTGTCTTACAGCTCAAGAGTGCTGTGGCTACTTGGGGCTTATTTTGTCTTCGGACTTTTTTTTGTAGAATCTACCACTGGATTTTGTAAGAAATTGAAATTGCCTCCCCATATGATCTGACCAGGTATACCTGAGAGTGCTTGTTTTAACTGTAAAATGGGGAGCGGGTCATCAACAACTGGTGCATAAATTGTAGCAAGTATCACATTTGCATGGTTTATTTTCCCATGTAGGAATGTCCACCTGCCCTTCGGATCTGAATGAGATGCTTCAACCTGTAATTGGACATGTTTGCATATATAAATGCTAACACCTGTCTGGGCTGTCCCTGACACAGCGGAGCACTGAAAACCCGCCCAGTTTTTTAACATTTTACTAGCATCCGCTTAGGCTTGTAGATTCGTCTCCAGCATCACCTAGTGCATTGATTTGAATTGATCATATTAAAATAGTTTTTTCCACCACATTTCACAATGACAACAAATGTGTTTTATTTGTGCTTTCCTACTTATGATACAATTCAATTAAAAAATAGCTTTATTCGGTTGGGACAACCATAAAAGCACACCTATAATACCAAACAATACAATTCAGTATACAGCCTTTTCTTAAAAAAATAAGTATTGTACATATCATTGAAGATACAAATTACTTTTAACAACTGTAAGATTATATCGTAATCGGCAGAAATGTAAAGTGCGGTATGCTGATAAAAACAAATGACATATAGCAGCTATGATATTACATCAGGTAATACAAAGATTATGAAAGTGCATTAACTCTTAGCAGCTATACAATTACATCTTAATGAATAAGAAATATAAATAAAGTGCAATGTGCTGAATGTAAACAGTAGTACAAAAGTAGACACTTGGCAACAATAGAATTACATCAAGTGATACAGGGGTTTTGAAAGTGTGGAGTTCTCAATGTAAACGGTAGACACATCGTATAAGAAAACAATTTCATATAAAATAACTCAGCATATTTTGCCCTGCATATAAAATTAAGTTGGCACTGCCCATCCTTGTTGTAACTATGTAAAGGAATAAAATGCCATTAAAAGAAAAAAGAAGACACACCATTAAAATACCGTACTCTTTCTGGCCTTAATTGAACTAAGGATAAAGGAAGCAGTAAAAAAACAAATCCCCGGTTCTTCCAAGGCCATCAATAAAGACATAGCAGTTTTGATGGAATTTACCTCATATTTTAAAAAAAAGTGGTTTAAGGTACTTGATTCTAAATGCCAAAAACAAATTACATAAAAGTAAAAAGTGTGTTGTACTTTGCTTTGTGGATCCATCACACGGGCACGGGGAGGAGGAATGTTATTTCATAGTGGGGAACGGAATCAAATGGTGCACTAATCCAAGCCGCATTCTGTTTAAAACAAAACGGTGGGAACTTCTGGTAACAAATTTAAAATATCCTTGGAGACCCGTAGTAACAGTATTCAAATGATAACATTGAAATGTGTCTTGTTTCCTGATAGATTCTTGCCTTTTTTTTAATCCTATAGGTCAGAAAAGTACCTTTCACTTCCTGTTTAGATAGTGATGGGAAATTACTATGGTTCCCTGTAATCAATACATCAAAAATGTCACCAAAGGATTTAATTAAATATTTAAGCCATGGTATTCGATTAGCATTATCCAACCTTAAACAATTGTTTATAATTGCCTTAGTGAACAGGGTCTCTTCCTTGGACCAAATGGTTCTCCACAGCTGTAGCGGTCTCATGGCTACCATGTCCAACAGATAATTTAGACCAACTTCTCTGTGGATAAGTTCTGTAGAGGCAGAGGTTGGAAGGCATAAATGTTTCTTTAGAAAAGTGTTCTCTTCAGTTTTTAAAGTCCCACATATTTGGTGTCCCCAGATTCTCACACCATAAAGTGCCACTGAGGTGCATCTGGCTTTGTAGTTGTCAAACATTTCTTTGACCCGCCGATTACCTAAATTAGTGGCAAATTTAAAAACACCATAAATACTTTTTCTGAGTTTGGCCTGGACCAATGACTTCTCATAATTCCATTCCCCATCTGATGAAAATGAAATGCCTAAATAACAGAATGACTCCACGTTAGTTATTTTGTTGCCTTCTATTATAAAAGATATCTGATTTCTATATTTCTCACCACACACCATAGTAAATGTTTTGGTTTTATTTATCAACAGCCTCCTATTATTAATAAAATTGGCAAACCCATCAATTAGCTTCTGGAGCCCCACCGGTGTTCTTGATATCAAAACGGCATCATTCTCATAAAGCAGAACTGGTGTCTCTTTGCCATCCACCAGAGGGGAGTGCGCAGGAATCTTTTTAAGGGCCTCATCCACTTCGTTAATAAATAGGGTAAAAAGGAGGGGGGCCAGCACACAGCCTTGACAAATACCTCGTTTTACTTTAAAATTAGCGGTGCATTCTCCATGGTGACTGTACCGGACCTTTGCTGATAAATTTTCGTACAGTCTGGTTAAAAAATGGTTAATTGCTTTGGGTGCACCAAGGTTAAGCAAAACGGGCCATAAAACACCATGATTCACCAAATCAAAAGCGCTGCTTAAATCGACAAAACATAAAAAAATCTGGTCCTGTTTGGCTTTGGTGTATTTTCCTATGAGAAGCTCCAAGTTATTGCTCTGTTCCAGAGTACCCAACCCTTTTCTAAAGCCGTACTGGGATTGGGCCAAAATGTTATTATCCGATACCCACTCCTCTAATCTGATCAGTAGGACTCTGCTCATAATTTTAACTGAGGAGTCAAGTAAAGTATTGGGCCTATAATTTTTTGCTTCAGATTTATTACCCTTTGTGTAGATCGGTATAATAACGGATTCCCCCCAAGTGGAGGGACAACCCTCAGTTACAGCGGCATTGAAGACCAATGTGAGTATTGGTCCCCATAACATGGTTAGGGATTCATAGACATCTAAAGGGACACCATCTGCCCCTGGTGCTTTTCCCCCCTTGCTGTTGCTTATGACTATCAGTACCTCCTCTAATGTAATTCCTAAGTCGATGATTGGCAATTTACTTGGCGTTGTTATTTCGATCGATGTAATATCATTAGGGTTAAAAATACTGGAAAAATGGTCCACCCAATCCATGGAACTTACATGGGCCAAAAGTTCCGGGACAGTTTCATTTTTGAGAAATTTACTATTCACAGTGTCCCAGAATAATTTATGATTGGCAGTTGTTGCAGCAAAGTCAAGGTTATCCCAGGCTTCTTGTTGCAGTTCAGCCTTCCTACGTCTTGCATTTGAGTTATATTCAGTTCTGAGGCTACGGATGACCGAACTATCTCTGGGTTTGTATGATAAAGCTAGTTTCAGATTATTCAAGGATACCGTGCAGGAGTGATCGAACCATTCCCTATCATGTTTTTGTTTAATGGGGGTGGGCTTAGTAAGAAGTTTAGAGATACGATCGTTATTCGTAGTGAAATTGACTAGGGTCTCAGTTGGTTGGATAGTTAAAGATAAATTATCAGCAATTTCTTTACGACATACCTGAACAATTTTTTTTGTTAATTCAACCGAATTCTCTCCCTTCCACCTAATTCTGGTACCATTAGGACGTGTTGGTTCAATATTATTTACAACAGTACATAAATCCGCTGTCATTTTTCCCCACACAAACAGTTCCAATGTAATTGGATTATGATCACTTATGGGCTATGCAACAATCTGCGGGGTAGTACATAAGTTGACAATATTAGCTGAGACCAAGACATGGTATATACTACTCTCAGAGGATCTTCCTGTAAAAGTCGGGATGTCCTTCCCATTCGCATCCTTCGCACTTTGCAGGATAGCCAGATCAAATTTGATCATAACTGTGTTTAAGGTGTTACCATATGTGCAATGCGAAAAGTGTAGACAGCTATCCCCTGCATCAGATAGAAACCCACATGCTTTGGTCATCGACAAAGGGCATAAAGACAAATTGAAATCCCCCAGCCAGACCATATTCACATTGGTAGTATGTATATTAATCAATTTGCATAGGTCCTGTCTCAGTTCTGTGACCAGACTATGGCGGGTAGAGTTGAAAATATTATTATAAAAATTGATGAACAAAACATCTCGGCTACCCTTGTGTTCAATCAATAATAACTGGGCAAAATGCCCTACATTAGTACTGTTCGTGACTTTAACTGGAAGATTATTTTTCAACACAATTAACAGGCCCCCTTTAGCTCTGCCTGAAGGTGATGGTAACGCGGGCAGATTATAAGCCGTATACCCTTCTATAAATACATCTATAGTGCTCCATGTTTCTTGGAGACACACTATATCGTGTGTGTTAATAAAATCCTTCCAACCCGGCATATTGATCTTATTTGCCAGACCGGCCGTGTTCCAAGTTACAATCGAAAATCCTCCCCCTTGATTAAGTACCACAGGGTAATCTGTGATACCTTTACTGACTGTCTCTGTGGAATCTTCTAATGACGTTATTAGTGGTCCATCAACTACTATACCAACTCTTTTACACACATCCTCCTTGACCTGGATTACTTTCGCAATTGTATCGTCATTGTTTTCTCAGGTTGACTTATAGTTTACAGGCCTACTTCTTTGTATACTGGACTCTGAGGGTACCTCGATGGAAGAATAACTGTTGCTAATATCAGTATCGGAAAACTTACACTGAGCATCCCCCCCCAGGTTGTTGAATAAGAATCAGTCATTGTTACAGTCCAGTGTACTTAAAGCTTGGAATCTGTTAGATAATAGGGGGGAATGATGGGTTGCTAGGGTAATTATATTGTTTAGTCTACCAGGTTGGAAGTTCCTGCCTCCTAAAGAAGGATTACCAAGATGTTTATAGAAGTATCCAAGCGGTTAGAGCGAGATTGATCATTCTATACAGGTGCTACATGAGGCTCTCTCAAGGGACGTCTGTGCCCAGGTTGGGTTCTTAAAATTAATTATTATGCAGTCCCCTTGCATGGCTTTTCTAGATGGACCTATCCACTGTACCCTTCTTGTTAATAGGATTTGTTCCCCCTGATCCACAGGGAAATTACAGTGGTCATGTAGCCAGTGGAGTACCTTGTTCTTCAGGGTGCTATGGCTTTCCATTTGCCCTATCCCTAGCGGTGGCACTTTAACCATGACTGCTACATAAGGGCTGCAGTCTGGGGGTAGATTAATCACAGTCTGCTCTTTCTGGACTTCTGGTCCCTTAGAATTGTTTATAACTTGGGGTCTGTTCATCTGCCCATTAATATTAGATCGTAAAGTACTAGGTTGTGGTTTTGAATGTGCACTCTCTCTAGTATTTGAGATAACAGGGATGTCCTGCGGTGGGTGGGTCAAGTTGTTATGTCTAGCCGTTACCATATTTGAGGTGTTTGGGTTAGGCGTAGCCACTGAAGGTGTTTGTACCAGGGGTACGGTACCCAAGTCCCTGGTTTGACTATTCCGTAATTTCATAATGGTACCCAACTTCTCAACCTCTAAGCTTAGAGTATCTAGCTTCATATCCAGAGGTTTAAGCATGGATTCCATTTTCTGGGTTAGTGAGGAAATAATACGATTGACAAATTCATCATCTAGATTAATGGGGACAGCGATGTTTTCATTGGTCTTAACATGGATACGGGTCAAGGGCCCTTTTCTCGGTTTGCCATTGTTCCCTGATTTAGCCTGATCTTTTCTACAATTTCTTCTCCTTTTTGGTGTTGGAGGAGCACTAAAATAGGGGATTGGGGTTGCTCATCCTGCAAAGATGTATCTCGTAATGGGGTGGGGAAATCTTGATTGGCCTGTTCTATGGGAGCCTCAGATTGTGGATTATCCAAAACGACATCTACCTCCAGATCTGGTATGACTTCGGGCCCAGATGTCACCCCCAGAGATAGGCGTTGTTCACCCCTAGAAATTTCTACATTTATAGCGCTTACAGCCTTAACCAAGTACTCATCGATGGTCGGGCCATGGTTAGGCTTGGGTTTTGGAGTTTTTTCTAATTTCCGTTTTGACATATTCAACCGAAAATACCAGGTAGGCAAGCTAGGTGTCTAAGTAATAACACTTCAAGGCCAGCTATTAAAAACAACCCAACGCTGTGATAACTGGAGTCAGTAATGTTATGACAAACAGCCAGTTAATACTATTACTGGCACCGAGGCCGCTATCAAGAAATTACAAACAAATGCACCAGTTCCAATATCCGTATGCAAAGTCACCTGGGTACCCTGGGCTGAAAAAGGTCAATGGAGTGGCCCAGCCCTGCCTCGTACTGTCGCGGACGGCCGCAGATGGCCCGCCCCTGTCCCAGGCGCGCGATGCGGGAGGATCACTGCTCCTTTGTGCGCCTCCGGGCGCGGAAGTGGGCGGAGGTGGGCGGGATGATGAAGCAAGGGGTCCTGGGGGATGTAGTCTCCCCCCTCGGCGGCCGCATGGTGGATCAGACAGCGGCGGCGGGGGAAACTAATGGCAGGAGACCCCCAGCTCGGTCGGGACGTAGGGTAGGTAAAATAAAATGCCTGGAGCCAAGTTCAGTTCACCAGAGATGGCCCCCGCTCCGCCGAAGGATCACTGCTCCTTTGTGCGCCTCCGGGCGTGGAAGTGGGCGGAGGTGGGTGGGATGATGAAGCAAGGGGTCCTGGGGGATGTAGTCTCCCCCCTCGGCGGCCGCATGGTGGATCAGACAGCGGCGGCAGGGGGGACTAATGGCAGGAGACCCCCAGCTCGGTCGGGACGTAGGGTAGGTAAAATAAAATGCCTGGAGCCAAGCTCAGTTCACCAGCGATGGCCCCTACTTATAATACATTTTGAAATGTCTGCACCATTCTTTGCAGGCATTTACATCTTATTGTATAGGAAAAAAAACCTTTCAAAGCAAGATAAATCCTCTCACATTGCAGTCAGAGAAAGAAAAGTAAACACCAAGCCCCCTCGGAAGACAGAGCCTAATATTTGAACTCTGTCTTTGAATGCACTGCACTTGATAAGATCAAGATATAATGGTCTGTTTACAGAGAGGGGGCACTCTGAAGGCTACAGTAAATAAGGAATGCTCTTTGCAAGGGACACCCTAAAACAAATAAAGCCAGCTAATTGACAAAACCACAAACCCATAGGTAATTAATGGAGTGGAATAGAGTAGAGTAGCATAGAGTGGAATGGCGTAGAGTTGAGTGGTGTAGGTTGAGAGGCGCAAGGTAGAGTAGTGTAGAATGGAAAGGCATAGAGTGGTGCACAGTAGAGTGACAAACATAGTGTCATAGGGCAGAGGGGCATAGACGGGAGAGGCATAGAGTGGCAGAGAGTAGAGTGGCATAGAGTGTCATAGACTGGAGTGGCATAGAGTCTAGTAGCATAGAGTGGAGTGGCATGGAGTCTAGTAGCATAGAGTGGAGTCACAGAGTAGAACAGCATAGAGTGGCGTAGAGTGAGGTAGAATAGAGAAGTGTAGAGTGGAGTGGAGTGGTGTAGAATGGCGTGAAGTGACTTAGAGTAGAGTGGCATAGAGTGGCGTAGAGTAGAGTGGCATGGACTGGCATGGAGTGAAAGGGAGTAGAGTAGATTATCATAAAGTGGTATGGCGTAAAGTGGAGTGGGGTAGAGTAGCGTGGACTGGTGTGGCATAGCGAGGAGCTGCATAGAGTAGAGTGACAGAATAGAGTGGCATAGAGTGGAGTGGGGTGGCTTGGAGGGGAGTATAGTGGCATAGAGTAGGGTGAACTGGAGTAGAGTGACATGGAGTTGAGGGGTGTGGAGTGGAATGGCATAGAACGGTTTGGAGTAGAGCAGAGTGGAATGGAATGGAGTTGTGTAGAGTGGAGTGGCATTGTGGTGTGGAGTGGAGTGGCATAGGATAAAGTGGGATAGAGTGCCGTATAGGGGCAATGGGTGGAGTGGAGTGGCTTGGAGTGGCATGGAGTAGTGGGGCATTGAGCAGAGTGGCATGGAGCAGGGTGACTTGGAGTAGAACAGTGTGGAGTGGAGCTGAGTGGCATAGAGCATATGGGCGTGGATTGGTTGGAGTTAGGTAGAGTGGGGAAGAGTGGCATAGAGTTAAGTAGCATAGAGTAGAGTGGGGTGGAGTAGTGTGGGGTGGAGTAGAGTGGGGTGCAGTAGTATAGAGTGGAGTGGTGTAGAGTGGAGTGGAGTGGCATAGAGTGATGTGGAGGGGTAGAGAGTGAAGTAGCATTCAGTAGAGTGGCATACAATACAGTACTGCAGAGCAGAGTGCAGTGTTGTAGAGTGG
The DNA here is from genome assembly GCF_964263255.1 of Lissotriton vulgaris. Lineage (NCBI taxonomy): Eukaryota > Metazoa > Chordata > Amphibia > Caudata > Salamandridae > Lissotriton > Lissotriton vulgaris. The sequence continues at coordinate 826,471,412 of NC_141697.1, read as the reverse complement.
AGTGCTGCAGAATGCAGTGGCAATAGAGTGCAGTGGCGTAGAGGGCAGTTGTGCAGAGTAGAGTGTTGTAGAGTGCAGTAGTGTTGAGTAGACTGGCGTAGAGTGCAGTTATGTAATGTAAAGTGGTGAAGAGTAGAATGGCATAGAGTACAGTGGAGTAGAGAAGAATAGACTACCATAGAGTGCAGTGATGTAGAGTGCAATAGTGTAGAGCAGAAAGCTGTGTCATAGAGTGCTGTTACATAGAATAGAGTGTCGCAGAGTAGAGTGCAGTGGTGTAGGGTGATGCACAGTAAAGTTGCGTAGATTGTAGTGGTGTATAGTGCATTGCTGAAGAGTAGCATAGAGTAGAGTGGTGCAGAGTAAAGTGCAGTGGCGTACAGTACGATAGCATGAAGTGCATTGCTGCAGAGCAGTGGCAAAGCCTCCATTCGGGCAGAAGAGCGTTACCCCATCTTCAGTGTGGCTCCTCCACCCTAAAGGATGAATAATACATTAACATTATTAAAATGGTCTTGCTACTGCCTACCGTCAAGTGTGGGGGAGGGGTAATTACTGTTGATTAACAGCAGCAGCTGGGATGAGATCTAAACTGCAGAGTGCGCATGTTGGCTTGGTCCGGCCATTTTGCACAGCCTGGGGGTGCACTGGCAGGTTCCTAGTCTCAAACGGAGCCTGCTCTGTTCAATCCTGCAGCTTCACTCATGCTCAAAGAAAAGAACATGAGAAAAGCTGCAGGATTTGAGTTGGAGGAAATAGAAGCTTCGCCCACCTCAACAAGAGCCTGCAACCTCAGAGCGAGGTAGAATCGCCATTTGGTCAACGGGCTCCAGAATTTTAGGGTAGGATTTTCTAACTCGGACCTTGCACGGTTTCCAGTGCAACGGGTGCAGGCCTGACAACACCAGAGACCAAGACTGGCTGGCTCAGGCCTCACATAAACAGATGGACACAGGCGATGACCCATGAGACCACGGTGGTTGTCGGTAGTCAGGCCGGCTTGGGCTATTATTCTTAAAATGACATATGGGACGTGCTCTCACTTTTAATGGAGCCACGTCCAGCTCGGCATTTTTCGTCGAGTTTGCAAAGAGTCTCCAGCCCCTAGTGCTGCAGCAATCCACGCTGGTCCAATCAAGGTATACATGCCTACATTTGTTGCTTTTTGTTATCTAGCCTTTGTATACTTCTGAGGAACAGCATTTATGAGTATTATCTTTATTTCTTGTTTCTATGTCTCTAGGGATGGAAGTTTATGCATTTGAATGATGAGCGTCTTAAGTGTAACCAGGCTGAAGTAAGAGAGTGTTAAAAATAGAAGACATGAATTCTGGCTGCTAGTGCTGGTATGTGAGTCTAATTATAAGCAAGTCTGAAAATCTGACTCTTTCAGTGGTTACCAGACAAGCAGCGAAGTGGTGAAAGGTAAACGGCAGACCACGGAAAGAACCGTGATTCTGACGGGATTATGAATAGAAAAGTGGACATCTGCTGAGGGCTGACGCTGTAATAACAGTATAGATGCCACAGGTGTGAAGAAGTTAAGTGTGAGAACCTCCATTTCTTGTGCGAGTGGAATGTAAACCGCAATCCACAGTTACACAATCGTGGGGCATATTACCAACAACTAGCGATAATTTTTGTCTCTAACTTGTTTAGAGACAAAAAATTATCGCCGCACATCGGCGATTTTTATCGCAGATAAACCTTGCTATTAGCAAGGTTTATCGCAAATGCGATAAAAAACGGCCGCAATGCATGAATATCGCTGAAAAGTCAGCGATATTCATGCATTATCGAGCAAATGCTCTTAGCCATGTTATCCACCTCCCATTGGATAACATGGCTAAGAACTGCTCAGGGTAGGTGTTAGCTTTTGGAGATATTCGTGCTTAGCGCGAATATCTCCAAAAGTTGGTAATAGGAGATAGCGATGTTAGGGACTGTTTCCAGTCGCTAACATCTTGGCATGCCCACTTTGCATGTCATTAGTGATAAATATCACTGACATGCAAAGCGGGGCCCAAGATGGTCGATATCTCCTATTAGCTGTCACTAACTGGTGTTAGCGACAGCTTGGTAATAGGGAGATAATTTTATCTCTGCTTTCTTGGCTTTTAATGCCAAAAAAGCGGAGATAAACCCCCTTGATAATATGCCCCCGTGTGCGCAAGGCTTGATCTAAAATTCTGGAGAGAGAATTATTTAGAGATTAACATGGTGTCTTCACACAGATTGTTTTGCCTCAGTGATTTTGGTTTATGCAGATTATCGTATTTTAAGGGGTGGGATGTGTAGCATTGGTAAGGGCTGTGCGATTTTACTTGTATTGAAATGTTCGGAGAGGAGCAGGGATGGGATGGTATGGAGTCTCACACTTTAAATTAGCATTTTTTTGTTTCTTTCCTGATTGGTAAATTCATTTATTTCATTCATGAATGTGTTTATTACGTGTTTATGTTTATTCAGGCACCCCTCTTTTCATATACCATTCATTTTGCATGTGTACTCCTTTATCATTGCTTCAATGGTGGGTGGTATTCTTGGGTCACATAGAATGTCTTGGGGCTTCTTCCCTCAGTTGTTCCTTGCTTTCAGGCCCTGTTTATTATGTTGTTACCAGCCCTGGCTAATTGCCTCGCATTTGCATGCATTGTGTGCCTGTCCATTACTGTGGGCACTTCGGTGGTCAGGGTACCATCTCTGTGCAGTGTTCGCCATTGCCACCCAGTGTTTATTCAGATAATAGACGGCAACAGTATCTGTATCTGAAAACTGATAGGCCAGGGTTAGATGAGTTTTGAGGGTTGTCAGAAGGATTACAAAAATGATTATAAAAACCCCCTTTTGACTGTCAGGTCCGTACTCTATGCTCACATGCCACTGGGCACTCACCCCAAACTTTTACACCCACCACTTTCAAATGTCACCAGCCGCCACTGCTGCAGAGTAGAGTGCAGTGGTGTAGAGTAACGCTGTATAGAGTGCATTAGAATTGTGAAGCGTGGTGCAGAGTATAGTGGCATGTAGTGCAGTGGTGCAGATTAAAATAAAGTGGTGCAGTGATGTAGAGTGCATTGGTGAGCAGTAGAGTGGCATAAAGTACAGTGGCATACAGAAGTGTTGAAGAGTTGAAGAGAAGAGTAGAATGGCATAAAGGGCAGTTGTACAGAGTAGATTGGCAAAGAGTGCATTGGTTTTGAGTACAGTAGCATAGAGTGCAGTGGTGTAGAGTAACATAGAGGGCAGTGAGTAGAGTGGAGTGGTTCAGCTTTGAATGGCGTAGACTGTAGTGGCACAGAGTGGATTGTTTCAGAGTAGACTGAGTGAGTAGAGAGGCATAGAGTGAAGTGGCAGAGAATGCAGTAGCATAGAGTGGAGTGGTGCAGAGTAGAGTGCAGTGGGATGGAGTGGTGCAGAGTGGAGCCTCTAGTTTTTAGAAATGGCCCTGGCTGGTGGAGGTCCCTAGGTGCTGGTGGATAGACAATGCAAATACTGTTGCCATACCCATTGGAAATTGAGACAACATTCTGTTTTTCTAACCACTTTCTGATGTTTATAGGAAAATAATGTGTTAAGAAAAAGTGGAAAGAACCACGCAGGCCCAGTCATCCTTGCCTTGCCCGGCAGTGTAAATGTGAGGTTTGTAGGTTCCCCTGGGTGTCAGTTGATCCTAGACCCAAACAAGGTAAGATCCCCTGTACCAAAGCATGCTTGAAGCCATTCTAACGTTGCATAGTTACACTTTTCCCGTCCAGGACGAAAGGCTCAATCTCACATATGGGGTATGTGTGTTTACTGCCCAAAGTGTGGAAATGATCAGTCATAGCACAAAACAAAGAAATCCCTTTTCAAGGAGATCAATGATAGACAAAGTGGATATACGAGTAGATACTATAGCCATCCGGAAATTCGGATCATGTGGTATAAGTACTTGGTACAAGAAATATAGCAAAAAGTAAAGATACTAACATTATTAATAAAAAAGAAAAAGAAACTAATTCATTTACAAGTTTCTGTAATGTGTTACAAAGATTCACAAAAATCAAGACTCCTTGGAAGCGTTTATTCAGTGGCTCAATTTTGGTGATGAAAACCTTAAGTTCACTTCATCCGCAGACAACAACAGCTGTGATTTCTTGGACATTAGAATTAAAGACAACAGCATTTTAAAAGTTGAGCTGTATACTAAACCAAGCGACCGCAATACGATGCTTCATTATGACAGCAATCACCCCCTGTGTTTCATGCCGAAAAGCGGAATTTACTGATAGGGGGATACCCTAAAAAATTAGTAAAAAGAGCCTATATGAGAGCTAAATATTACAACAGGGACTCATTTTTTTAACCTAAAACAGACAATAGGGATACAAAGAAGCAACATATTACATTTGTCACAAATATTAGTAATACAAGCAACAAAATAAAAAACCTAATCAATAGGATTTGGCACCTTCTAAATGGTAAGAATGTAGCTACCTCACAAAAACCAATTTTTTTATACAGAAGAAACCATACAATCAAAAACTGCCTAGTGCACACTTGTAGACCAAGTACAGAGAACAAACAACTTAGTATAACAGATGGCCTGGTGCTCAAGGGTAATTTCCCATGTAGTTCCTGTAATAACTGTGCCAATATAATAAAAGGGTTAGAGATAGCATACAATGGGAATGCGCACCATTTGATAAGTTTGATCAATTGCCGTACTGAAAATTTTATTTAAACAATAGTATGCCCTTGTAAAAGAGGTTACATAGGTGAGATTTCTCATGAAATAAGGATAAGACTTAATGAGCATAAATCTGCGATTTGCACAAAAAAGGAAAATGCTCCACTAGTGGATCACTGGATAGAGAGGAGTCATACAAAAGACGAGGTAAAATGGTGCATTGCAGAAGCTGTACAAATACACATCAGACTTAGTGACTGAAAGGAAAAGGAGAGAACAATTTTTTATGTCTAAATTCAACACCTACAAGAATGGTTCAAACAGCAAAGAAGAATGGGAGAGGCTTATATAATCATCTAGTAAGAACATATATTGTTCAAAGTTGCCCTATATAGTTTGGATACACTCCCTAGATGGCAGCCAAATAAATCCGCATGATGGTCTTATAATATGACTAGGTTTAGCTTGCGATAATAAATGCTATTCTAAGATGGCCGACTCAGTTCCGAAATACTTGAAACATGGCAGTCAAGTGACCAGGCTCGGCTAGCGATAATAAAGACTATTTCAAGATGGCTGACTCAGTTTGGAAATACTTTAAATATGGCAGCCAAATAACCCCACAGTGCTTTCTTTGCAATGCAGATCAGTATAGTGGTCCACCTTTACGCAACCTGTGGTTTCCTGTTATAGGAGGAAGTGGTTCACAGCAGGTCTTGTTTGATATACCTGGAATTAGAGTACAGAGTCATATGGCCGGTACATCTTTTAAACAGTAAGCTTGACCTGGGCATGTCCGACACACCAGTTTTAATCTAGTGTTATTTTTTTGTTTCAGTCTGTTACTAGTAGTTAGATAAATCGCCATTGCTGTTTTCGTATTTAATATAGGGTTTTGATCACAGGGTTTTGAGTTTTGAATTCAAGTTATCCTTTTTCCCCACACAATAGTGTTACTATGTTTTCTCTGACTCCAAGTCAAACTACCTTGTGCACTCATGAAGTGGACACTGGGGACAGTCTGCCAGTTAAAAGTAAGATTTACAGGCAACCTGATCATGTCAGGGACTGTATCAGGACAGAGGTCAAAAAGATGTTGGAATTTGGAGTCATTGAACCCTCAGAGAGCCCTTGAGCCAATCCAGTGGTCCTTGTGCCTAAACCTCACACCCAAGATGGTAAGAAAGAGATGAGGTTTTGTATGGACTACAGAGGTCTCAATGCTGTCACTAGGACAGATGCCCATCCAATACCCAGGGCAGATGAGTTCATAGACAGATTGGCGTCTGCCAAGTTTTTGAGCACATTTGACCTGACAGCTGGTTACTGGCAAATCAGACTAGCTGATGATGCAAAGCCAAGACAGCATTTTCAACCCCTAGTGGACATTATCAATTTTTGGTAATGCCCTTTGGTCTGAACAATGCACCTGCCACATTTCAAAGGTTGGTGAACCAAGTCCTCTCAAGTCTGGATGACTACTGTGCAGCTTATCAAGATGATATTGCTGTCTTTAGCTCCACCTGGGAAGATCACCTGATCCACCTGAAAAATGTTTTGGAGGCGCTACAAAAGCAGGCCTAACTATCAAGGCTACCAGGTGCCAGATAGGGCAAAGTCAGGTTGTATACCTGGGCCACCTTGTAGGTGGAGGCCAGGTTCAACCATTGCAGAGCAAGATCCAGACCATAATGGACTGGACTGCTCTTACCACCCAGACTCAGTTCAGAGCTTTCTTGGGCCTGACTGGGTATTACAGGACATTTGTCAAGGGGTATGGTTCCATAGTGACACCCCTTAATGACTTAACTTCCACGAAAATGCCTAAGAAAGTTCAGTGGACAGTCAGCTGTCAAAGGGCATTTGATGACCTGAAGCAGGTCATGTGCACTGCACCAATTCTGCAAAGTCCAGAGTACTCCAAAGAATTCATTTTTAAAACAGATGCTTCTGAGTTGGGGGTAGGGGCTGTGCTATCACACTTGAATAAAGATGGTCAAGACCAGCCAGTAGCTTTTATTAGTAGAAGGCTGACCCCTAGAGAGAAATGTTGGCCAGCTATTGTGAGGGAGGTCTTTGCTGTGGTTTGGCCACTGAAGAAGCTGACACCATACTTGTTTGGTACTCACTTCAAAGTTCAGACAGACCATAAGACCTATTGTGGATAAAAGAGATGAAGGGTGAAAATGACAAATTGCTCAGGTGGTCCATTTCCCTACAGGGTATGGACTTTACAGTAGAACATAGACCTGGGAGTAACCATGCCAATGCAGATGGACTCTCCAGATATTTCCACTTAGAACATGAAGACTCAACTGGTCAAGGTTAGTTTAATGTCCCTGCATTGGGGGGGGGGGGGGGTTGTGTAGAAGAGTAGGGTCTGCTTCCTATGGTTACCCCCACGTTTTGCTGTGATTCTCTGTTTTTGTTTTACTTTAGTATGGCTGTGGCCCTGCTAATCAGGCCCACAGCCTAGCTGTTATCTCTCTAAATTGATACCATTTACTTTAGGTACATACCAGATTGGTTACTGGGTCCCCCTTGTGAGCCCCTGTATAGTGTACAATAGGTACCCAGGGCATAGGTGCACCCTAGGCCTACCAGGGGCTACAGCATGTTTTGTGCAATCACTGGTTTGCCTTCCAAACTGACACCACAGGTCTGTTCACACAGCCTGGGTAAGGTGGTGTAATCACCCCTTACGTAGATATATTATACCTATATCTATATATAGATATAGACACAAATACACCTATAAGTCACTCCTATGGCAGGCCTTGACAATCCTGGAGGCAGAGTGCTTGGTTTTATGTGAGAGGGTGCCCTAGCATGAGCTGAGCCCCTCTGCAGCTTTCGGAAGCATCTCCTTATAGCTGTTCTATGATATAGCCATACCATACACTCTTAAGTGCATTATAATCCTCGCGGGTAATGCTATCTTTGGTTTGGCTTTATCAAAACATGTCGTGTAAGGTGTCAAACACTTTGGAATACTACCCACCCCCCACCAGTCCTGGCGGCGGGGGTAGCATTCCACCCTTCTAGAGGGAGAAGACATGTAGTTACTGGTTTACCCGGTTAAAGTTAAACAGAGCCTCAGCATCACAAAATGGATGCTGCTGCCACAGACAAGAGTCTGATCTCCTGTAGCTGGACGAAACTCCGGCAGGGGAGGCCTGGACAATAGGTTTCCTGTCCAGGGAGGTGCCAGCACCTCCCCAGACAGGCTTTTGTGTATTGGGGCAGGGAGGGCTGCATTCAGTGAATGCTTTCCAGACACTGCCTGGGGCACACTAGGTGCTCCATGCATTTCCCAGTTCAAACCGGTTGCTGGAGCACTCTGCCCCAGCTCTGGTGTGAAACTGGACAAAGGGAAAGGGGTGTAACCACCCCCTTCCCAGGTCCAACCATAGGAGGGACCTTAAGGGTAGTCCAGCCCCTAAACTTAGTATAAGTATAGGAGCCCAGTCACTAGGACTTTAGGTTACCCTTGACGAAACTCTGACACATAAATCCTGGACCTTCGACATTCCATTTCGACTGGAAGATGGAAGACATCTCCCTTGTGGTCAAGGAGTGACCATCCTGTTCAAACAGGCACCAAGAGCAACTTTGCCGGTCTGCATTTTCGAGGCTCCTGCCAGATCGTGAAGAATCTGTGGCACAGAACCTGGACTTGCAGACATCTCTGGCCCGCCCTTCGCTCACAGCAAAGCTGAGACCTGTGGCTGACACAAGAAATGTGGGACCGGAGCTCCTGGACATCCTGCATTTTGCAAGCTGCACTCACTTTTTGAGGTAACTCAAAGTTGTGCACTAGAGTGCTTGAAGCCCCAGACCCGAGCACCATTTGCACCAAAGCTCAGAGGCCCCCAATTCACGAGTGACCCGTGGGCTCTGCTTTTGCATTTAAGCTCGATGCGTCTTCTTGGTTCCTAGTCCATTGGCTAGTGAGCCCCTGGAAGACTCCATTTTTAATCTGACTTGCTTTCCTGGTTGTTCCAACTTCCCTACAAAGGAGAAGTTAATCAGACCTCGCAGGTCAGCTGCAAAGCCAATCTCCACATCCTGCGTGGGTTGCGTTTGCCAAGGCTTGTTGGGTTTAGTCTGGATACTGACTCCGCAGTCAACTAGATCCTGTGTAGGACAGCTCCAATCCAGCTCCTGGTCATCGTCGATGCCTCCTGGTCCTCGTGGCTGAAGAGACAAACTTCACATCTTCACCTGAAATCACCCGACATCTGGTGGCATCTTCCTATCGCCGCCCTGGTCACTGGCAAGTGACCCAGACTCTGTCCCTTCTGCTTTCAGGTTCTACAGATCTTCGATCCACCCTTGGATCCACCTGGACACTTTTCCTCTGGTCACCTGCAGCACTTTTTTGCAGCTCTCCATTGAAAACGACGATGACACCTTACACGAAAAGACACCTATGCACCCGGCTTCCCTGGGTGAGGTAACACGAGTACTCTGGTGTTCCCGTGGGTCTTGACTCTGGAAGTGTCATAGTTTAAAAGGGTTCCATTGTAGTGTCCTTAAATTGTATATATGTAATTTCTACGTTTTCCCATAGAAAGCCAATGGTAACACACGGCTGTGTTTAGACACTGCACGCGTCTCCCGTGGGCCTCCTACTTCCTAACCTTTGGTTGTTTAGAGTAGCCCCAGCGATTCCACAGGCCCCAGGCCTGCTTTCTAATTTTCTCATGGTTCTTATACCACTATTTTAATATATGGTTTGTGAGGCCCCTAGGGCATACGTATACTGTGCAACTTATTGTATAGTAATTGAATAACTTGTATTGTACTTTTACCCCTGACCTCATAAAGAGTGCAGAGGGGTTGTGTTTAGAATAAATACATATATATTTGATATATACCTTATGTGGTGTCCTTTCATTTGGTACTCAAGGGATTATAATTGGTAAAACAACTTGCTTAATACGCTCTCTGAATTCTTAGCCTGCTGGTCTATGCTACCACTAGGATAGCTTTCTATAAGGTTGACTTTACAACCACCATCAATAAGGGTTGATTAGACTGGTGCAAGTTGCCCACTAGAACTAGTGGACAGCATATGCCAGGCTAACTTCTCACAGTCAGTGTTTGATATATTTGTCTGGACTTGTGTAGACCAAGGTCCCCTATTAGCGCAGCCCTCCAAGAGCTGGAACTCTGAGAGAGCCACAGAATTTCGAATCTGGGGGGTGAGTGCGTGACGGAGCTGTAAAAATGTATAAAATAGTGACTTATGGAGGCCGAAGTCCGTCTGTAGTTGTTGGAATAATTTTAGGGTAGTGCCCTGTGAAACATCCCCAAGGTTTGAGATCCCCACCAGGTCCCATCCCCGGACCCCAACCAATGTGGTTGCTGATTGAAGGTGTGTACTGTGCCACAGGGGAGTTTGTTGAGTGAGTTTCCCTTTCCACCCCATTTGTCTGGTCTTGGCCCTCCATAGCTGTATGGCTACTCTGCCTGCCGGTGGTAAATGTTCTAGACGTGTGGAGCTATACAATGAATGGAGAAGAGGGACTTGTTCCATTGCAGCGTGCTCAATTGCATATGCCGGATCTGTAGGGGAGTTATACCGCCATTCGTTGATTACAAGGCTGTGAGACACAACATGGTAGGAGAAGATATCAGCTGCCGCTATTCCCCCACAGTACGTGGACTGTGCACAAATTCGGAGTGCCACACGAACAGCTCCACCGCCCCAGAGGAAAATGTTTTGTATCGCTTCTCTTGTGCAAACCATGCACGAGGGAGAGGATAAGGAAAATGTTGGAGGCGATATAGGATCCGAGGCAGAGAAACCATCTTAAAGATGGCCGAGCGCCTGCAGAGGGAGAGGGGGAGAGCGGACCATATGGTTGTTTCATTACTAAGGCTAGTTAACAGCGGGGTGAAATTGTGTGTCCAGGAAATCTCTGGGCATGGGGAGATGTAGATCCCTAAATATTTGAAACCATCTGTAGCCCGGGAGAGCTGAGCGGCCCATGATTCGCGACCCTGGTGTCCACACACTGGGAAAAAGATGGATTTAGCGGGATCGGTAATTGTTGTTTTAAAGTGGAATATATATCTACGGTTTTAAAGGCTCAATTTTTCAATCGTATTAATGAGAAACTAATTAAATGAATTGATATTTCAATGTTTTAGCAACATCAAGCAAGGTATTGAGAGGATAAACTGTGCATTTTTTTTGTGACAATTTTTATTAATTTAAACAAATAAATGTAGTATCTCTCTTATTACTCCTAGTCCAAATCTTCCTCATCCCAGTCCTACAATCCTTCCTTCCTTTCCGCTTTTCTTATTGCAAGAGATTTCAAATATGTTATTATTCGGTTTTCATACATTACATCAAAAACTGTAAAGAGTACATAAAATCATATATACATAGACATTTCATAGAACATAAATGAATAAAAACAATTGAAATACCAATACATCTATTTATAATATCCTGTACATTTGAAATTGATAATTTCTTATGGTCAGTAGTTCCTATCTCCCACCTGCATGTACAATCCATTGTCAGTGAAATATTAAAATTATTTTAAAAGTTTATAAAATCTGCCATATCACATTTTCAGAATTAAAATACAGCACTTTTCTTAATTGAAGAGACTTTCTGAAGAATTCTATATGTGCAACGCAGACCTCTATAGATTCTAATTTTTGTAACTAAATAGGAGCAGGTCTACATTGTCTAACCATCGAAATCAGAGGCTTAACAAAACTAGATCATGGATGTTTGTAAAATGTACACATAAATATAAAGTGTAATGTGCTTTGTAAAGAGACACTGTGTTACACCAAACAAATGATGGACGGAATACTGCCAATGCAAACATTCTCCCCAGTCAAAAGATCTGGGTTAAATCCATTGTTCATGGCGTGGCATTGTTCATGGCGTGGTGAGCAAAATAACGATGGATTAAACCCAGATTTGTGACTTGGGGTGAATGTTTTATCAATGTACAACATTCCGTCCATTATCGGGTGTGTTTTGCTGTTCGCCCTATGTGGGAAGGGAATGCCCAGACGTGAGTCCCGTGGTCACTACGCCACTGGAGTCAAGCTATCCTAACTGATGACGGCTGATAGCCAGAAACCGGTCCTAGGATGCTTGATTCCAGTCCAGGGAAGCTATGGTTTGGCAGTTCGGGTTTGGACTGTTCCCATGAGGCCCAGGGTCAAGACTGATTTGCATATGGCCATGTCTGAACTGGGGTGGCGTGGTGAGCAACATAACAATGGATTAAACCCAGATCTGTGACTGGGGGTGAATGTTTTGCCAATGTGCAACATTCCGTCCATCATCTTGTGTGTTTTGCTGTTCGCCCTATGTGGGAATGGTATGCCCAGACGTGGGTCTCGTGCTCACTAAGCCACTGGAGTCAAGCTATCCTGGCTGATGACGGCTGATAGCCAGAAACCGGTCCTAGGATGCTTGATTCCAGTCCAGGGAAGACATGGCTTGGCAGTTTGGGCTGGACTGTTCCCATGAGGCACAGGGTCAAGACTAATTTGCATATGGCCATGCCTGAAATGAGGTGGAGTGGTGAGAAAAATAGCAATGGATTAAACCCAGATCAGTGACTTGGGGTGAATGTTTTGCCAATGTGCAACATTCCTTCCATCATCTTGTGTGTTTTGCTGTTCGCCCTATGTGGGAAGGGTATGCCCAGACGTCGGACCCATGCTCACTACGCCACTGGAGTCAAGCTATCCTGGCTGATAACCGCTGAGAGCCAGAAACCGGTCCTAGGATGCTTGATTCCGGTCCAGGGAAGACATGGATTGGCAGTTCGGGCTGGACTGTTCCCATGAGGCACAGGGTCAAGACTGATTTGCATATGGCCATGTCTGAACTGGGGTGGCGTGGTGAGCAAAATAATGAGGGATTAAACCCAGATCTGTAATGTAAATGTTGTATTACTTGTATAGCGCACGAATCATCCCACATGGGGTCTCTCCAGCGCTTGTACGAATACCGCTGTGGAACCCTTCCGGGCTTTTTCCCTGTGAGGCGCCCACTCCTGGGCCCCCCCAAGGTGCAGCCAGGCATCCTAGCGTTGTTGGGGCCGTTGTGTAGATTAAGCAAGCTATTGCCCAGAGTTGCAGAGCGGGCCCATAATTAGAGTGGCGAGAATGATCAGGTCCGAGGAAATTGAGCCCAAGACCCGCAGAGGCGGGAATTGAACCCTGGTCCCGGGCCAGACCTCTGCATCAGGGTCTGCCGCTCTAACCATTGAGCCACACTTCTCCACCATTCTCTACTATCTGTGACTGGGGGTGAATGTTTTACCAATGTGCAAATTCTCTGTATAAGTTGTGTGGTGATTCCGATGTATAGGTCATTATGGTTGTCCAGTTGGTTGGTGATGAGAGCTTGTGTCACGGTGTGTCTCTTGTGTAGGGGCAGCCTCTTGACGATCTTATGTAGCATGCGCATAGTGAAAATTCAGATGGAGGAGACGCTGTTGATCTGTGATTTCATGGTGAGCTTCTTGTCAATGATGATTCCAAGTTTCTGGCCTGGTCGGAGGGAATGGGTGCGGGTCCTAGGTCTGATAGCCACGAGGAGTCGTTCCATGTGTTGCTGCTGTTGACATAGATCAGTACTTCTCTCTTGTCTGTGTTCAGCTGTAGGCAGGTGTTCTTCATCCAGTTGGCGACATTTGTCTTGCATGTGTGGAAGCTAGTTCTGGTAGTGGTGGGGTCATCTGTGAGTGAGAGGTATGTTGGTTGTCGTCTGCGTAGGATATTATGTTGAGACCATGGGATCTGGCGATGTTGGCCATCAGGGGCATATATGCATTGAAGAACGTGGGGATGAGGGGTGAGCCCTGGGGGACACCGCTGGTGATCTCCTTGGGTTCAGAGGTGAAAGGTGCAAGGTGGATCCTCTGGGTTCTTCCAGTGAGGACGGAGGTGGTCCATCTGAGCGTGTCACCTTGATGCTGATATGGTGGAGTCTTTCAATCAAATGGGATACGGTGTTGAAGGTTGCAGAGAGTCCAGGAGGATCAATGCAGCTGTTTCTCCTCGGTCGAGGAGGCTTTTTACGTTGTTGGTGGCTGTGATCAGGGCAGTTATGGTGCTGTGGTTGCTGCAGAAGCCGGATTGGGAGGAGTCAAGTAGCTGGTTCTGCTTCAGGTGTGTCATGAGTTGATTGTTGATAATCTTTTCCAGTACCTTCGCTGGAAATGGGAGCAGGGAGATTGGCCGCTAGTTTTTGAGTTCACTGGGAGTTTTCTGACTTTGGCATGTCTCCAGGCATCAGGAAATGAAGCTGTGGTGCTAGAGGTGTTGAGTAGGGTGGTGAGTTTCTGGACGATACTTTGATTTCTGAGATTGACGATGGGGTGCGGGCATGGGTCTGTGGGAGCTTCAAAGTGGATGGATTTCATGGTAATGGTGGTGTCCTGGGTGGAGATGATGTTCCAGGTGATCAGTATATGGCTCGTGCTGGTTACAGTGATGGAGTATCTGTTGAGGAAGTCCGTAGGTCTAGGCTTGTGAATATTCCCTGCATTATCCTCATATATGACAACCAATGGACATTAAACACACAATCTAGACTTAAATAGTTCACAATAGTGGCCCTGCTGAGCTCTGTTTTTGGTTTACTCCAGACTGAATACCAGCGGTGCAAAGGACACAGGAGACCCAATTCCTTCTGAACAATGCTTGTAGGTGTACTGTTTGGTACTGCTATTAGCCTCTTTGTAAAACCATTCTCTATTATCTGTAGGCCGTGGAAATCAGCATAGCCCCAAATACCAAAGCCATATATTGTTGCTGAGATTTATTTACTTCAATAGATTTATTTACTTCAATAGATCCAAAATTTAAGAAGGCTCGTACCGGTGGCCGTCGCTTCTCGGTCAAAGCCTCTGCAGGATGGAACGCACTTCCTCGCAATCTGCGTCTGGAACTCTGTCACGCCCTCTTCCGGAAAAAACTAAAAACCTTCCTATTTCCCAAATAGTTCTCCCGGTCCTTCTCCTCCTGGTTCTCACAAATCTATAGCGCGGGGATGCCTACGGGTCACCAGGCACTCTATAAATCAAAAAAAAAAAAAAAAAAAATAGATCATGCACATTTCTTTGAGTGTCTTATTACAAAGATGCGTGGCAAATTGGATTATGCCCTCGATAGTCTTCTTCAGAGCCTGTTCTTATATAGCATAAAGATGGTTCCAGTTTCCCTTTTTGATCATACAGCACACCCAAGTAAGAGAATGTATTGGCATTTGGAATTACCAAACCTTTTAGCATAAGTTTACATACTTCCTTTCCACAAACCATGGTAAAAGGTTTAGTTAGATTAACTTTCAGGTTTAAATGCTCCATAAAATGAATGAAAGCAACCAACAACTTCTGTACTCCTCGGGGAGTTCTTGCCAGGAGGACGACATCGTCCGCATATAGACGTGCTGGGTTAATCCACGAGCCAATGTTGGGCATAACAGCATGGGCTTGAAGGACTGCTTTTTCAGGACCATTAATATGTAAATCAGATAAGAGAGGAGCCAAGATACAATCCTGTCTTAACCCTCTTCTCATCCTGAAGGACCTAGAGCATTCCCATTTGGACCACAGCGTACACGAGCAGTGGCATTTTGGTATATTTGGCTTAATAAATTAACAATGTAGTTGTCCACACCCATGGATTTTATAATGCTCCAGAGTTTAGTGTGGCTCAAATAGTTGAAGGCACTGCCGAGGTCCATAAAACCCAAATAAAGGAAACAGTTCTTGGCTTTGGTATATTTACCATTTACTAACTCCAAATGTAGGCACTGCTCTTTTGTGCCTAAGCCTTTGCAGAAGATAAATTGGAAATCTGAGAGGAGATCGAATCTTGATCTTCCCAATTCTTGAGTTTCTCTAAAATAACCCTGCCAAATATCTAAATAGATAAATCTAATAAAGAAATTGGTTGGTAGCAATGCTGGTTGGCTCTGTCCCCTTCTTAAAAATGGACATCATAATAAACTCTGAACAATTTTGTGGGAAGAGGCGATCTCTTACTGAATTTTAATGTTAGTTAATAGCGGCACCCTTAGGCCTATAGTTTGTTTGTATATGTCAAAGGGGTCCCGATCTGAGCCTGACACCTTTGCTGAAGAACTCATACTTAAGGCTGAAAGCACATGATCCATAGTGAATACGATTTGTCCCTCTGTCGAGAATTATCTACTGCATAGTTATCCTTACTGGAAATAGTGTGAAAATAAGCAATCCACTTTGCTTCTATTACCCCAACACAAGAGTAGGGCCTATACCATCAGTCAAAAGAGGTGAATTAATGACTTGCCAAAATAAAATATTATACTTTGTACACTCACTTTGATGAGGTTATCCCAAGCTTCTTGCCACAGAGCAATTTCCCTCTCAGATCTTTTTTTATTTACCTATCGGTCTTGCTTTACCTATCTCACTTATTTGTTTCGGGAGTGAATTTCAGTGCAGATCAAAGATTATTTTGTGCCTGTCTGCACTTCTTATCAAACCATCCTCTCATATAACACTGATTCATATGTTTAGTTTTAGCAAACAGGAGTTCTGTAGTTCTGTAGATATGTTCGAAAGATAAGATAACCTGAGTGGGATAGGGATGCTCTTGGAAAATCAGTTATTGTTTTTTTAAACACTTTTTATTCAAACCATGCTCATCATACAGTGTGTACAGGCAAAGCATGTCAAATCTCTTGTTACATACATGGAACTGACAACAACAAAGGCAGAACATGGATGTTAAACTGAAGTTGCACATTTACGGACCATTAAACTTTAGATACTTTATACAATGGGCTCCCGCTTTCATAGTGGGCCCCCTTTCCCCTAGAAGAAATACCCTCCCCACCAGTAAGTACCCCTGAAGGCCTGCCAGGACCCCTACACCTTATACCACTTCTAGGGGCAGCCCCTAGTCTGATAGTCTACTGTTTCCACTTTCTGGCACCAGTCTAGATCAAACTCCCACTCTGTAAATCTCGGAGGATCAGCACTACCGCGTGCCCTCACAATGTTCCCTTGACCACCTCGGCAACAGCCCTATTTTCTGGTATTTGAGCTAGGAATCCTCTCATAGCACTGCCAGTAGGAGCCATTGTGCACCCACTGGGATTTTCAGTGACAATACTCAGGACATGACCCCAGCGACCCCACTCCAATACTCCTGTATCACTGGATATTCCGACAAAATATGAAAGAATGCACCCTCCTGTCCGAAACCCCAGAGGCATGTTGATTTGACTGTCCACCCAATTTGGGCTAGCAGGGTTCCTGAGTAGTAGGGCCTCTGTAGAATAGTAAGTTGGACTAGCTGAAACCGAGCCCCTGTTGCAATCTTACATGGACTCTGAATTGCTTCCTGTGTAGTTGTTATCCTCTAAAACGCCATGGTCTCACACCCAGACTTCTCTAAGAGCGACTAATGGATCAAGAGAATTGTTAACCAATTTTCCATAGGTAATGGAGATTGTCTTGTCATGGATAGGTTATGCCAGAAGGTGCCTGGATATGCGGATGAACCATCATTGCTTGAAATAATTACCTCATTCCAGGACGTCGGAGGTACAATTGAGCCTAAATTGGATGCTGTTAAAATAGATGTCCTTTCAGAAAAATCTCTGAGAAAGTGTCAGGCGGAAACGCAAATCCGTGAACTACAATCCACAAAGAAATGACTTGAGAACAAATGCAAGCTTTAATGGGAAAAAACAGTCATCACCACTAGGATGGAAGATCAAGAAGGGAGAGTGTACTCTTTCCACAGAGAAACGTTTGGGGAGTCTCTTGGGCCAAAGGGTATTCGGGATGTGCTCTTCTAGGAAGAGATGAACACTAGGCCCTTCTCCACCCTCCGGGACCACACTACCCAAATGAATTGCGTTGAACTCTTCCTTCTTGATCTTCCATCCTAGCGGTGATGCGAAGCCTCTATTGGCTGCTCCCCTTCTAGTATGTGTTTCTTAAGGGTGTGCCCCAGCTGCAGGTACTTATATCTTTCTGCGTCTACCAGCTTGTATTCCTGACTCGGGTTCTCGAATGATATGAAGGCCTGATCCTGCCAGACATTCCTCAATTGGTCAATTCCTATCAATTCCCATCTCCGGACGTCCCTCAATCTATCCACCTTGTGTAGCAATCACTGACCCATAATGATATCATGTTGGTGAGTTTGCAATGAGGGTTCATCTGTATATCCAGGCACCTGTTCTCTCTCGCCACCATCTACTTCCCGCAGACCCCCTCCAGATGCCGCCATTATCACTGCGTATTTATCTAGTTTGTTGCTTTTTGTCAGCCTAGGGGCTTTGTACTGAACATGACCCCAAGGACATCACCAGAAGACCGCTCTATACACCCACCAGACCCTTGATGGCGCTCTTCACTCAGGCATGAAGTCAGCAGCACATGCTCCATTAGAAGAAGCACTCGCATGTCCAAGAAGTAGCAGCCGCCTGTCCAAGTAGCTCCCCCTCCCATTAGTTGCCCGAAGATTTCAATGCAGGCTCCAAGTCTTGCCTTTGCTTTCACTGTACGCCTACAGCCAGGCTCGATAGGGCAGCGTCCTGTATTTCTGATTCAAGCGTTGCTATCCGGAGCCAGTGTGAGGGGGAGGGGGGAGTGGGGACAAGAGCGCTGCACCTCAGCTCAAGGGCCCAATAAATTACGTCTTGCGGGGAAGAGGAAGGGGTGTTTGCATTCTCATACCGCTCAATATTTAAAGCACTGCATTGCAGTTGAAAGATAGAACCTGTAATGGTGGCTTTAGGGCGTCTGACTTTTTTGTTGTCGGTTGTGAAGATAATTTCCTTTTGCCCATATTGGATAGAATGTTAGATAATATAAGCCCTATTAGTTACAATTCAATAAGATGAAGACAACCAAATCAACAAGATAATCGCAGGATAAATCTTAGAGGTGTGGTCCTTCTTCACCAAGGCCGCATCCCGCGCTGTAGGAAGATGTATTGAGCTTTTTAATGCTCTCTCGGCGGCAACTCCTTCTTCTTGCAGCTGTGTGTGCAAGAGGGTTCAGGGCTTAAATTCCAGCCCTGAAGTTAGGGTAATCAGCTAAGTGTCCTGCGCTGCGGGAATCCTCGTGCCCCCTCCTTTTCCTTGCAGCTGTGTGGGCAAGCGAGATTCTGGTCTCGGAAGTCCAGCCTTTGAGTCGGTGTAATCAGTAAAGTACAGACCTCGAGTCGGGGGTACACGCAGGCACACTACACGGGGTCCCCCCACTCTTTTAACAGGGTGGTCGCCATCCCCCCTGCCAAGAAGCTGGGCCACAAAGAAATATGCTGAACGTGTCCCGGTGTAAATTTCAGACACCGGGACACGTTCAGCACATGAAGTCATGAGGTCAACCGTCATTTACATATTGTCAGTCCCCCCCACTTCTTTTTATAGGACTTGTGCCCTGGTAAAGTGTCATATAAGAATATAATCAGCGTGAATGCAAGTTTACTCAAAAATCAAAGTTTCATTTTCCAGATTTTATCCTAGACTAGCAGCCCATGCCGACCTTGTCAGGGAGCAACAGGCTTCCCCGTCCCCCGCCTGCCCCGACATTGTCCAGCAGCCCGGGCCCCCGCCTGCCCCGACCCCCGCCTGCCCCGACATGGGTCCCCTTACCTCAGCCGCCACTCCTCCCGCCTGTCCGCTGCTCGCACCGCCGCTGGCCTGTCCGCTGCTCCTCACGTCACTGCTCCTCCTGTCACCGCTCCTCCCCCGCGCCATGTCTGCCTCTCCCTTACCTTAGCCGCCGCTCCTCCAGCCTGTCCGCTGCTCGCTCCGCCGCTGGCCTGTCCGCTGCTTCTCACATCACCGCTCCTCCCCCGCACCATGTCTGCCGCTCCTCGTCGCGCTCCTGGACGCCGCTCCTCCCCGCACTCCTGACGTGAGCACGCACGTCGCGGCCGGCGCTACTTCGGAGGGACTACTTTTCTTTTTTTACTGTACATTTTTTAAATAACGTTTTTAAAAAAAAATGTATATAGCCTATAACCATCTACACACCCTGACGATTCCAACAGTGTATCGGGTGTGTGAATTGGCGCTGTGGTTCCCGAGTTTACCCGCCTCAAAGGCTGAAAGTTCTTCCTTTATTATAGTAGTATAGATATCTTTCGGCCTCTATAACCACTAGCGGGTAACCTTGCTGATGAGTATGATGGTGCAGACCTATCCCCAACCCCTCCCTTGGTTAAGAATGAACGCACTTAGGGGCATATTATCAAGCCTGTGCGCTAAAATTATCGCCGCTTTATCGGCCGAAAACGGCCGATAAAGCGGCGATAATGGGCTTGATAATATGCTCTGTGGAATTCCAATCGAAGCCCATGTTAGATGTCTTCACATCTAACATGTGCTTCGATTGGAATTCCACAGAACATATTATCAAGCCCATTATCGCCGCTTTATCGGCCGTTTTCGGCCGATAAAGCGGCGATAATTTTAGCGCACAGGCTTGATAATATGCCCCTTACCTTTCTACCTCTTTACCAGACCCAAGCCCTGACGTACTGTTTCTGTTCATTAAGCAAACTGGTGAATACAAGATAGTAAGAGATTGAGGAACACAGGAAGGTTCTCTGCATGAAACGGGATAGATGTGTGGGAAAAGAAGCGTACCGCGTTTATAAAAATAGTAAAAAAGATTTTCAAACTTTGTGAGCCTTGGATTTGGGACATTGTGTGGAGCAATCCAGCCTCACGGGCAAGATTTCCTCGCATCATTAGGACTGTGCCGAGAAAGCATCGGATTAGGAGTAAAGAACTGTAAGAGGACATACAATGCTCATGTGGAGGGTAGCTGATAGCTATAATGGCACAGTGTAACAGGCCGCGCAAAGCACCTGCATGTTTTTTTTTTTATAAAAATGAATTTCCCTGCATGCAAATGATTGATTGTGTGCACATTTTAGGAACAAAGACTGAAAAGAGCCACACCCTACCCTGTCACTTAAACAAGGACAGGCTTTTACAGCACAGAGCACAAAGGTGCATGCAAAATGTTATATAGACGCGTTGGGCCGTGGGCTTTAGATCGGTGACTAAATAAGGAAACAAAATAAGGGCCCATTCTCACTGCTATCAATACGTACACTAAGAATTTGCTATTTCATTTATTTTCCTTTTTAGGTCGGAAATGCTTGTGTTTTCTCTCGGAGGTTACGAATATCAAAATAATAATACCCAGTGATCAATAAAAGAAAGACCACCTTCTGAAGAGTCTGCTTTACATATTAATATATAACTGACGTTCATCTAGTCCCTACCAAGTTCTAACAGTAAATACATCTAACCTATGTGACAACACACAGGCTCTACTTTGTCATCATTTATTAAACGTCTTTCTGACGCCCCAATACAAAAGCATGATGGTTCGTAAAGCAGCAACAATTGGGTGAAATGGGACACATTACAGACCACTGACTGCTTGTATGTGTGGAAAAGGACACTTTAATGAAACAGGTGCGTATCACATAAACATCCTCAGCCTAAGGCCTTACAGAACTATAAATCTCACCATACATTCAATAACCTACACTCCTTATTTCCCTCCCCAAAACCCACCTGGTATACATACCCTTCAACTTTGACCCCATAACCTATTTAAGTTCTCTAATTGTATAACTTTAAACTTCCCCTTCTGCTTAGCATTGAACCAATTAACCTGTGTTCAACTTGCTATTCCTATGACATAATAACATTTTAACTCCAGTACTTCCGATGTGGACCTGTTGAGACCCTCCATTTCTGCCTGCTTAGCCTATATTAACCAACAATAACCTCAAATGAAGGCCTTCAAACTTGTGGCCAACCACCCCATTCTATTAATCAATCAATCAATCAATCAATCAATCAATCAATCACGACACTTGTATAGCGCACTACTCACCCGGAAGGGTCTCAAGGCGCTTGGGGGGGTGGGGGTCTGCTACTGCTCGAACAGCCAGGTCTTGAGTTGTCTCCTGAAGGCGAGATGGTCCTTGGTCAGCCGAAGGTGGATGGGGAGGGAGTTCTATGTCTTGGCCGCTAGGTAGGAGAAGGATCTGCCTCCGGCGGTTGCTCTTCGGATGCGTGGTACAGCGGCGAGGGCGAGGCTAGTGGACCGTAGCTGGCGGGTGGGCGTGTAGAAGGTCAGGCGGTCGTTGAGGTACTTGGGGCCCAGGTCGTAGAGAGACTTGTGTGCATGGGTGAGGAGCCTGAACGTGATCCTCTTGTTGACGGGGAGCCAGTGCAGGTTCCTCAGGTGGCCGGAGATGTGGCTGCGTCGGGGGATGTCCAGGATGAGTCGGGCTGATGCGTTCTGAATGCGTTGGAGTCTTTTCTGTAGTTTGGCTGTGGTTCCGGTATAGAGGGTGTTTCCGTAGTCCAATCGGCTGGTGACGAGGGCCTGGGTCACCGTCTTCCTGGTTTCGGTTGGGATCCATCGGAAGATCTGTCTCAAGCAACAAGCAAGACAATACCTGCCACAAAGCACCTGCTGCAACTAGCCTGCCCTATTTTTGTCCATCAAAACAAACACATTCTGTCCCCAAACCGATAACCTGATGGAGGGAGGGAGAAAAATACTCACTATGGTAATCAGAACATTTATAACCCTTGGGTTACATCCTATACCGAATGTAGCCCAACAAGCACAGTCATCTAGACTGCGCCTGACTTTCTGCAATGTCCCCAGGGGGCAGATCTCCCTTCAGTCTGCTGTCCCTCAAAGCCCCACTGGATGAAAGGGAGAACATTACAGGCCACTCACTCTTTGTATGTGTGGAAAAGGCTGCTTTATTGAAACAGGTGCATATCACATAAACATTCTCGGCCTAAGGCCTTACAGAACTAAAACCTCACTATACATTCATTAACCAGCATTCCTTACCCCTCCCCTAAACCCTTCGCCCTTATACATACCCTTCAAGTTTGACATCATAACTTATTTGACTTCCATAATTGTCTCACTTTGAACTTCTTCTGCTTAGCAGTGAACCAAAGAACATGTGCTCATTGTGCTATTCCTATGACATAGCATTTTAACTCCAGGACTTCCGGAGTGGGCTTGTTGACACCCTCCCTTTCTGCCTGCTTAGCCTATATTAACCAACAATAAACTTGAGTGAAGGCCTGCAAACTTGTGGTCCAACAGCCACCAGAAAAAGGCATCTACCTGAATTTTTCTGCTTCCCCCTATAAACACCTCACTTCTGCCTCTTCAAGGTACTGACCAAAAACTCCCTCAACTCAAACAAGTATAAACTATTCCCATACTGTGAGAGATGCACTCCATCATCCCCGAAAAACTTAGAGTCTTCATAACATAAGTCAACATGCTGTATTCGTCCTAAACCTTCGTCCCTACAAAAATGCCGCATTTCCTTGTTCATCCTCCTGCTGGCTTTATCTATGGCTGATGGCTTGGCAGCGCTTCTCCAAAATCTCCTGGCAATAAGCTCTGTCCAAGTTATAAGTCAACTTGACCACTGTGATTCTATCTCCCTCCAAACTTGTTTCATGTCTCGTAAAAGTGTCAGACTTTTCTTTTACCACCATCTCAGTCTCTCCTAAATGAATCACCAAAATAACCGGGCAAGTATTCCTTGACATAAACATGCTGAGCATGGGTAACAACTCCCTCCACCTTATGCCACCTTTATCAAACCACTCAACAGACAACGAGCTAGTGTGGCATCCTACATTTAAACCCCATGCACTCCTCCCTGCAGCCAGCCTCCCATTTTAAGATAGAACGTCTGACAATCCATGCCAATAAGCCATCAGCCAACGGACCCAGAACCAAACCTGAAAGAGAAAAAGGTGTAAACACATCATCCCATTAACAATCGCACCCCTCACCCTCATCACTCCTGACATACCTCTGGAAAAAATCTGATGACCACCTGCCTGGCCCCATTATTTGCTCTATAGAACACCCTCTGCTATTTGCCTCCATTGCTGCACCAATCTTAAAAGAATGAGTCCCTAAATCTGTAGCTACCCACTATAAGTTTGTGACTGCTTTCCTTAAAAACTTCCAATAATTGAAAGGAAGTTACCCGATCCCCCTGTTGGTGTGTGAAGACCTCCTCATCAACACTCCCCGCTTGCGTTTTGGACTTCTTGTTCCATCCCACTTGGCATCCCCCCTCTTCCAAAAACAGCAGTAGTACTGCCATGCCCTTCGACCGCTGGCCAGTTTCTTTTGACCTAAGTCAGCGGATTTTCCAGACAAATCTGCCTAAAGCTAACATCCTCCCACTTCACACCCTTGTTTCCCCGACCTCATATCAGCTCTTATACCTGAACAAAACCCCCCAAAATATCCATGTAATTAAATGTGGAAAAAGAACCGTTTCCACCAGGGATTAACACACTTCTGGCAAACTATTAATCATCCCACAAAAGACCCCCATAAAGGCACTGCCTGACAACTTTCCTGCAATTATGACTCCAGATAAACCTTTTTCTGTCAGCAGTAACATAAACTGCACCACATCCTCAGCTGTCCCAGTCACCTCCTCAGTCTTCCACTGTCGGTAGTTCGTGTGGCATCTGAGTTCTGTCTCTGCCCGCCTCCGTAGGCAGCCCATGCTGAACCACAGCCATGATCTCTATTCTAAAGAGTACCTTCTTGTGCTGTAACCAGGTTTCCCACAATGTGACAGGCACCAGCAATGGAAAACACTCAGAAAATCTATATTTCGGCCTCCATTTTCCCATTCATCCAGCCATTCCTTCGCACCTCACAATACAGTCCAAAAAGTATGGCACCTGATGCATCCGAATAAATCTGAACATCCCAGACAAAGTACTATTATGCTGTAATTGGAATGCCATTAAAGGATTCTAAGAAGCATTTGCCCCATCTTCAGATCAGCATTCACCCTGCAGATAACCTAACGTGATGGTGTGGTAGAGAAAGCCCTACAATCGCTAAACCCAGCCTCTTGCAGAATGTCCTGCTGGCCCACACAACTCTACATGCAAAATTGAGGTGTCCCAAGAGCAACTGTACCACTTGAACTGTGCCTTTAGTGTTTTGCCAGCATCGTGTCCAACAGTACCTGCATTTTCAAATTCTACTGAGGTGGAAGGCATGCTATCATAGCTACCAAATCCAGCTCAATTCCCAAAATTGAGTTGGTCGTCCCTGGTCCCACTGTTTTTTTTGGTGCCAATGGAAACCCCCATGTGCTCCCTAAGCTCCTGGAAACTTACCAACAGACGCCGGCAGTCCGCAGAACTGAAGTCCGTGACGTGGAAAAAGTCATCAAGACAGTGTGTCACCTTCTCGTAACCCATTGTTTGCTTGAAATGCAATTCCCAAAATTGAGATGGTGGTCGCCGGTCCCACAGTTTTTTTGGTGCCAAAGTAACCCTGCTTCCTCTATGAACTCCTGGAAACGTACCAGCAGACACCGCCAGTCCACAGAACTGGAGTCCGTTACCATTAAAAAAGTCATCGATGTAGTGTCACTTTCTCATGACCCTTGTTTGCAGGAAAAGCTATTGCCGGAAACTGCTGAAATGCTCAAAGAGCGTGCACAACATTGAACAACCCATTGGGAGACCTTTATACACGTACCAGAACCGTTCAAATTTCCTACATAGCATTTGAATATCATCTAGGTGCACGGGTAATAAATGCAATTCTGACTTTATGTCACATCTTGTCATGTAAGCTCCCAGTCCTGCCTGTTCCGCCAAAGCCACATCCACGGAGAAATTAGACCCTGATGCAAGATCCTCCCTAACCCCAATTGTTGAATGAGCCTAAACTGCCCACCTTTTTCCTGGGTACTACCCCTATTGGGAAACAATCAAGTCTTCCAAAGGCCATTTGTCAAAGGGCCCTACCATCTTTCCATCCTTCACCTTCTTGCGTAACTTATCCAACATCACTACATCACTTGTAGATGTGTTTTAACTGATCTCAAATTCTCTGCCCAGCGCCTTACTCTTGGGCCTGTGTATCCCAAACTGACACCTCATGTGAAACCATCTTGCAAAATATGTGCATTTTCCCTGTTCAGGTAAGATCCAACCAAAATGTGATTCTATCCATGCGCGTAGCTAGGCACTCTGCCACCCGTGGCGGTCCCTGCCTTTTGCTGCCTCATGCCGCGCTGCATAGCGGGGGGGGGGGCGGGGGGTACTGGCGAAGATTTTTGCCGCCGCCCCCAGAAAGTGTGCCCCCTCTGCCCACCCTTGCTACGCACTGATTCTATCAAACTTGACCGGTTCAGTTGATCAAGGGGTGACTCCCCAAGCACTTTGAGTATTTGTGCTTGAATCTACAATACTCCCTCGTGCACAGCCCCTTATTAAAATACCAGCAAGCGCTTTGTGTGCCTCCCTGGCTCTTACTGGAAGTTTCGTTGGCTCCCAGGGTGGGACAGGTCTGAAAGGTTTGGTATACTATCAGCAAACTACTTGTTGTGTAGATGATCCTATTGAATTTGGCTGAACCCCTTGTCTGCTGCCATAAGTCTGTATCCAGCTCCCCCATCTTGCTTCTGAGTCCCACACCTTCTTTTCCCCAGCAGTATGCGAGACATACTGTGTTCTCCGGGGTCTAGAACCTGCTGTATGTTTTGTACCTGCAATGAAGAAAGGAGGCCTGGTGTGCAGCACTCTGACAAAAACTGCTGTCTGATCCTGGTCCCTTCCCTCCCCGAGAAACTGCAATGCCCTGTCGCTCTGGCCACCCTTCTGACCCCTTCTATCTCATCTAGCGTATACCTTGTAGGGTTTACAGGAAACGGACTCCCACTCAACCTCCATCTCCTCCCCATCACTCC
The DNA here is from genome assembly GCF_964263255.1 of Lissotriton vulgaris. Classification (NCBI taxonomy): domain Eukaryota; kingdom Metazoa; phylum Chordata; class Amphibia; order Caudata; family Salamandridae; genus Lissotriton; species Lissotriton vulgaris. Next base: position 826,444,915 of record NC_141697.1, on the reverse strand, counting down.
ACTCAAGCATGGGAGCTACAAACGCAAAGCGCTGCCACATTGTGCCACTTGCATTTTGTCACCCTTCTCTAAAGACCCCTGGTGGACACTATGCCCGCCCTACGAGTATTCTAACTTCAGGGACTGAATGCTGCCATCTCCTGGGCCTCACCTCTCGGGCCAGCTTTATTCCACTCCTCTCTTGACCTATACAAGGTCAATGTCCCAAAGCTCCAGTGGCCCCACAAAGAAACCCATGAGGGTCTAGTGAACAAAGTAACTCATTGGATTCGCTACAAAAGGGGATGTTGATTGATTATAATGGAGGACATAACAAGAGTTAAGAGGTTCTTAACAAGAACACCTGAAAGGGATCACATAGGTGTGACCTTTAGGGATCAAGCCCTAGGAAAATACATAATTGCATTAGAACTCCTGTTCAGACCAAGATCTGCAAATATCACTAAAAATGAACCCCCTTGTCATACATTGGTCACACCCCCTATCACCCTCTAGTGTACTGAAGTCCAGCCCCAGGGAAATTGAAAGTGCTAGTATCTGTAACACGTCAGACATCGATTGACTCACTATTCACCGCCCAGTATCGTGCAACTCAATCCACCCACCTCGTATGACTTCGGCCAAAAGGCCTCTACCTTATGTTAAGGTGGGTAGAGTTGGGTTGCCAGGGCACAGGGTCTCAGTTAAAGACAATGACAAAAGGGGGGCACAAAACACTGCAGAGAGAATCAACCAAGATGATTAAGCAGCCCTTAGGGCCGATGGATGGTGAACACCTAAAACTATTATCATGGAATATTGTGGGCATGATTTCCAAACTCTTTGACCCCGAGTGGGAAGCGTTTATTGATTCACACCATATTATCCTGCTACGAGAAACTTGGGTTACTAAGCAAGTGCATTGACCAGGTTATGTTGATTTTATTGAAAGTGCATTTCCATCTTCGGCAGGGCGACCATCAGGTGGCCTTCTAATATGAATAAACATGGATTTGTTCCCAGTGGCCAAAATCCTACCAACTACCTCTAAAGATCTACTTGCCATGCAAATTAACATTAAAACCAGGTTAGGCCCATGCACATAATCCTAGTAAATATTTATGTCAGTTCAATACCCCTAAACACCCAATCCCCAATAGTAAGTAAGCTAAACTATCTACTGGGCCAGTTTGCCCATAATTCTCTAAAAATTGTAGGGGGAGACTTTACAACTTGCCTCCCAATATCTGCAGGGTGCATACACGAAGACTCATCGCCTGCGAACTTAAGAAATTAACTAAAGCGTCAAAGGTGGATACTCAAATTGTTGACCTTATTATTGATTATGGTCTTAGCATAGCAAATGGCAACACCAAATCTGATCTTCCCCCTTGTTTTACCTTCAATAGAGGCCTTAGTAAATCCAGAGTTGATTATATATTAGTGGCTAATGACCTCTGGTCAGAACTGCAGGATATGCAAGTTATCCCCAGACCAGACAGTGACCATTAGGCATTAAGTGCATCATTTCTAATGACCAGATTTAGAGACACAAAACTAGGGGCGGTTGTATCAACTATGTTAATCACAACTTCCAATAATTTAAGAAATGTAAAGTGGGCAGAATTGGTGGTAGACGAATACAAACTTTCTTTAATTTATGATCTGTTTGTGTCCAAACTCTCCCACATTGACACAATTAATATCTACTATGATTTCAACTTCGTCCCCACACACTGCGATCTCAGGGACACACTGAGACAGTGCTTCATGAAAGAACAGAGGAGAGGACAGTCAGAAAGACAGTACCATCTTGGTATGGCAAGGCCTGTCGAACAGGAAACTCTCCTGCTTAGTGCAATCAAAAGGGGTTAAAGGCCTGAAATTATAAACAACAGGCGAGATTATAAAACTCTCTTAGTAAAAGCCAAAATAGATTGGGAGGAGGAACAAAGGGCAACGATTGATGAAGCCCTAAAGAAGGGTGACCAAAAGAGATTTGGAACCTATAGCTGTGAATAACTCCAACTCCCATCCCGTAGACCCACCGATTAACACCGGGAAGACCGAAATTATACCCTTCGGCCCCCAAAACCCCTTTCCCCCTAGCCTATGGTGGCCATCGGATGTGGAGTCCCCTCCCGATACCATCGCCACGGCTCGGAACCAAGGGATCAGGTTTGATAGTGCCCTATCTTTCAAGCAGCAGGTAGGGGCAGTGGCGGGGTCTTGTTTTAACATCATCAGAGGACTTAGAACGTTTTTTGATTTCCTTCCTCTGACAGCCAGGAAGACAGTGACAGTAGCACTCGTAACTTCCTGTTTGGACTACTGCAACAGTTTATATGCAGGACTAAATCGATCTGTCCTGCATAGGTTGCAGGTTGTCCAAAACGCTGCGGCCCGCCTGGTTTTAAAATGGCCGAGGAGGTCATCTGCCGCAGCTGCTCTCAAGGCCCTACACTGGTTACCCATTCACAAACGTATACTGTTCAAGATCTTTGTGATTACCTTCAGAGCATATCACCAACAAGGACCCAAATACTTTTCTCCCCTGGTTTAAACAGTATGCACCAACACGTTCCCTCAGATCAGCAAACTTGAATCTGTTACGGATCCCCAATTTCAGACTCTCAACAAGAGGAGGGAAATCCCTCGCAACACTGGGCACAAAGGCCTGGAATAAACTCCCACCCAATCTGCGACTGATCTCTGCTGAGAACAATTTCCGTAAGGCTCTGAAATCTTGGATTTTCAACCTCTCAGATATGGTCTGTATGACTCTGGTTTAGACACTGTGTGTTCAGTATAGATGAGATAGATGTGCGAACTGACTTTTTCCGGCCTTTCACCGAGGCTACGGGCTATAAGCGCCAAGATGCTCCTTGGAGTGACAGCCGCGCTATATAAGTACATACTTACATTACATTACATTACAACCCTGACACCTGGGTCATTCACTTCAGCAATCTATAAGACAGCCCACAGCAAAAAAACACCCTAGTGACCTCTCACCGTAGTGACCTCTGGCCCCCAAACTCTAAATTTGACCAGCCCACCTTCCAATCCAGTTGCACACCCTACTCTTACATGTACTTTATCTGTAACACTCAAAGCAATACAACAAATGGAAAAGAGTAAGGCCCCAGGGATGGACGGCATTACGGGAGACCTTTTCCTCTCCAAACCATACATCTGGGCCCCCAATTTGAATGTTTCATCGAACAGTATAATAAAAGGGATATGATTCCACCCTCATGGCAAGGCGCCGTTATTATAGCTATTTTTAAAAGAGGGGACAGAACCATTCTTTCAAATTATAGGCCCATAAGTTTACTTGATGCCTTACAAAACAATATTCTGTAAACAAGTCTTATGCAAATTAAATGAGTGGATATTACAGAATAACGCCCTGGAAGAGTCTCAAGCAGGCTTTAGATTAAAGATAAGTACATTTTACCAGGTTCTCCGCTTCAAGGTGATAACTTGGAAATATATCACCTTGTTGCATTACCATCTATATGTCGCTTTTATTGCCTTAACAGCTGCGTTTCACCTGGTCCAGAGAAACACACTCTGGGAGGTATTAGCTTGGTATGGCATCCCCGAGATATATTAAGAATAATCAGGCTCCTACACGATAACACATACGCAAGGGTTAGATTAACTACTCTGGGGACATGACTGATAAGATAGAGATCGTGAAGGGGATCAGACAGGAGTGTGTTCTTGCGCCAATATTGTTTAGTTTATTCATCAATGGCGCAGTGAAGAGACTTATGGAATGCAACATGATGGCCCGAGAGAGGCGGGATCACCAAACCAAATATTAATGTTTTCTGAAGACACCCTTCTGATCTCCCGAACCCCTATGGGCCTCTAAATGCTTTTGTTACTTTTTGCGGGGAAAGGGGCCTAGAGCTAAACTCGTCGAAATCAAAAGTTACGATGATCGATCCACACAAAGGGTGTAGAGGGAGTGTGACTGTCGAAGGGCTCCCACTAGAGGTAGTTTACCACCTTGGCTATCTTGGGCTAAGCGAAGCCCAAGCATGGGGCTCCCAGATGGAAAAAAGTAAAACCACCCTCCATCAGAAAGCATCTGCCATAGCGAGGTAGTATAAAGCAGCATTTAGCGGAGCTGTCTCTCCGGTCATCACTCTATACAAATCCTCAGCTGTAGCCTCAGCAATATATGGTGCCGAGATTTTAGGCTACGCCGATGCTAAGAGTTTAACAAAAATAGAAAACAGGTTCACCAAAACACCTTTTAAGCTTCCCTTAAGCTCTCCTACCACACCGCTTTGCTTAGACCTGGCTCTCAATCCTATACATCTAACAGTGGTTTTAAAACCCCTTCTATACTGGATCAGATTATGGACCACTAATGAATTGGCAGCCTCTAGAGAGTGCGTGAAAGATCTTCTGGCTCTCAATAGAAATCTGAAAACACCATGGCTGAAACACATAAAAGAATTAATGTATAGAATAGGAATGAGTGAGCCATGGACTGTCCCAGAGACAATAGTAACAGGAGATGCTTTAAAAATGAAACAGTCTTACTGGGAGCTAGTCCAACCTCAAACTTGGGTAATACACCAGACCAACTCCCTCACAGGTAAATTCCTGAATCACAAAAGTACTTCCAGGCTTGAACCTTATCTGAACAGAATGCACCCACACCAGCTAAAATGTATGTACGTACAATATAGGTGCATGGTTTTGCCCCTGAGATCCCACACTTTCAAATGGGCCAATGCTACTTGCCAGCCCGACTGCTGCCCAAATTGCCTGAGTATAGTGGAAACGGAGTCTCACTTCACGCTATTCTGTCCCTCATACAGGAAGGCCCAAAAAAATGGCTGGTGTCTGTATGTAACCACATGGGTGTGAGACACTATTGGGAAGTGGAGAGACTCTTCAAAAGTGACACTAGAGAACCCTTAGCTATCACGCTCTCTAAGTATTTGTATAATGCTTGGGCATTAAGAAAGAAGGCTATTTGTTAATCCAAATCCCGATAAGGAACTGCCTTATCTTGTCTCCCATTCATCCTTTATTGAATTGTTGCACATATTTATTCTGCTAACCCTTTCCTTCTGTATACCTCCCATGATAGCTATTTTGCACATTCTCCCTGTTATGACTACTTGAATATTTTATGATTGATTGCAATACTTCCCACCAAAATATACAATTTGTTACCACAACAGGTCTACAATTTATTTTTAGGATGACGTCCCGTCTTTTTCACTTTTTATCTCGATGCAAGGTTTTTGAACCATTTTTATACTAAGGCTTCTGTACCTTGATGTCTTATATTTTTACGTTGTATAACTTTTAAAGTATCTAATGTATCTTCGCTTTATTGACTTGATGTGTTTTATGGGCTGTGCCCGAAATAAATGATTACTACTATACCCCTCTCTTGTTCCTTTACTGGGGGATACTGTCCTGCTCTCTTCTCCGCTCTCTTATTCCCTAAATATATCCTGACTTACACCACCCCACTTACCTCCGCTGCACCTGGGCCAAACCCATCCCCATGTCCCAATTGGGGTTGCCTCCCTAAGAGCAACACTAGGGGGCCCATTAGGATCATGGGCGGATCGCCGCCGCCCGTATGGCAGTGGCGATCCACCCGTGATCCAACCCCACCCGCCACCTATTTCCCCCTGCCATATTACTATGGCGGACGGAACGCGGCGGACGGAAAGACCGTCCGCCGCTGTTAGACACTGCCAGCCATATTACCATGGGTGCGGTAACATGCCTTTCCGTGGCGGCGGGCATGTGGGAATAGACTGCGGGGGCCCATTGCAAGCCCCCAGGGACTCTGGGGGTTGGGGGGTGCACATGAGGGGGGATACCTATGGTACCCCTCTGCAGTTCCATAAACAACATGGCAGGCACTGCGCGGTGCCTGCCTTGTTCTGCATGGAAGTCCACAACATGCCTTCCTGGCATTTTGGCGGGCGGTGCATACAATGACAGGAATGCAGGATGCACCCGCCACTGCGGGTGCATCCTAATTGCCCCCATGGAACCCCCACACTTACGGCGGGCAGTCCCGTTCCCCGATAGAATGGCGGGCAAACAAAGTCCGCCCACCATCCTAATGACCCCCTAGGTCTTTATTCCCATCAGGGGCCTGTCCGGGCACTAAATCGATGACTTCAACCGGGCCCTGGACTCTCTCCCCTACTGGAGGGCCGTCTTATTCTCATTCCGCTGTTGCTGTGAGGTCCCCCTACTCTCCCAACTTCACCTGGCTCACCGCTGTTTTATCAGCTCTCCGCCCTCGGGTGCCTTCATAGGCTGACTAGCTGCTTGTATGGCATCTGTCCGCTCCTGCTGCTCTTTGTAGCCGCCACTTATCACACGCAACGCCTCCCTCGCCCAGCCCCTGCCTTCCTGTGTCTCAGAGGCCACACCGCGAGCTTGTGTGTGACCTCGCACAGTCACTTGGGCCCATTCTGGTCCCTGAGAACGCAAGCATGCCAGGATGGCAGCTGCCCTCCCTCATGGAAGCATGCCTTTTAGCCACGCCAATTACGTGGTCCTGCTCCCATTCACAAGAAGATCCAACAAACGTCCTCGATCACAGCCGAAGAGCTTCACCAACCCGGTTGACTTCCAGCCTGAAACTGCTGCTATTGGAACTACAAGGAAGGTAAACAAACACATCTAATGACACTATGCCTGTACTCCTACCATTCGCTAAACACCAGAAAAATCCTCACAAATAAAACCTCACTATGCGAATGAGCTGTCACCTTGTGAACCTACCAACAAAATGGTGGTCGGCGGCCCAAAATGGCGACATAGATAACCCTTGGGCTACATTCTATACTGCGCCTGACTTCCCCCAATGCTCCCGGGGGGCAGACCATCCTTCAGTTTGCTGACCCCCAAAGGTTCACCAAAATACTTGGATTTTAAATGTGAATGTTCTCTAAGTGGCACCAGGAGGACTTTTTATTAATTTATCAGGAGGACATTTTAAATTACTTTTTTCCCTAGCCAACAGTCAGCAGGTCCAGCTCACACCCATCATCTGCTGCACCCATTACACAACAAATTCTTTTATTTGTTAGAAATTATTTCTTTCTCCTATCTCACTGCCTAAAATGTCCACATATTCAATCATTTGCATGCAGGGAAATTCATTTTATGAACAATAAAAAAACAATTGCTTTGCCTTGCCTCTTCTACTGTGCCATTCAAGCTAGCACCTATCCTTCACACATCAGCATTGTAATTCCTCTCACAGTTTATTACTCTTAGCCCGGTACTTCCTCAGCACAGTCTTAATGATGCTAGAGTCAAGACCAGGTCCATGCACTGGATTACAGCATTGCATGGAGTTTTTCATCCCCAGTCTTAAACTCAGAGGAATTGAGTACATCCACATTCTCCTCAAAATATCAAAATGGCAATTGGGACGTCAGCATGATCAACATAGGTTGCAGTATGGACCACAGTAGTCTGAGAAGGAACAGTTCTATTCTTCCCAAAGCTGTACACACATTTAATAATATATTAATAATAAATTATTAATTGGTAATTAATGTTTAATAATGATTATTTTTGGTATAAAAATGATGTAATTGTTCAATGTTTGTTAATTGGTAATGAATATTTATTAATTAGTATTTATTGATATTTATTATTAATTTACTGTTAATTAATTATTTATTGGTAATTATGTTTTTAATAATTATTTATTGTTATTTCTAAATACTTTAAAGTTATTTAATAATTAAATCATTGATTACTTTTAAAATATATTTTATTTATAAGTATGTTATTTTTAAATTCTACGCTATCCAACACTTTCCCTACTGTTGCACTCTCTGGAGTTGGAATAGTAATTTTTACCCCTACGCTAGCCAACGCTTTGCCTACTGTTGCATTCACTGGAGTAGGAATAGTAATTTTTACCCCTACACTATCCAACACTTTCCCTACTGTTGCACTCACTGGAGTGGGAATAGTAATTTTTACCCTCCTGCTATCCAACACTTTCCCTTCTGTTGCACTCTATGGAGTTGGAATAGTAATTTTTACCCCTACATTATCCAACACTTTCCTTACTGTTGCACTCTCTGGAGTGGGAATAGTAATTTTTACCCCTACGCTATCCAACACTTTCCCTACTGTTCCACTTCCTGGAGTGGGAATATAAATTTTAAGCCCTACGCTATCCAACATTTTTCTTAATGTTGTTTTTTTGGAGTTGGAATAGTAGTTTTATTCCCTCTGCTATTTAATATTTTTTGTATTATTTTAGTTAATATAGTATATAATTAATTTTAAAAATATTAAAAGTATTATTCTTTTAATGTGTTATACATAATTATTTAATTTGTATTTATGTTATTGTTTTATGTGTATAGATGTATTTGTAATTTATAATATGTTTGAAAAATTTTGTAAGTTAAGTCAAGTTACAATAATTATCAAAACTTATTATTAAGTATATATATATTATATATATATTTTTTTAATTCATGTTTTATTAAATTATAGATATTACTTATTCATTTCAAACATTATAATTCTTTTTAACTATGTTTATGTTATTTATAGGTATTATTTAGTTTATTTTACATATTTTGTTTTGACTTAATGAAATCAAATCAGCTTTATTCGATTTTTGTACAATAAAAAGCATAAAAGCACAGTACAGGATAAAAGCACGAATATGAATCACATGATATTATAAAATTGCCAGTTCATTAAAACAATCCATTAATATAAAGAAGAAAAATAAACTAAATTTAGGATTTCTCCAGCCAAGCTTTACACTGTGTTCCTGTATCTGATAATCTCCTTTAAAAAAGAAGAGATGGACATAATAATCTTTTCATTTTCTAAAAATTGTAGCCTCAAAAGTGCTAATCTACATTATCTGAGGCCCAACATCTTCAAAATGGGAGTTAAAAACATTTTCCTTGGTAAGACATAGGGGCACATCAGGATGGCGGGCCGACTTTGTCCGCCCGCCCGAAGTACGCGCTGATGGACTTGCGTCGGCCGGAGCCCCATTGAAGTCAACGGGAGCATGATGTATGTTGCATACATAGGCTTCCATTGCGAAAAATGTACATGGCGTAAAATGATGCCCTGTGTTGTAGGGATGTGTTGGTGCCCACGCACCGTACATGCATGTGTGGAGGGACCCTTGGGTGCCTCCTGTGACCGAGTCGTAGAGCTACGGGTCAAGGGGGGTCCTGCTACATTCCTCCTGAAGTCCGCTTCCCGGAGCTTTTTTGTGTCGGAGTGTCGAAGTCAATCCGGTGGCTCGACGCGCGCATCATACTCGGTCACTTGAGAATCAGACCCATTGCGTGGTGTGCGTCGATGAAGTCGGAGTCATCTGGACAGCGTCGATGACGGGTGCGTGGCGTGGGTGCGAGGCTATCCTCGCATCGTACTTGCTCACTCAGAAAGCGGTAGGAGTCATTCGGAAATTGCGTGTACGAGACGGAGTCGCTCCTGACAGATGCGTCAGGAGCCCCTCCAAGTGAGATCGTAATCGGCCCCATAATGTATAATTAAATTAAACATATATATATGTATAATATTTACTTGATAATATTTATAAATAATTATTTTAATAGCTTATAAATTGTTAAAAAACGTATTAAAATTATAAATACATATATATATATACACATACACTGATAATATAAAAAATATATATAACAAATTAAAAAATTACAATATTTTTATTCTTTTCAAAATACATTACACAATACATTAACTAAAACAGTAGAGAAAATATTGGATAGCGAAGGGGTTAAAATTACTATTCCTACTTCAGACAGTTCAACAATAGGGAAAGAGTTGGATAGCGTAGTGGTAAAAATTACTATTCCCACTCCAGTAAGTGCAACAGTAGGGAAAGTGTTGGATAGCGTAAGGGTTAAAACTACTATTCCTACTTCAGACAGTGCAACAGTAGGGAAAGAGTTGGATAGCGTAGTGGTAAAAATTACTGTTCCCACTCCAGTAAGTGCAACAGTAGGGAAAGTGTTGGATAGCGTAAGGGTAAAAAATACTATTCCCACTTCAGACAGTGCAACAGTAGGGAAAGAGTTGGATAGCGAAGGGTTAAAAATGACTATTCCCACTCAAGAGAGTGCAAAAGTATGGTAAGTGTTGGATAGCGGCTGGGTAAAAATTACTCTTCCCACTCCAGTGTGTGCAATAGTAGGGAAAGTGTTGGATAGTGGCGGGATAAAATATACTATTCCTACTCCAATAATTGTAAAATTAGGGAAAGTGTTGGATAGCAGAGGGGTAAAAAATGCTATTCCCACTCCAGTGAGTGCAACAGTAGAGAAAGTGTTGGATAGTGGAGGGATACAAATTACTATTCCCACTCCAGTGAGTGCAACAGTAGGGAAAGTGTTGGATAGGGGAGGGGTGCAAATGTATATTCCCACTCCAGTGAGTGCAACAGTAGGAAAAGGGTTTGATAGCAGAGTGGTAGAAATTACTATTCCCACTCCAGTGAGTGCAAGAGTAGGGAAAATGTTGGATAGCAGAGAGTTAAAATTAACATACTTATCAATTAAATAATATTTTTAATTAATAACCAATTACTAATGAATTAATATTAAATTATTTATAAATAATAACAAATACAAATTATTAATTACTAAATCACTACACACTCTATTCCCTATAAACCCAAAACGTGCTTACAAAAAAGACAATTATTAACAAATAATGTATACATTGTTAAAAAATATTAAAATGATAAATACATATATATATATATATATATATATATATACATATACACCAATAATATAAAATATATATATATCAAATAAATTTTTTTAAATATTTATATTCTTTTTAAAATACATTATACACTACATTAACTAAAACAGTAGAGAAAATATTGGATAGCGTAATGGTTAAAACTACTATTCTCACTTCAGTGAGTGACACAGTAGGGAAAGTGTTGGATAGCATAGGGGTAAAAATTACTATTCCCACTCCACTGAGTGCAACAGTAGGGAAAATGTTGAATAGTGTGTTGAATAGTATAAGGGGTAAAAAGTACTATTCCCTCTCCAGCGAGTGCAACAGTTAGGAAAGTGGTGGTTAGCATAGAGTTAAAATTATCATACATATCAATTAAATAATATTGTTAGTTAAATAACCAATTACTAATTAATTAATGTTAAATTATTTATAAATACGAAATAAAAATTAATAATTACTTCATTATAATTAAACTACTACACACTCTATTCCCTATAAACCCACAACCTGCTCCCCAAAAAAACACAATTAATATAATTATCAAATAATCAATTAATAAAAAATATTTACGAATGAATAGTTAATAAAAAATTACATTAATTATCAATACCAATAAATAAAAATTAATAATTACTTTATTATAATTAAATTACTTCCCACCATATTCCCCTATAAACCCATAACCCGATACAGAATAGAAACACAAAATTTGATTACAAATAATTAATAATTTCTAAAAATTATTAATAAATGTACTATAATTAAATTACTTCCCACCATATTCCCCTATAAACCCACAACCTTCTACGGAACTAAAACGCAAACATTTTTTCAAAACCATTTTTATTAGAGGTTCAATCAAGTGTAAGCACAGTCCTCCACAATCAGGAGGAGACTGTCAACAGTGAGCATGAAAGGCACATTAATGGCATAGCATCGAACCCCCACGTATGTAGAGAAATTCCAAAAAGAAGAAACAAAGGAAACAGTCCCACCCAACTACCCCAAAAACTCCCCCCAATCCCATCTACCGCCCACCCCTTATCCCACCCTAACCCTGTGCACGTGATCGCAAGTCAACCATAAGAGAAGATGTACATAGGTGGAGCCGGCCAACGGCCTAGGGTGCAGGGTCCACATCTTGAGGCAATGCATCGTCCATGTCCATAGGAGGGTCGAGGGGCAAGCCCCTATAGTCCGCCCACCGTTTCCATATTTTGAAATGCTTGCGGGGACATCCCCGAGCCTCGAAAACCGGCTGTTCCAGTCCCATGGTGAAGTCCAGGCCCGCCTTCCAGGCACTGAGAGGAGGGGCTCGCTCGCTCTTCCAGGCCTGCGCCAGGTCTCTCTTTGCCACCACCAGCCCCAGCAGTAACAAGTGGCGCTTGTAGATGTTGCCCCCAATATTTTCTAAAACGTGCAGAAGGCCCAACCTAGGCGTACGGGGCAGATCCCACCCCAGCACCTCGGACAGGCAATCCCAAACCCCGGCCCAAAACCGAGTCAACCGCTCACAAGACCACACAGTATGAAGGAGGGTGCCCCTCTCCGAACCACACCTCAGGCATTCCGGGAATGCAATCAGACCCGCCCGCCACAGACGCTCCCTCGTGAAATAAGCATGATGCAGATATTTGAATTGAATAAAGCGGAGGCGGACTGCAATGGCAGTCCCCCGGGGGGATTCAAGGGCCTCGCGCCAGTCGTCTTCGTCCAAGGGGCCGACATCGGCCTCCCATAAGGCCTTCAGTGTTGCGAGCGAGAGGGAGCAGTGTGTAACCAAGGAGCGGTAGATCTGGGAGACTTTTTTGTCACCCAAGTCACCCATAAACAGCTTTGCCTCTATGGGACTGAAGTCCGGGAGCTGCTCCAGCCCTACCAGGCTAGGAGTAAGAGCGTGGCGAAATTGGAGATAGCGAAAGAACTGGGACCTGGGCATGCCAAACTCAGTGCTGAGTTCCTGAAAGGATTTAAGAGTGGTGCCGGAGAGGACATGCCCCAAGGACGAAACCCCTATTGCGTCCCAGCCGTCGAAGCCCTGCAGCGTCGCCAGCGCCGGCAGCAGGCCATTACGCCACAGCGGAGTCTCCGCCGTAAGTTTACCCCACCATCCCATGCGGTGCAGGGCCCTCCGCCAGACAGCAAACACTGTCTGGGTAACACGCGGGAGCAACCGTCTCCTCTTGGCCGAATACAGCAGTGTGTGAAGGGAGGCGTCGCCCATCAGATAGTGCGCTAGGGCATAGGCTGGGTCACAGCGGTCCCCATACCACCACTCATTGAGCACCAGGAGATGGGAGGCCTGATAGTAGGACAGCATATCCGCGGTAGCCAAGTCGCCGCAGTAAGTAGAGAGGAAGCAGGTATGGAGCGCCACTCTGTAGGCACCTCCAGCCCACAAGAACCTGCCCAGCACCGAATCAACACTGCGAAACCACTGCGGATCAATCGGGTAGGGGTGATTCTGCAGCTGGTAAAGGAGACGGGGTAAGGCCACCATTTTGAAAATGGCCGACCGACCGTAAATGTTAAGAGGGATACGCGTCCACGTTTTGATGTCCAGCTGGACCCAGTCCCAGACCGGTTGAATGTTCCGGCCCCACGCCTCCGTGGGCGAGGCAGAGAGGAAAACTCCCAGGTATTTCACTCCCTCCACTGCTATCCGAAGGGACGCAGCCCATGGAAAGTCCACCGCACCGCCGCCCAGCACCCAAAGAGTCGACTTGCGCGGGTTAAGAAAGAGTCCCGACGCTTGGCCAAAGCCCTGCATCAACTCCAGAACTCGAGGGCCCGTATTTCGAAGGTCTGTCATAAAGAACAGCACATCGTCCGCATATAAGGCGATGCGGTCTGTGTGGTCCACGCTCCAGACGAAGCCCCGATACAGCGCATCAGTGCGGACCCTGGCAGCTAGCGGCTCCATGGCCAGCGCAAAAAGATAGGGGGAAAGCGGGCACCCCTGACGTGTGCCCCGGGTCACCGGGAATCGTGCCGAGGCCGCCCCCGAGATCCGCACCGAGGCAGTAACCTCCGTGTAGAGCAAGCGAACGTATGAGATGAAGACCGGGCCGAGGTTCAGCAGCGGCAGAAGGGTGAAGAGGAAGGTCCAGCTGACTGAATCGAAGGCGCTGTCAATGTCGGGCAGCAACAACGCCGCCTGATCCTCTGAAGCACCGATAGCATCAATCGCTGCCTGCGCCCGCCGTATGTTGTGCCGCGTCGCCCGGCGTGGCATAAAGCCAGCCTGATCAGGATGAACAAGAGCAGTGACGTGGGGAAGCAGGCGATTCGCAAGCGCTTTGGCCAAAAGCTTGGCCTCAAAGTTAATAAGGGAGATAGGCCGGTAGGAGTCATGACGGTCTGGGGGCCTTCCCGGCTTCTGGAACACAACGATCTCGGCATGCCGCCAGTCCGGTGGGAGGCGGCCCTGCTCGCGCGCCATCTCCAATGCGCGCAGGTAATGCGGCCCGAGCTGCAGATGGAATTTTCTATAGAATTCACTTGGTCCAGGTGCTTTGCCCACATTCAACTGACCCAGTGCGTCTCCAAGTTCCTCAGCTGTCAGGGGGAGATCGAGAGCATCACGCACCTCATCAGACACAGCAGCCAGGGGGACCGATGTAAGATAGTCTGCGATGGCAGCAGGGGCAAGAGTTTCCCGGGAGGCATATTGACACCCATAATAGTGCGCAAAGCTCGCAGCAAGGGTGGCCGGGTCTGTAATAGCCACGCCCGCAACATCCACGAGGCCTGGGAGCGTAAGGGGCTGCAGGGTTTGTTGACAGAGCCGATGGAGCATCTTACATGATTTGTCGCCCCACTGATATACCCGGCTACGGGTGGCCAGCCACGCCTGACGAGCTTCATTTAACAAGACCGACGAGTGTGTTTGCTGCGCCTGCAGGAGCTGTCGTAGGGTGGTGTCATCCGCCGCATCTCTGTGGCGAGCCTCCAGGTCTTCCACCCGCTCCGCCGCCGCGGCTATGCCCTCCAGCCGAGCCCGGCGAGCCGACGCGCACCAAGCCAGATCAATACCCCGCAGTGTCGGTTTCATGGCTTCCCAGACAGTCACCGCGTCCACCCCCACATCGAGATTATCCTGCCAGTACTGGGCAATAGCGCCACGAAGATGCTGGGAATAGTCAGGTCGCTGCAGATGCCACGTGGACATCCGCCACCGGAAGGGCTGGCGCGATCTATGCAGGTCTATCTGGACCGCCACCGGGGAATGGTCGGAGAGCCATTCCCCGGTGGCCGTATTGCCGCCCCCTTCACTCTGGCAAGGTAGGCCCTCGGGACGAAGACATAGTCTAGGCGCGAAAGGGAGCCATGAACCGCAGAGACGTATGTGTATTCGCGGCGCTCTGCATGTAGATGCCTCCATACATCTGCCCACCCCAGCACATCCAACATAGCGCCCAACCGCGTAGGAGGGGGGACAGGTGCCACCCCAAGCCTCTCATGCCGGTCCACAGCCACATTCACAACATCGTTCCAATCGCCGCCAATCACCGCCAAGGAATCAGGGAGTTCAGCCCATAAAGCAAATAACCGCTCAGCCAAGGCCCATTGCAGGGGGGGGGAGCATACACACACCCAAACACCACAGGCTCCGCACCAACCTTCCCTTGGATAAACACAAAGCGCCCCTGGGGGTCGAGCCATTGACGTTCGTGAGTGTACGCCAGGCGCCTATGGATAAGAATGGCCACCCCCCTGGAACCCCTGGCAAACCCGGCATGGAACACCTGGTGGAAGCCAAAGCGCTGGAGACTGAGGGCCTTCGTACCTAGCATGTGTGTTTCCTGGAGCATGAGCACATCAGCAAGATCCCTTAAAACGCAAAATTTTAATAAAAATAATTAATAATTTCCAAAGATGATGATTAAATTTACTATATTCAAATTACTTCCCATCCTATTCCCCTATACACCCACAACTCGCTATGGAACTAAAACACAAAATTTACTATATAAAAAATCAATAACTTCTATAAATGTAATACACAGATTAAAAAAAAAACTTAACAAAAAATATAGAACACATACATTTAAAATACATACTAAAATGAATAACACTAACATAAACATTGATATTATTAACAACAATATTTTAGCAAACGATATTACTGACATCGATATTAACAAAAACAATATTTTTTAACTTCATGTCGATATTCTGGTCACCGATATTCTTGATGTCAATATTCTGTCCCTTAGATATTTCCAACTTGATATTCTTGTACTCCAAAAATAAAAACTCAATATTAAGTCTGAGTACCATCTTTATTATAACCTTGTGACTTCGCCACTGCTGACTGTAAAAGAAGCTCATAACAGAAAAAATAGCAGTGAGTAATCTCAGAATGATGTATAACATGTTGTTGGCATGTACATTCCACTTGTTACTGTCACATGTGCAACTATTATTCAAGCAATTGTGTTAGTTATGTGGCCCAGTTTATATGAACATTTATTATTTAAAGCACTTCAGAATGATACAACAATTTACACATCAGAGCCTAACATTAGCAGATGGCACAGTGCTGGGGATTTGGACCTGGTGAAAGTGAGCAAAGCTGGATTTTGTTAGGACCTGACAGCTAAAGAAAAAATCACTGGCATGCAGATCCTATGTCAGACACTTCCATATACACGTGGGGATTCAAATAAGAGATCCTGCAGGAAGAGTACACAATTTAAGAGCTGACTTCAGTTCCTTAAGCTCTATGTCCCAAGTGTCCAATCACTACACAAGACCTGTGAGGGGCATTGATTACATCGCTGTGGTAATCATCCCATGTGCCAGTACTTTGGGTGGGATGAAAAATATGGGGAATCCCTAAACAAGAGAAAAACACAGGAGGCCCCCTTAGGTAGCAAATAAGGGACCAGGGGAAATAATGCTGTTAAATCTAGATTGTCCCTACCGCATATATCTAATGGACAGCTACTCTAGTCCAGAAGAATCTATGCTTCTAAGATTGAAGTAGTGAATAACCCTATTCTTTGGGGTAACCAGCCAACCTCTAATATTGTGAACTTACTAATATACAGGGGAAATGACAATACAATACCTAACTTACTGATGTTGGCAAATTATCAACATCATTCACAGAACACAAGGTATGCAGGTAAACAGCAAATCTTCACAACAATGAATTTAAACATGAATTAAAAAAATTATATAAAAAAAATATATGTTTATTCTGCTTCATGCAGGTATATTCATACACAGTTAAAAATACATACATACATCAATTTCAGTACATCACTATAGTTATACAAAGTATATTAAAAAGATTTAAACATCCATGTTTTAAAATTGTTCGAGAGACAACACCTGTTCTCTCGAACAATTTTAAAACAACAACATTCTCACAGGGCCTGTCATGTGCAATCTACAGGGCTCAGATGGCTCATTGATGGAGAGTAATGACAAGAGACACATGTGACACTCTGTATGCTCAGTGATGTGTCCTTGTCATTTCGGGCATTGACAGTGCAGGCCAGGAGGGCCCACACTGAGATGGACAACAGGGACCCACACATCCATTCACACAAGCAAGCACTGTCCTGAATTACCAACTTGCTGCGTCACTGTGTGGCTGACAAGACAATACATGTCCCTCCAAACTTGAAGTGCAGGCATGGAAACGTGTGAAATAGGGTACACCCCCCTAGTCCTGGAGACAGCATGTTAGGCAGTGCATGACACAACACAACACTCTCAGGCACAAACTGCAGCAGATCAACTACATGTGTGCCCCTCACTGCACTATCACTCACACTGTTGAAGACTTACCACAATATTTGGGGCACCGTATAGCCTTAGACATTGTGTGAGCACCTCGTCCACTGGGACCTCCAGCTCCTCGCTGGTAAAGGGACTGGTACGGATCCTCTCTGTCCTCGACATCACTGAGGCCAAGTGACAGCAGCAGTGGCAGTGGGTGGTGAGGGGTCTCAGGCAGCACTCCCTGGAGGCAGAGGCAGCTGAGGGGTCTCAGGCAGCAGTCCCTGGAGGCAGCAGCCAGTGAGGGGTCTCAGGCAGCAGTCCCTGGAGAGGTCTCAGGCAGCAGTCCCTGGAGGCAGCAGCAGGGGATGGGTCTCAGACAGCAGTCCCTGGAGGCAGCAGCAGGCGAGAGGTTTCAGGCAGCAGGCACTGTGAGCTGAGGAAATATAGGTCTCTTTCCCACACATATATAGCCCCCTGGGGCCCTTTCAGTGGTTCTAAGCTTCTGCAATTGGTGGTCCAGGTCAGCCTTTTTAAAATGCATCCAATGACCGGCTCCCTGGTGGCAGAGCACGCCTACCATGATTTTCAAAATTGCATTAGTCTACCGCGATTGCGGTTCCCATTTGCTGGAAGGGCATGCTCCATTGCGGTGACACACACCGCAGGGGCCAGGGGGTCGCTACCACAGCGGTGCATCTTTAAAAAGCATCCATTGACCGGCTTCGTGGTGGCGGAGCAGGCCTACTGCGATTTTCAAAATTGTATTAGACTACCACAATTGTGGTTTCCATTGGCTGTAAGTTCATGCTCCATGGCGGTGACACACCGCTGGTGCCAGGCGGTAGCTACCGCGATTTGTGTGCCATAAATTCAAATGAGTCACCGCGATTTGGGTGGCGGAGCATGCCAACCACCATTTGGGCATGTCTATATGGCTGTCACTACCGTACTTGTGTTTTGGGGATTGGTGATGACACACCGCTGGTGCCAGGCGGTTGCAACTGTGATTTGTGTGCCATACATTCACGAGTGACTGCGATTTGGGTGGCGGAGCATGCCAACCGCCATTTGGGCATGTCCATATGGCTATCACTACCGCACCTGTGTTTTGGGGATTGGTGGTCACACACCGCTGGTGCCAGGCGGTTGCAACTGTGATTTGTGTGTCAAACATTCACATGAGTGATCGGGATTTGAGTGGTGGAGCATGCCAACCACCATTTGGGCATGTCTATATGGCTATCACTACCGCCCTTGCGTTTTGGGGATTGGTGGTGACACATCGCTGGTGCCAGGCGGTAGCTACTGCGATTTGTGTGCCATACATTCACATGGGTGACGGTGATTTGGGTGGCGGAGCATGTCAACTGCCATTTGGGCATGTCTATATGGCGATCACTGCCACGCTTGTGTTTTGGGGATTGGTGGTGACACACCGCTGGTGCCAGGCGGTAGCTACGTGATTTGTGTGCCATACATTCACATGAGTGACCGCCCTTTGGGTGGCGGATCATGCCAACCTCCATTTGGGCATGTCTATATGGCTATGACTACCGCATTTGTGTTTTGGGGATTGGTGGTGACACACTGCTGGTGCCAGGCGGTAGCTACCGCGATTTGTGTGCCATACATTCACATGAGTCACCACGATTTGGGTGGCTGGGTACTCTGACAGCACCTATGGATACATCATGCTGTGTCAATGGCCAATGGGCAGTTGTCAACAGTGCACAGTGGCCACATGGTTAATGTCACATCAGTGTTCCCACATTGCCTATGTAACATTTACCCCACGGCTGACTACACATACCATGTTTGTGTATGTGATTTGAGACTTTGGCATGTACTCCCTCACATGTTACTTGTGATATTGATGGGTATGTACAAAGAACAGTGATGTGATGGATTCTCCAATGGGTACACATGTCAATGTGTGAAAGTGTTTGGAAAATCTGAGTGCTGTATGTCTCAATGTACAATGTGCAGATTTGACGGTCTACCTTTCTTGGCTGATGCACACACTCGTTGTTTACGCACAGCCTGCTGTCATTGTGTTGTTCATGTGTGCCATGTTCAACTTACGCATGAATGTGTGGCATGTATAGCAGCTAGGTATGAGACAGTGGCATAGCAGTTTCACACATATGCTGAATGAGATACTCCTAGGCCTGCTCATGCTAGATGTGGCCTTGTCCCTTTGTGCATTCTGATAGTCAGAAGTTGTTTCTGAGGTACTTTCTGTATGAAAGAGAACAAGTGTATGAGTTGTGTAGCTGAAGGTGTCCCGACATATAAGCTGGTCTGTGACTCAAATGTGATAACAGTCATTGTTGGCGTTGTGTCAGTCAAAACGTAAGATGTTGTACACATCTCATGGTGTATTGAATTGACATGTTCCCACTTTGATCTCAACTAGGAGGAGACCAAATCTGCATTGTCCCTTCACAGTGCTGGCAGACATGGAGAATGAGGAGATCATCCGGAAATTCCGTCTGGATAGAGCCACCCTACAAAACCTATGTGCTATGTTAGAGCCCCACCTGCAGCCTCGCAGGACATACGCAGGGGCTTTCACCTCAACAATGAAGGTGATGGCGGCCCTGCATTTTTTTGCGACTGGATCATTCCAGAAAACAGTGGCCAGTGCAAGTGGGATGTTGTAACCTATGTTCAGTATGGTGCTGCGTGATGTCCTGTCTGCTATGATGAACCACAAGGACAGATATATCCATTTCCCCAGGGGGGGTGAATTGGCGGCTGTGAAATTAGATTTGTATGCCCTTGGACACATTCCTCATGTTGTGGGTGCCATTGATTGTACACATGTTGGTCTTGTTCCACCACAGGTCCGGGAGCACATCTACAGAAATCGTAAACATTTCCACTCCATAAATGTACAAGTGGTGTGCCATGCCGATATGATCATCTTGCACGTGTATGTCAAATTTCCAGGCTCAACCCATGACTCATACATCATACAAAACAGCATTGTATCACAGCTTATGGCTAATCTGCTTCCTGAGCGTGCATGGATTGTGAGTGAGTAGGCATAGTGAAAAAGCGTGCTGTATGTAGCATTACAAGGTTTATATGTGTTTCTCACACCTAGGTGACTTTGCATATCCCTACCATCCTTGGTTGCTGAGCCCACTGCGGAATCCCAGGACACCAGCTGACGTACGATACAATGATTCCCATGGGATGACACGTTGTGTAGTGGAGCGTACTTTTGGTCTCCTGAGGTCATGGTTTCGCTGCCTGGACAAGACCGGTGGTGCACTGATATACTCGCCCAGGAAGGTGTGTCAGATAGTGGTGGCATGCTGCATGCTTCACAACCTGGCCATTTGCAAGGAGATCCCTCTGCTCCTGGATGCTGATGAGCAGCCAAGGCCCGCGCCTGCAAAGCAATCCATGTCCAGTGATGAGGATAGTAGAGAGCAGGAACGTGTCGACCTGCGTCAACAGCTCATTACCTGCTACTTCACTTGAAGGTGACTGACAATGTACAATGGACCCATTGTATGATGATGTTGCTGTTGTTGTCAGGGTGTATGTGAGCTTTGTGACAGCAGCCGGGTGTTGACCCAGTGGTGGCTGACAATATTACTTGGACAGGGTAGTTTTGTGCATCTACAGGTTGTGTATGTTGGCACTGTTGCTCATTGTGATGTGTGCATGAAGGATTGGATTGATGGTTAGTGTTGTGTGCTGTTTATGATGCCACACCCAGACTAGTGAGTATTGTTCTGTTGTGTTTTCCTCGGTCCCTTCAGCCTCTCCTTGTCTACATACATCCAATACTCCTGGTATATTGCATCTTCGGGCGGAGACTGCCTCAGCAGGTTGCTGGTGTTGTCCTCTGCAGTGGGTTCTCGGTCAGCTGTGTATTATTCACAGTTAGTACACCACACAGTTGACTAATCATCACATTGTTTGTATGTGCACAGCTGTGCCTACTGACATGGTTTTGAGGAACATTCAATACTTGTCCATGGTGAGAGGTATCAATACATACCATGAGCCACGTGCATATTTTGTGATTACAGGGACATGTTGTCATCCAACGACTAGCGCAACAGATATTTTTGTTGAAGCCTCTGGCAGACATTACATCTAAGCTTGAACTGTCCATTGTCATCTCATGCATACCTTTGTCATGTCATGTGCATATCTGAATTTGTACCAGCAACAATGCTTTCTTTGACATCATGTGGTCCTTGCTGCTCTTGCCCCATGGCACTCTCACATGGCATTCAGTGCCGTGCATGATTGTGCACAGACTTTCTTCTACATGTAAATTGGTGTGAGAAGTTGGCTTGATATGTGATGTTTCCAATTCTGACACTACCATGTATCAGTCCAAACAATCCCTTATGGTGTTTGGTTGTAAGTCAACCTTATAGACAAGCTATCCTAGTGGTAGCATGGACTAAGCAGCCTTAAAGGCTAAACTCAAGAGGTCGTGCTAAGCGAGCTGTTTTACCAATCACAATCCTGTAATACCAAATGAAAGGACACCACACAAGTTATATATAAAAATATATGTATTTATTTCTAAAATAATCCTCTGAACTCCTTATGAGTGCGGAGGCACAAGCGTTAAAACAAAAGCACAGTTAAACATATGAAAGTTGCACAATTATGGATGAGGGCGGGGGGCCACTCAAACCATATATTAAAAAAGTGGCATAAGAGATACCAATCGAACAGTGGTTGGGAGCAGTCGGAACTAACAATGCTGAAGTCGGGAAAAGCCCGCCGGATTCTGGTGCAGCGCTTAGAGCACAAGCATGCACCAATGCAAAGTCAATGGTGCGTAAAAGTTATAAAGGTATAGTTTAAGGAGACTTCCGCTTAACCTAGCAAGATGAAACTTTAGACACATACACTAGAGGTGTGTACCAGTGTGGGAACACCGGCGTTGATGAGTTACCTCACCCACAGGAAGCGGGTGCACAGGTGCGAAGTAGTGTTGGGTTTTGTCACACTGGTTGATGGTACTTGGAGCTGAAGATGCTGCAGGCGTCGTGAAGAAGAAGTGTCCGGTGTGATCCAAGGGTGGATTAGAGTTGTAGAGTACCTGAAAGCAGAGGGGAACGAGTCTGGGTCACTCAGCAGTGACCAGGGTGGAACCAGGACGGAACCAGGCAATGTCGGGCGCAATCAGGTGGTTGTTTAGGAGCTTCTCTCCACTGCCATGTGGACTCTAGGGCACCTGCGACGTCCAGGAGTGGATCACGAGCTGTCCCAAAAAGGTTCTCGCCGTCGACGGTGTCAGCTTCAGGATTAAAGCAAACAACACTTGGCAAGTGCAATCCACGCAAGACTGGAAGATTGCTTCTCACTCGGACCAGGAGGGTCAGAGCGAGTTCTCCTTTTCAAAGGAGCGAGTGCAAGTCTGGAGCAACCAGAATCACAAGTTAGATTTTGTAGTTTATCGGCACAGGGGCCACAAGCCAACGGGCAAATGACCAGGCCAATGCATTGAGCCAAAAGATGCAGAAGGGCCCCACGCAGCACTCGGTGAGTGTAGAGGGGTGAGCTTTGGTGCATGAGTGGCTCAGGCCTGGGGCTGCTCAAACCTTGATGTACAGCTTCGAGGGTCACTCGTGGGCTGCACGGTCAGCGTCTCGTGGTCCTTCCAAGATGGCGGGCCCCACACTTCCGGTCGCCTCCACGGGTCTCAGCTCTGCAGTGACTGTGGATCGGGCTGTTAGAAGGCAGGCTCGCTCAGTCATGTTGATCTCTGTTGCTCGGGTTCCAGCGGGAACTGCAACAAAGCAAACGTCGAGGTGCTGGATGGTGCCTGTTTGCACAGGGTGGTCACTCCTTGACCACAAGGGAGATTCTCCAGTCTTCTACGTCGAGTAGGATGTCGAAGGGTCCAGAGTTTCATTTCATAAGTTTCAGTCAGGATAATCTGAGTGCTTTGGCACTGCTCCCATTCTTATACCAATCTAGGGGGCTGGATTACCTGCTAGGTCCCCTCCTAAGGGTGGGACCCACGAAGGGGGTGGTTACACCCCTTTCCCTTTGTCCAGGTCGTGCTGGGACTGGGGCTGGTGTGCCCCAGAACCGGTTTAACCGGATTATGCAAGGGGAAGCCTTGTGCTCCCCAGGCAGTGTCTGGTTTCTTTCAAACCTCACTGCTACAATCCACTATCTCCTGTCTGGGGTGGTGTGACACCACCCTGTGACAGGAAACCCTTTGTCCAGGCCTCCTTGGCTGAGTTTCGGTCAGCAGCAGGAGGTCAGACCCGGGTCTGTGGCAGAAGCTTTGTGGTGCTGAGGCTCCTTTTAAAATCAACCGCGTTTTAGCCAAGTAACATGTCATCTCCCTCTAGAGGGGTGGAATGCTATCCCCGTCGACAGGACTGTCGAGGGGATAGTATTCCAAATCGTATGACACCTTACACGACATGGTTTGATAAAGCCAAACCAAAGTTAACATATAACCGCAAGAATAATAATGCACTTAATAGTATATGGTATGGCATTATCCGGGAACAGCTTAGGGAGTTGTTCCCGACAGCTGCAGACAGGGTCAGCTCATGCTAGAGCACCATCTCACATAAAACCAAGCACTCTGCCTCCAGGATTGTTAAGGCCTGCCATAAGAGTGACTTATAGGTATATATGTGTCCAGTTAAGTTT
The DNA here is from genome assembly GCF_964263255.1 of Lissotriton vulgaris. Classification (NCBI taxonomy): domain Eukaryota; kingdom Metazoa; phylum Chordata; class Amphibia; order Caudata; family Salamandridae; genus Lissotriton; species Lissotriton vulgaris. The sequence continues at coordinate 826,420,756 of NC_141697.1, read as the reverse complement.
AGATATAGGCATACTATATCTAAGCAAGGGGTGATTACACCACCTTGCCCCAGCTGAGTCATCAGCCAGTTGTGTCAATTTTGGATAGCCAGCCAGGGGTGGCAAAAGATATGCTGCAGCCCCTGGTAGGCCTTGGATGCACCTTTGCCCTGGGCACCTATAGTGCACTATACAGGGGCTGATAAAGTGACCCAAGCCAATTTAGTTATGCACCTAGGGTACATGGAATCCATTTTATAGAGAGAGCAGATAGCATGGGGCCCTGATTAGCAGGGAACCAGGCCAACTAAGTCGAAAACCAGCTAAACACAAGGAAATAAATCTGGGGTAACCATAGTCAGGTAGCCACCTTCCTACATAACCCCCCCCCCCCAAACAAAAGGAGATAAGGCTATCCTTGACCAGGTAAGCCTATATTGCCTGAGTGGCCATATAAGGAAGTACCTGCACTAACATGGGTACCACCTGTCTCATGGTCCACTAAGCAGTCCCTCACCCTTGGGGTATTAGAGGGTCTCCACCATAGAGAATCACTACCTTGGGTGTGCTTATGCAAGGAAAAAGGCTGGTTTTGATATGGAGTATTGAAGTGAGGCTCCACTAATTTAGGGCTCAGCTTCCTCCAATTATCTTCCACCATGTGTGCCTTTCTTTCTTCAACTGAGTTGCACTGTGCTCTCAGGGTCAACCTCTGGCTACCTAAAGCTGGAGGCTGGGTCCCTTGTTTTGGCTTACTGGAGGGACAGTTCAGGTTTGGGCCCTTTGGGTCCCATGTTTGGCTGTGCCCAACAGAATCCATCTGTGGGAGGTCCCTAACTACTTTTAAGGGGGCTCCCTCAGGAGTTTTTGAAGTTTTCACCTTACTAGGGCTACTAGTTTCGGTGCCCCTAATCTGCTGATGGGGGTGCTTTATTTGACAGGGGCCCTGTGGGGTCTCACTGTCCTTCTTGTCCTCTGCAGCCCTGGGCTGACTAAGGCAAGGTAGAAAGGGGCAGGTTACCTGCTCCAGACTGGGTCCCACCTGAGAAGGGTCCACTGCCATCAGAGGCTCTGTCAGGCCAGGCCTAACAACCTCTGGGGCAGTTCCTTCATCAGGGGTAAGATCAGTTCCCTGAGGAGGCTGATCCTGTCCTAATGTCTGGTGAGGGGGAGATTTCTCTTCCTCCTCCATGCTCTCAGTTTGGGTGGTGTGATCCATCATTTCAGGCTTCACAACACACATATCTGTTTGAGTTTGGGCTGTGGCCATCACAGCCCCACCAACCTTTTCAGGAGGAGACTCAGTTTGGGTATGGGCTGTTATCATAACAGCTCTGCTATTCTTTTCAAGAAGGGAGTTAGCTAAAGATGGGGCTGAGTTTTGCACAGCCCTACCAACCTTTTCAGGAAGGACATCTTGAATTGGGGCTGTAGCCATTACAGCCCCACTAACCTTTCCATTGGCATTTACCATTCTAGAATGGATTTTCTGTTCGACCTCAGCCCAGGCTGAGATTTCCAAATCATTACCTAGCAGGCAGTCTACAGGCAAGTTTGCTGACACTGCCACTCTCTTTGGGCCAGTGACACCTCCCCAGCTGAGACTTACTACTGCCATGGGATGATTGGTTTGTATTCCATCAAAGTTTGTCGCCTGGTATGTGGCACCTGGTAAAAGTTGCTTAGAGGGGACTATACAGTCAGCCACCATGGTGATGCTAGCCCCTGTGTCTCTAAAGGCCTCAACTTTCAAACCATTGATGAGGGGCTCCTGTCTGTACTTGCTCAAAGTATTTGGGCAATCAGTGAAGTTGGCAAACCCCATGCCATTTTCACAGACAGAAGTGGTTGGGGACTTGGGTAAGCGGGGGTCCACCTGTGCTCCAAAAGTAAACCCACCCAGATTCCTGGGGGTGCTCCCACTTCATGGGGGATTACTGCTGACAGTAACAGGAGGTGTTGGAACTGTTTTTGGAGGTATATTTTCTTTATTGCCATTCTTTGGACAACAGCAGTCTGATTTCCAATGGACAGTCTGTTTATAGACATGGCAGTATGGCTTTTTCTGAACAAATGAAGTGTCTTGGGACCCACCCCCATCCTTGGAGTTTTGGGGCCCTGGGGAAGTCTTTTCTTTACTTTTATCCCCACCCTTTTCTTGAGGCTTGGTAGACTCCTTCTTCTGATCATTGCCCTGATTCTTAGGCCTAATCCTGGTTCTGACCCATTTATCTGCCCTCTTTCCCAATTCTTGGGGAGAGGTCAAATCTGTGTCCACCAGGTGCTGGTGTAAGAGCTGGTTCTGACAATTACTTAGGATCTGCTCCCACATAATTACATTACACAATCCTGTAAAGTCATGTACTTTGCTGCCATGTAGCCAACCCTCCAGAGCCTTAGTAGCACAATCTACAAAATCAGTCCAGTCCTGTGTCTGTGTCTTCTGGGTATCTCTGAACCTTAACCTGTATTGTTCAGTGGTTAAGCCAAACCCATCTATTACGGCACTCTTCAGGACTTTGTAGTTTTTAGCATCCTCATGTCTGACAGTGAGAAGCTTATCTCTCCCTTTCTCAGAAAAGGAGTACCATAAGATTGCTGCCCACTGTTCCTCAGGAACCAGCTGTACCATGCAGGCTCTCTCAAGAGCAGTTATCCACTTGTGGATGTCATCCCCTTCCTTGTAGGGGGGCACACTCTTTGTCAGGTTTCTATTATCATAGGCCCTGTCTTTCTCTCTAGGAATATTGCTGCCACCAGTGGAATCTAATCCACACAACTTTTGTTCTCTTGCTAAAGCAAGTTTAGCTTGAGCCAAGGCTATCTCTTCCCTCTCTATCTGAAGTTGGACAGCCCTCATTCTGGCCCTATGCTCTTTTCACTGGGGGGAAGTCATTCCCCTTTGAGATTCCCTTGAGACACTAGAAATATGAGAGTCCCCTGAGGGAGATCTCTACCTTCTATTGCCTGAGGGAACTATGTTATAGGATCTGGGGAGGTGCTGGCCCTCTCCATTCCCATGTAGGTCTAAGTTGGTCTGGTTAAGCCTGCCAACCACAACCTGGTTACCCCTCTGATTCTGATCAGACTCATCTACCTCTGAGTCTTCCTCTTCTTCTTGTTCCTCCTCATCCACCTCTGGGGTGGCCTCAGTCTCAGGGGGGTTCACTCCATCTCCTGCATCTAAGGGAACTGCACTCTCCTTATCTAAGTCATCCTTTTCCAGGATGGCTATCAGGGAAGGAATGGTGGGGTTGTGACCCCTTTTTAAGCCCTCTTGCAATGCATAAGGCACTCAAGTCTTTATGCCTAAGTTTGTCATAACTGGAAGTTGCCTTGGTACGGTCAACTGTCACAGGTGCAGAGTCTGAAGCTCCTCCTGTGCCAGACATGACTGCTAGTGATGTGCAAGTGGTGCACTTACCTACACCAAGGGCCAGATGTAGGTGGCCATTTACCGACCGGTAAAGGCCAATTTCGGCTGTTACCGACCTGTAAATGGTCATTTTTGATGTAGGGGCCCTATTTTACCGATTCTGTAAATTTACCGAATCTGTAAAATACCGAATCGGTATTGTTACCGAATCGGTAATTTGCAGATGTAGGTGGGACTCTTCTGAGTCCCACAGGCCTTACAGAATCGGTATTTTACCACCCAATCCAATTGGGTGGTAAAATACCGAATCCAGGTGTGCATGCACATGTGTGCATGCACACCTATGCCATGTGACAGACAGACATGCCCTTAGGGCATGTCTGTGTGCCAAATGTCATACGTGCCTTATTTCGGGGTGCTAGAGGGTGTCAAAGTGACACCCCCTGCACCCTTGCAACATTCGGTATTTACCGAATCGGTAAATGCCGATTCGGTATTCCATATGGATTCCTATGAGCTTCAAGGCCCATAGGAATCAATGGGGTATACCGATTCAGTATTTACAGAATCGGTAAATACCGAATCTTATAGATTCGGTATTTACCAAATCAGAATTACCTACATTTCCCCCCCTCTAATTTACCACTTCTTAAATACTGAATCGGTATGATTCGGTATTTTAGAAGTGGTAAATTAGATTTACCTACATCGGGCCCCAATTGTTTTCCTACTATTCCTTGCTAGTGAGTTGTAGGCAGGGTGTGCTAATCCCTTTAACCTACAACTACTAAGTTCAGTAGAACTTAAATATGCTAAGCTTTTGTTTATATGTACCTAAGGAACTTGATGTGATCTTTCAATTTGATAAAAAGATTGCAATGGTAAAACAACAGCAAGCTCAAATCCGGACCACTGCCACCAATGTGAGAAGTTGGCCTGATATGTGATGTTTCCAATTCTGGAACCACCTTGTATCAGTCCAAACAATCCCTTATGGTGTCTGGTTGTAAGTCAACCTTATAGACAAGCTATCCTAGTGGTAGCATGGACTAAGCAGCCTTAAAGGCTAAACTCAAGAGGTCGTGTTAAGCGAGCTGTTTTACCAATCACAATCCTTTAATACCAAATGAAAGGACACCACACAAGTTATATATAAAAATATATGTATTTATTTCTAAAATAATCCTCTGTACTCTTTATGAGTGCGGAGGCACAAGCGTTAAAACAAAAGCACAGTTAAACATATGAAAGTTGCACAATTATGGATGAGGGCGGGTGGCCACTCAAACCATATATTAAAAAAGTGGTATAAGCGATACCAATCGTGGGGGGCGTGGCTTTGACTCCGCCGAGCATGGTCGCCTGAGCCCCGAGCTCCGGGCTGATCTCGGTATTTATCCTGACCGAGAACCTCCCCGGCGGTGCCACTGACCCGGCGTGGTTCCTGACCGACGTGGAGCACCTCGGCATCGGCCGAACAAGAGAGGGGACCCGCGGCTGTCTGCAGGCGGCCACTGAAACGGAGCCCCGACTGCGGCGGTTGGCCATTTTGCAGAGGGCCCGCTGCGGCCCACTGATCCCCGACCTCGATTGCTGAGGGGTCGACTGGGGACCCGGCCTATGTGAAGGGCCAGGGATCGGAGCAGACCGGGACACGGCCCATTGGCGGGGATAGACGCGGGCGCCTGGCGCTGGGGCCCGTGTACTGGTGGTCCCGTCTGACCAGCGGTAACGACCGGAGGTCCCGACGAGAGGGGGCTGTGGCGTCATCGCCTCCGGGCGGCGGAGTGGAGTGGTCCCGGTAGGAGGCCCATCATACGGCGGACCCGGCGGGGCAGCTACTCGGGAGCGCCGGTCTGCCTTGTTTGGTGCACCGGAACCACGGACCCCGACTGGGGAGCAGAGACACCTCGGAGCTGTGAGAGGGGAGTGGCGCCTGGCCTGCTGGGGCCTCAATAGCCATGCTGGAAGACTAGAGGCCATTGGATTTGCGGTTTGCCCAGGATCGGACGGAGAGGGGCCCTGCCCTTGGCCCAGTGCAGACACGGTTGGTGACGTCTTGGTGTCTACGCCACAGGTCCCTGGACTTGGGAGGACTTCTGGCCCCCCGGCGCGGCCCTCCTGTGCACGGGTGAGGACCTGAGGGCGCGTTGGCGCTCCCCCTAGATCTGCCATCTGGGTATCCTGGTTCTCACAGAGGGGCCGGGGTGGCCTAGCGTCACTGGTGGGCCTCATTGACGGACGTAGGGCCTAGCGAGTGGGAGCCCCCATTGGAGCACCGGGTACCTGAGGCCGGACGGCGCCACCCGGAGCGATCTTGTGGACGCAGTTCCGGCTCTTTGCTCAGACCGACCTGAGGGGCGGCGGCCCCCATTGCCAACCGGAGCACACCTCGTGACAGACTCTTGGCGATTGGCATAAGTGCGAGAACCGGTGGTGCGACATGGGAAAACCACGGAAGGGAGCGGGCACGGCACCACCGGACCAGTCTGAAGATATTCTTGAGGCCCATGACCAACGGCTGACGGATGGCCAGGCTACAGGGCTGCAACAGCAACAGATGGACCAGATCCTCAAGGCCATAGGGGACACAAGAGAGGCGCTACGACAGGACATCGCTCAGGTCTCCACAGGCCTTGGCCTCCTGAAGGCGGACCACGACAAGCTCGCTGATCGAGTCAAGGCAGCAGAGCTGGTGCTAGAGACGCTGGAACCGGCCCAGAGAACATCGGACGCCACATTGGAGGATCTAACGCGCAGGGTGCGGCAACTGGAGAAGAGAGCGGCTGACGCAGAAGGGCGCAACAGGCGCAATAACATTCGCGTGGTGGGTCTACCCGAAAATGTCGAAGGGGGCGACATGGTCTCATATCTGGAGAACTGGCTGCGAGATGTGGTGGTCCCTGAGGGCCTGACGCACTTCTATACACTGGAAAGAGCTCATAGGGTTCCGGCGCGACCCCCGGCCCCGGGCCGCCCCCCGACCAGTGATAGCCCGGCTGCTACATTTCAGGGACCGGGACATTATCCTGCGGCACGCCAGGTAGGATGGCCCGTACAAGGTGGACAACGCATCCGTGTCTCTATTTCCCGATTATTCCCAGGAGGTCCAACGCTGCCGCTTCTCCTTCGTCGCTGTTAAGAGGGCTCTCCGTGACGAGGGGGCGCAGTACTCTTTGCTGTTCCCTGCGCGCTTGAAGGTGCTGGTAGATGGAGTGGCGACGTTCTGCGACACACAGGACGACACTTGGCAGTGGTTGGAACGGTACAGAGCGGGCAAGGATGGCACGGGTACCTGGGCGGAGGCTGCGGAGGACCGGCCGAAACCGCGTAGGAGCAAGCGCAACCGGAGGCGAGAGCAGAACAGGCGGTCCCCATCGGCGTCGCAGACTGAACTGGAGAGGCAGGCCGCCCTTCAGGCGGTGTCGATCATCTCTGGAGTGGTGACGGAGGCCCCGGCGGTGGACTCGGGCTCCCGGTTGGGCTCTGATGAAGCGGAGCGTGGAGGTTCGGATGGGGGCTCGGAGAAGGACCCTGAGGAGTTGCCTCAGGTCACTCCGCAGACTGCCGATGGACTGATGGACGAATGATCTCCAGGAGGCTGAGTGAAGGACAGTAAGGAGGTGGGCTCAGCCTGAGGGGGGAGACATTACCGGGGTTGATGGGGTCTTGCTGCCTGGGGCGCTAGGAAGGCCGCTGTCACCTGTCCTACTGGGGTGTTGCTGGAGCGCGAGGTGACCCTGGTACATTCAATGGGTCGGTGGTGCTGCTGGGGGGGAGGGGGGAGGTCTATTCTTAGTCGGGATCGGCTTCTCCCGGTGTGGTGGGTCTCTGGCTATCCGGCCGGCTGGTGTGGAGTCACCTCCTCGATCTCACATAACTTGTGAGTCTCTGGTAGTTCCCAGAGTTTCCCTTGTTAGCGGGGGTAAGGTTTGGATGGGTAACAATTGTTTGGCGCCTGTTCTGGGGGTGGGTGGGTTGGGGGTTGGTTGGGGCTGTTGCAGGTTGCAGGGGATTGTCAGTGTGCCGACAGGGCTGTCAGGGACTGGACTCCGCTATAGACCTATTGATGGCGGCTAGATTGGAACTGAAATGTGTTACCTGGAATGTGCGGGGGCTCAACTCCATGAGGAAGAGATACAAGGTGCATGCATACCTAGTGCGCAGGGGGGTTCAGGTAGCTTTTCTGCAGGAAACGCACTTAACACTGGCAGAGGGGCAAGCGCTGCAGCGGCGATGGAGGGGGCAACTCTTCTATACTACCTATTCTGCTCATGCTAGGGGGGTGTTGATTTGGGTGCGAGCAGGTGTCCCCTTTCAGCCCATGACGACGAGGGTGGATTCAGATGGGAGGTTTGTGGCAGTACTAGGGCGACTGGATGGCCGGGATGTTACGCTCTGCAGTGTTTATGTTCCAAACTTTGACCAGGCCGCGTTCTTCTCTACGCTGTCGAGGAGGTTGGCGTCTATGCTGGTGGGCACGGTGTACATGGGGGGGGACTTTAACTCAGTGGTGGATGTGGAGATAGATCGTTCCCACCCTCCGCTGGCTCAATCGGTGGTGCGCAGGGTGGCCAAGGCTCGGAGGAACTGGCAAGAGCAGTGGGGGCTTTTAGACGCCTGGCGGACGCATCACCCCGTCGATAGGGATTATTCGTTCTACTCCACGCCACATGATCTACACGTGCGCCTTGACGCTTTTCTTTGTACGGCTGGGGCCCAGGAACTCACACGCAGCAGTGAATACCTGGCGAGGACCATCTCGGACCACAACCCTTGCTTACTTACGGTCCTCTGGTCCAGACAGCGGCAACCAATCCCCACGTGGCGGCTGAACCCGCTGGCACTGGAAGATCCGATATTTCACGCAGAGGTGCAAGAGTGCATTGAGCGTTACTTTCAAGAGAACACGGGTACCGCGACCACTAGAGCGATCGAGTGGGACGCCTTTAAGGTGGTGGTGCGGGGCGCATGCCTCTCGTCCTTGGCGGGGGTACGTAGGTCACTGTTGGATGATGTAGCGCGGGAGGAGACCTCACTGCGGCAGGTGGAGAAGGATAGCCACGTGGAGGGGGGCAATTTGGAGGAAGTGCTGGCTGCTAGGGAGCGAGTTGCCGTCCAAGTGGAGAGGCTCCGCTGCCATGATTACCGGGAGTACATGGTCCGAGCACATGCAGAGAGGGACCGGGTCGGTTCGCTGTTGGCGTGGCTGGCCAACCCTCAATCTAGGGGTACGCCAATACTATCGCTGACCACACCGGCCGGGGACTTGGTTTATTCGCAACAGGAAATCAATGACCAGTTCCTAGCTTATTACTCGGAACTCTATCGGAGCAGATTGTCGGCGTTACCGGCTGGATTGGATGCCTTCCTCGATGTAGCGCAGTTACCACGGCTAAACTCGGAGCAGGGAACCGCGCTGGGTGCGGCTATCACCCTGGAGGAGATCAGAACGGCGGTTAAGCACATGGCCAGAAAGAAAACGCCAGGGGGTGATGGACTCCCGGTGGAGTTTTACGCCGCATATATTGACCTCCTAGCGCCTCAACTACATCAGGTGTATGGGAAGGCGTGGGATCGGGGCAGGTTACCAGTGTCGACGAGGGAGGCGATTATAGTGCCGTTATTGAAGAAAGGCGGGCTTCCTACGGCTAGAACGGCACATCGCCCGCTCTCGATGCTCACTGTGGACTATAAGGTGTTGAGCAGGATCCTGGCCACACGATTATCTGTCCATATGTGCTCTCTGGTACACCCGGACCAGTCGGGCTTCATCCCCACGCGGAACACCTCGACGTGTATACGGCGCCTGATACGGGTCATGGAAGTTGAGGGGGAGGGCCCCCAGGGCTCGGCCGTGCTCTCGGTAGACATCGAAAAGGCATTCGATAGTGTGGAGTGGCCATATCTGTTCTGCGTGCTTCGTCGGTTCGGGTTAGGGGACGGTTTCGTCCGCTGGACGCGGCTGCTGTACGAGTCTGCCACTGCTAGGGTCCGCACGGGCCGCTCAATATCTACGGCATGCCCGGTGGAACGAGGCACCCGACAGGGTTGCTCTTTGTCCCCGCTCCTCTTCGCTTTGGCGATTGAACCTTTGGCAGCACAGGCTCGACAGGGACGGCATTATGAGGGGGTGTCCCTGCGCGGGGTGTCGCATTATATTTCCTTGTATGCCGACGATCTCCTGATGTACTTGGCTGATGTGGAGGCTTCGGTGCGGGGTGCGCGGGCCTTGCTCCGTGAGTTCGGCGAATTGTCGGGGCTGCAGGTTAACTGGCTTAAGACCTGTCTATTCCCCTTGACTCCCCGTTGCATCCAGCCTGCGGAGCTCGGGGGTTTGCGCTGGGAATCGGAGTGCCTGCCATACCTCGGAGTCTACATTTATCATACCCACTCGCACCTATATGAAGGGAATGTGGGCAGAGCCCTGAGGGGTATTAGAGGCAGCATGGGATTTTGGCGCACTCTCCCATTGTCTGTGGCCGGTCGGATAGCGCTGCTGAAGATGGTGGCCCTACCACGCCTGCTTTATTTTTTCTGCACGCTGCCGGTGTGGATCCCGCTCTCTTTTTTTCGGATGCTGCGGTCGATGGTGATAGGGTTTATCTGGGGCTCTGGCAGGAGACGTGTAGCTTTGAACACCTTGCTTAGGTCCCGGGAGGAGGGCGGCCTGGCGCTACCGGATTTTGAGTGGTATTACCTGGCGGCGCAGCTACAGTGGCTCACGATGGCTGTGGCGCGGGAGTTTAGAGGCCCGGACGGCCCGCAGGGTCGGATTATACAACGACACGTCCTGTCCTTCATCGTGCTCCAGCAGGGGCTTCGGTTGGATCAGCTGACTTTGGAGGAGCGCACCCTTCGCCAGTGCTGGCTTCGTAGCCAAAAACGGGCGGGATGTCACACTCCTTATGCGCCGGAGATCCCCCTGGGCATGTGTACTGCCCTCCCGCATGGTGGGGACTGGTCGGCGCTGGCCACCTGGGAGGATCTCGGGGTCCACATGATAGGGGACTTGTATGGGGACGGTGCCCTACAGGAGGCCTTCGATCTGCCGAGGGGTGACTTTTTGCTCCATGCGGCTCTAGTGACTGGGATTCAGAAACGCTGGAGGATGGGGCTGGTAGAACCTCCCACGTCGTTGGGCTGCCAGTACGTTGTGATGGCAGATGGCGCTCATAAGGCTATCACCTGCCTATACCGGAGATTGGCGCTGGATGGGCCGCCCCCCCTGGATAGGTTGCGGGAGCGCTGGGAGGGTGACATCGGTCGGCCGATACCGGAGACGACCTGGCCCCAGCTTGTACGTAGGGCCTGGAAGGGCACGCGCAATGTTAGGTTCCAACTGGTCCAATACTTCACTCTACATAGGGCGTATTGGACGCCGGCCAAGATCCAATGGGTCTTTGGAGGCGCGCACTCGGTATGTCCTCGCTGCAATACGGAGGGTGCTGATTTTGGGCATATGTTCTGGGCATGCGCGGGGCTTGGCACATACTGGGCTGATGTTATGTTTTGCTTGAATGAGGTTACGGAACGACAGATCGATACGGACATGGGGGCCTGCCTCTTACTCTGGTTTCCACATACTCCAGCCACGAAAATTACCAGTAAGTTCTTCGACCTGGGGTTAATCCTGGCCAAAAGGGAGCTCACACTGCACTGGAAATCTAGGGGGGGACCCAGCTTCCTGAGGTGGCGGGAGTGTTTCCAGCAATGGGCGACTAGTGAAGGGACACTTAGATTACAATTAGCCAGACGCGCCGCTAATGATAAAGCGCTAGATGCGGCCAGGGCATGGAGCGCGCTAGTGGTGGACCTACAGGCACTGTCAGAAGCTGATGGGGATGATGAGGTTGACGTGCCGGCGAGCCAGGAGGGGGCGACAGAGGGGGAGAGAGCGGGGACATTGGTTGAGGATGTGGCATGCTAGACCGCGTAACCTGCAGCAGGCGAGATTGACGGCATGGGCCGAACGAGATGGAGGATGGAAGGGGTAACGTGCGCGGATTGGGGCAGCGCCTGGACTCCCGCTTGGCTGGGGGGCCGAACTTGGAGAAGCTCAGGAGGAGTCGCCCGCTTTCTTATGGAGGTCTATAGTATGTCACGAGAGAGACAGTAGAGGGCACACTGACAAGGGGGGGTGGGGGTAGGGGGGGTGGTGGGAGAGATGGATAGGGCTTTTTTGGTTGGGGATGTTGAGACGCTGCATTATTGAGCATCAGCGCGATGGAGGAACGTATGAAGCGTGACTGCGAGGTGCTACACAGACTCAATAATGATCTGTTTGGTTAAAAAGAAATTCATTTGGGCAGTAGGGCCAGTTCTTTGTTGGGGTCAGGGGTGGGGGAGAAACGGAAAAGCAGATACCAGATCGTTCTGTCGAGCAGATGTCACTGTTTCCTTGTACGATTTCCTGGTCCGGTGTTTACTAGCTATTGCCGCCCGACCTCCGGGATGCGGGTTACACGGCTGTGTAAAACTTGTTTTACAACTGGTGTAGGTCATTGCTAATTGATGAGACACTCGAAATAACTGACTGTATGTTTACTATATATCTGCAATAAAAATACAGTTTACAAAAAAAATAAGCGATACCAATCGAACAGTGGTTAGGCCTAGGGCCTATGGAATCGCTGGGAGCAGTCGGGACTAGCAATGCTGAAGTCGGGAAAAGCCCACGGGATTCGGGTGCAGCGCTTAAAGCACAAGCATGCACCAATGCAAAGTCAATAGTGCGTAAAAGTTATAAAGTTATAGTTTAAGGAGACTTCCGCTTAACCTAGCAAGATGAAACTTTAGACACATACACTAGATGTGTGTACCAGTGTGGGAACACTGGCGTTGATGAGTTACCTCACCCACAGAAAGCGGGTGCACAGGTGCGAAGTAGTGTCGGGTTTTATCACGCTAGTTGATGGTGCTTGGAGCTGAAGATGCTGCAGGCGTCGTGAAGGAGAAGTGTCCGGTGTGAACCAAAGGTGGATCAGAGTTGTAGAGTACCTGAAAGCAGAGGGGACAGAGTCTGGGTCACTCAGCAGTGACCAGGGTGGAACCAGGAAGGAACCAGGCAATGTCGAGCGCAATCAGGTGGTTGTTGAGGAGCTTCTCTCCGCTGCCACGTGGACTCTAGGGCACCTGCAACATACAGAAGTGGATCACGAGTTCTCCCACAAAGGCTCTCGCCGTCGGCGGTGTCGGCTTTAGGATTGGAGCAAACAAGACTTGGCAAGAGCAATCCACGCAGGACTGGAAGATTGCTTCTCACTCGGACCAGAAGGGTCAGAGCGAGTGCTCCTTTTCAGAGGAGCGAGTGCAAGTCTGAAGCAACCAGAATCATAAGTTAGATTTCGCTGTTCATTGGCACAGGGGCCACAAGCCAACAGGCAAGTGACCGGGCCAATGCATTGAGCCAAAAGATGCAAAAGGGCCCCACGCAGCACTCGGTGAGTGAAAAGGGGTGAGCTTCGGTGCAAGAGTGGCTCAGGGCTGGGGTTTCTCAAATCCCGATGTACAGCTTTGAGGGTCACTTGTGGGCTGCACGTCAGCGTCTCGTGGTCTTTCCAAGATGGCGGGCTCCACGCTTCCGGTCGCCTCCACCGGTCTCATCTCTGCAGGGACTGTGGATCGGGCTGTTAGAAGGCAGGCTCGCTTGGTCTTGTTGATCTCTGTCGCTCGGGTTCCAGCGGGAACTGCAACAAAGCAAACGTTGAGGTGCTGGATGGTGCCTGTTTGCAAAGGGTGGTCACTCCTTGACCACAAGGGAGATTCTTCAGTCGTCTACGTCGAGTAGGATGTCGAAGGGTCCAGAGTTTTGTTTCATAATTTTCAGTCAGGATAATCTGAGTGCTTTGGCACTGCTGCTATTCTTATACCAATCTAGGGGGCTGGATTACCTGCTAGGTCCCCTCCTATGGGTGGGACCCAAGAAGGGGGTGGTTACACCCCTTTCCCTTTGTCTAGGTCGCGCTGGGACTGGGGCTGGTGTGCCCCAGAATCGGGTTGACCGGATTATGCAAGGGGAAGCCTTGTGCTCCCCAGGCAGTGTCTGGTTTCTTTCAAACCTCCCTGCTACAATCCACTATCTCCTGTCTGGGGTGGTGTGACACCTCCCTGTGACAGGAAACCCTTTTTCCAGGCCTCCTTGGCTGAGTTTTGGTCAGCAGCAGGAGGTCAGACCCGTGTCTGTGGCAGAAGCATCCATTTTGGGAATAGTATTGCAAGCCTCCCACCCCCAAACAGCACAACCTGTGATGATGGCTACCTGCCTGTGAGTTTGTTTGTGGTGATACAATGTCTTCTACATGCTTCTGGGTGGGTGGGGAGGTCTCCATCTTGCTCAGCTGGGGAACAAGGGAGCATGCTGGGAGTTGTATTGCAGACCTCCCATCCCTAAACAGCCCTCCCAGGGAAGATGGCTACCTACCTGTTAGGTGAGGGTGAACAATACAATGGCTGCAAACTGCTTCTGGGTGGGTGGGGATTGTTTCATCTTGCTCAGCTGGGGAATACATAAGTATGTTGGGAGTTGTATTGCAGGCATCCCACCCCCAAAAAGCACAGCCTGTGATGATGGCTATCTACCTGTGAGTTTGCTTGTGGTGATACAATGGCTGCCACATGCTTCTGGGTGGGTGGGTAGTGCTCCATCTTGCTCAGCTAGGGAAAAAGGGAGCATGCTGGGAGTCGTATTGCTGGCCTCCCATCCCCAAACAGTACAACCTGTGATGATGGCTACTTACCTGTGAGTTTGCATGTGGTGATACAATGGCTCCCACATGCTTCTGGGTGGGTGGGGAGTGCTCCATCTTGCTCAGCTGGGAAAGAAGGGCGCATGCTGGGAGCAGTAGTGCAGGCCTCCCACCTACCTACCTGACAGTGTGTTTTATGGTGATACAATGGCTTCCAACTGCTCCTGGGTGGGGGAGTGCTCTATCCTGCTCAGGGGTGGGACAGGGGGCATGGTAGGAGTTGTAGTGCTCTTTGCCCGAACACATATGCCCCTTTAAACGTTGGCTACCTTTGGGGTGATTCAGATGTAGTGTATGTTACATCTGTGGGATATGTGTTGGATTTAGTGGTGCATATGGATATACTTGTGCCTCTGAGATGTAGCTTTGTAGTTGTGCAAGACAATACATAGCAGTGTAATGGTCTACATTTGTTTGTACTTACCAGCCTCCACTCCCCCAGCTATTCCTGTGAGACTCTCTGGAAGTAGTATGGCAAGCACCTTCTCCTCCCATGCAGTGAATGTTCTTGGTGGAATGGGAGGGCCACCACCAGTTCCCTGAGCCAGCTCACGGTTCTTGCTCCTCTTCTTTTTGACAACACTCTTCAGGTCAAGCCGCCGCTTCATGGTTTCATGTCTGTTGCCTGGGGTGGTCCCTACTGCATTGACTTTGTTGACTATCCTTACCCACATTTGATTTCTTGTGGATAATGGTGTCTGTTGACCAGGATACCAAACAGTTGATTATCTCTGATATCTCATCTACCATGACTGTCAACTCACTCTCTGTGATTTTTGGCATTTTCTGTGGTGCCATGGTGTGTGATGTGCAAAGGGGTTAGAGGTGCAGGTGTGTGAGGGGGTGATGTGTATGGTGTGTGAGGTGCTGAGAGATTACAGGTGCAGGTGTTGAGGTAGTGCTGTGTGTGGTGTGAATAGTGATTGTGTGTTGTTTGCCTCTCCTTTGTTCTCTGGTGTTGGGCCCTTCAGTGCTGGAGTATTGCAAAGGAGTGTGGTCAGGGAAAGGGCTGGTTTATGCTCAGCTATGTGGGTGTGTCCAAATATGGTATTGCTGTTAGGTGTGTTGTGTTGGTTGTCTTCGGATTTTTATTTTTGTAGTTGCAATGTGGTTGTGTCATTGGGGGTCCGTTCTGTGTTTTTGGTGGCATGGCTAGTTTGTTGTGTGCAATTTGTGGCCTTGTTGTGACTTTTTTCGGTTGACTGACATATTTGTCACGGAGCGTCCGTAGGACTGACTATGCTACAGGCCTTCCGCCGGCTCTCCCATCCATCTCCGGTTGCGACCGCGGCAGTCGGAACAGCAGAACGTACCACGTCACATCGGGGATATCCTAATTTTCCGTGCGATGTCTTTGGTAGTATGCCGGCGGTTGGTGATTTTCCGGCGCTAATCCAACTGCTGCGGACGGATTTTAGTCTTCTCCGCCCGCTACGGGCGCTTTTTCGTTGCCTCGTACCGCCGCAGTTGGATTCTTTAAGCGGTTGATTGTAATTGTACCGCCGGTTTTCCTGCGGTACTGGCAGGCGGTTGATTTCCGCTACCATGGCGGTCGGGGTGGTTTTCCGACCACCATCCTAATGGGCCAGTAGGGCCTGATTGCAATCTTGGCGGACAGGGTTACTCTGTCACAAACATGAAGAATGGGATATCCGTCACTTTTGTTGGCAGTGTTACAATTTGATTATAGCCTATGGAACTTGTAATTCGGCAGGCAGGACATCCGTTATGTTTGCGACGGAGTAACCCATCCACCAAGATGGCAATCAGGCCCTAAGACTCCTAATAGTCCACAAATTAAAACCACATAACAAAAATGTTTGCGCACAACATAAATCATAACACTACAATATTCTGCACTAAGCTTCACGCACTACAGTGCACTCATCAACACTACAATCCTTGGCCATGCAGTGGCCCTATTCGTACTCACACTCCTTCGCTCACGAGCAGCTCAGGAAAACCGAAACAGTGCAAAGAACTCAATCAGTCATGACCATAGGAACCAAGGGGTCTATTATAATGTGGGGCGGATGGCCACCGCCGGCATGGCGGTGGCGATCCGCCGGACATTATCTACCTCCCGCATCCCATTTCCCCCACCATATTATGATGGCGGTGGTACCAACCGCCCGCCGCTTTGTTTGAATACCGTGGCAGCGTCAGCTAGACACAGCGGTGAGATAAGGCCCTTTGATTCACCAAAGGAGCAAACCAATGGCTCAAAGGGGGTGAATGGACGAGTGGCTGCCTGCTGCATCTCGGGCGCGAACAACCAATGTCGCAGCTGTGCATATTGGATCCTTGCCCCCGCTGGGAGCTCCTCTCTGCACTGAGCAAACGTTTTGAGTGTGCCCCCATCGTACATACCACTGATCGTTCTACATCCACCTTTCAGCCATTTTGAAAAAGCTTGCGGGTTAAGGGCAGGAGGAAATAGCAGGTTACCTGCAATGGGAGTGGGGGGGGAGGGAAAGGTCATGAGTCCCTTGTGTACGGCCACTATGTCCCATATATCCAGCACCGTCTTTGTGGGTGGGGCAATATAACCAGATAATATATATCTGGTTAGGCGCATACATATTACACAGTGTAAAGAGGCGTTGTCCAGTACATACCCTGGCCCTGATGAAGCGGCCATCCGAGCTACGGAAGACCCTGGATTCCCCCTGCCTCATTCCAACTCTGCAAAGAATTGCCACTCCGGCCGTAGAGAGCAAGCTAGGTTAAGGGGGAGAAGGTGCAGGGGCTCGTCACTCCTGTCTAAGGAAGGGTACCATCGAAAGGGGGTTTCCCGCTGGCCACAACCAGAGGAGGAAAGAAAGTGGGAAAAGAGAGAAAGACAAGCAGAGATGAGTTGAGACAAAAAATAAGTAACCAACATTGGCCAAACCGGCCACAGTGTTCTGTTCCAGTCATGGGTCAGCCTAGGCCATAGGGCTCGGGTGATCCCAGAGATGTCACTCTCTCAAGAACAGATAGGGGTAGGTCATCAGCCGCTCCCGAAGTCGTCTAGGTGGGCGATCCAGCTCCATCAATTCTGCAGGTAGGGAGCTGGGATGCAGACGAGTCCTAAGAGCGAACATCTGGATCTTGATCCCGTTGTAGACGAGGTCTGACTTGGAATGCGCCGCCCTGAGTATAGCCTCCTTTTCTGTGAAGAAATGGACCGTGGTTAGGATGTCCGGGAGAACACAACGCCTGCCAGCGGGGCCAGAGACACGATGAGCTCGATCCAGGGCCGGTGGACATCATCGTCCCCCCAGACCTCATGCAGGAGCTGCACCACGTAGGTCATGATGTCCTTCCCCTCCGCTCGATAGGAACCCCCCGAATGCGGAGGTTGCTCCGGTGGCTCCGATTTTCCAGGTCTTCCTGTTTCAGTTGTAACTCTATGTGTTGTTCCTCCAGGGTGGCCAGGCGCTGCCAGAGTTGTTCCTGTTCTTCAGTTCAGGCATCTGCAGTCTTTTCCAGCCCATCCACTCTTTCTCCAAGGTCTGTAACCTCCTTCTTAAGCTCCCGGACACAGGAATGGACCTCAGTGCGCAGAGAACCTATTTCATTCTTAAGCTCCGACATGAATGAGGCCATAAAAGCTTGCGTGACAGGCGACGAGTCCCCTTCAGTCTGTGAAGCCACCTCAGCAGGGGCTGATGCGCCCGCCTTGCCCCACATAGCGGCAACAGGATTGTCTTTGGGGGCCGCCCCAGAGTCTTTTCTCTCTTTTGTGCATGTCATCCCTTGTATATGTATGGCCTTCTACAGAGCCAATCATAGGAGCCAGTGGGTTATCGAAGGGTTGCACAAGAGTGTGTCCGGGCGTCAGGTGCACTTGATGTGGATTGGGGTGCACTGCTTCAGGCTCAGCAGCAGCACAGCGGTGTGTGTCAAATGAGGTGGACAAGGTCATCTCTCGCATGTATGGTCTCGCCACTTCTCCCCACCCGTTTGAGAGGTGCGCTATCTAGCAGGCCAGTGGAGGTCAAGATGTCCAGGGCCCAGATCAATGCGAGGTCGTAATCAGCTACTCAGGCGCCTAGCCTGAAGGCAACAGTCTCAGATCAGCCCGTCTTCACCCCCCAAGGCCGACAGCTCGCCGTTGCACCCACCAGCCCGCTGTACTCCCTGTACTAAGAATCTCGCAGTGCACTGTCGAGGCGTTATATGGGCAGGGTGCCTAGGAGCCGCAATGTCCAGGCAGGTATAATAATAATAATAATACTGGATTTTATAAAGCGCGAACAGCTACCTCACGAGGAGGTGTCCCGGCGCTAGAGGAACCACAGAAGTCCTGGAGCAGAGATAGAAGACCTAGCGTGGCTGGGAAAAGAGCCAGGTCTTTAGCATCTTCTTAAAGCAGGGTTCAGATGGAGCCTGCTGGATTGCTTGAGGTAGGGAGTTCCACAGAACGGAGACGTTTGCTGAAAAGGTACGACCGCCAAGGCGGGCCTTTTTTGCTCGTGGGACGATCAGTTGGACACGGTCATTTGACCGTAATGCACGGCTTTGGGAATATCTTGGAAGGCGTTTTTTTAGGTAAAGTGGGCATGAGCCATGCAAAGATCTGAACGCAAGCGTCAGAGCTTTGAATTTTATCCGGTTGGCCACAGGGAGCCAGTGCAGGGTTCGAAGATGCGGAGAGACTGACTGCTTGAAAGGAATTTGCAGTAGCAGCCTCGCAGCCGCGTTTTGAACTACCTGCAGTTTATGGGTTAGGAATTTTGGGAGGCCCAGGTATAGACCATTGGCATAGTCAAGCCGTGAGGTGACCGTTGCATGGACTACCATTTTTCTGCAGCTCTCTGGTAGAAGTTTAAGAAATTTTCGGAGGTTTCTTAGTTTACTTAAACAGCAACCAGCCACTTGTTGGATATGGGAAGTGAAAGACATTTTATCATCCCATCTCACTCGAGGTTTTTTGCCGAGTGACTGGGCAAGGGGGGGGGGCCCATCTCCACCGGCCACCATAGCTCTGGGGCGGGGGTTGGACCCTTACCGAAAAAGATAACTTCGGTTTTGTTGGCATTTAGTTTTAGTTTGTTAGTATTCATCCAGTGAGCAATGTCCTGGAGACAGCCTTTAAAGTTTGCGAAGGATTCCTGTGTCATCTCAGAGTATGGAAATACCAACTGGGTGTCATCGGCATAAGAAATTGCCTTAACACCCCAGTTGGCAATTAGCGTAAAAAGGGGGGCCAGATAGATATTGAACAAGAGAGGGCTGAGGGCCGAGCCCTGCGGGACTCCACAGTTGAGGGTTTTAGGTGTGGAAGAAATCGTCCCAAGTGCCACCTTCTGCGTTCTCTGAGATAGATAGGAGTTTATCCACCTCAACGCGTTGTCTTGAATGCCCATCTCTGCCAGCCGGCTGAGTAGTCTAGCGTGGTCCACCGTATCGAAGGCGGCCGACAGATCCAGGAGTACCAGCATAGCTGAACTTCCTGCATCCATCGACCACCTCACTGACTCGGCTACCTCTAGGAGCGCTGTTTCTGTGCTGAAACCGGGTCGAAAGCCAGATTGAGTATGGTGGCACACTGGGGATCGTTCAGAGGAGGCCCCTGAGTTTGCAGGTCCTTTTTTCGTGTCTCGTGGGTGGTATTGTGCGTGTGATGTAGCCGCCCCCTTACGGCCAACGGGCGGACGGATGAAGGCCAAAGGCCGTGCAGGTGTCTTGGGCGAGGCCACAGGAGGCTAGCCCCACTAGCTCCTCAGGGGAAATACCAGCAGCATTAAGGTCCATCGTCAGGTCCCCATTGCTCACTTGTGTCCTCAATATGTCAAACCAGGCCCGGTTCAGTTGCAGAGCGAGCGAGCCTCGTGGAGCAGCAAGTTCTGGGGGTCAAGGGGGAGGCATGGAGGGGAGAGTCAACAAGAGGTGTCCCCACCCCCTGCACCCCACCTGCACTGTGTCTGCATTGCTTGGGCCCAGTCACAGATCATTCGGGGAAGGTGTCCCTTATAGGCCAGTGTGCCTCCAATTCTTCCACCCACCCCACGCCGGCTCCAGGGCAGTAGAAGTGGCCCAAGGTGATGTTCCCAGCTGCGCAGTGGGCCGAGGCGTTATAAAGGGCAGTCGAAGCGTTCACTCCTGGGGCCCCCCACAGGGCCCACAGCATTTCCCCAGGGCAGCGCGCCTCACCCCGCACCAGCTACTCACAAGTGCGGGCTCCACTCGATCTTCCCAGCTAAAATGGCCCTGAAGGCAACAGACCCACTCACACTGTTGTGGCTGTTTCCGTCATCCCCCGCCGAGATCTGGGCACCGCTGTCGCCTGTCAGCTCCGATTAAAGCCCTGCTGGGCCATGAGAGGGGGCTTGATGTGTCTTGCGCCATGGGACGTCTTCTGCGCGGTATGTAAGATGGTGCATTAGGGCCAGTTAAGGGTCCGTTCGCCCACTCCGGGCCGATCTCAAGCGCGCTCTGCGCTGGGGCAGGCGCCCTCCGCTGCTCCGCCGTCCACTACAAATCCATGCAGGTCCAGGGAGTCTCTGAGTACACAGGAACAGCTCTCACCGCACTTCAGGGGACTCACGGCCTGGGCGCTGCAAAATGGCGGGCGCTCCGATCTATGGGACGATTGTGTTGTCGGTATTCATACATTGTTTTTGTTTGTTTACAGAGTTTAGGGACGATTTTAGGGGGTCATTACGAAGGCAGAAGACCCGCCAACGCCAGTAGTGCGGTGGCGGGGGGAATCTGACCGCGACCATGGCGGGAGCAAAGACCGCCTGCCACGGTTCTGCCACGATTGCCTGGTGGAGCTGTCAGCATCAGTAAAATGATGGTGGTGCCAGCCTTTCCGTGGTGGATAAACCGCCATTGAAAGGCTGGAGAGGATTGGTTTCGGGGGCCCATTGCAGGCCCCCATGTGTTGGGGGAGGTGTTTGTGCACCATGGTACCCCCCTAACATTTCACTGCACTAAGTGGCAGTCACCATGGCGTGCATGCCACATAGTGCAGTGAAATGCGCAACATGCATTTTTATCATTGCAGCGGGTGCTGCAGTCAGCAGCACCTGCCGCAATCTTAAATCGCAAAATGTGACCACCATGGTGGCGGTTGCATCCTAATTAGGATAACAGAGGTCCAGAGAAAGTCTGACCACCATTGTAAAGAACCCCTTAGTTAGGGATTGCTCAAGCCTTAGCTCTTGATAGCTCTGTTCTTTTTGGTAGCTTCTATTAGTTTGTGTAGGGTTGGTTGTCCTCTTCCTATTGTGGCTTGGACGGCATTATGCCATCTTTCCACAGCGTTGTTAATTTTAGCTTTTTGAGCTTGAGTGCTATCGTAGACGTTCCACCGGGGTACTCTGAACTTTGGTTATCTACGGTGCCCTTACCTATGTAGCCTTCGCACCCAAGTGTCTTCAAAGTAGTCTAGAAAGGGAGTTAGTATAATTTTGTTTGCTTGATAGAAGGGGCTTTCAAGAAGAATATTATAATGGTTGGCTACTTCAGTTGTTGGTACATAGGTCAGGGCTATTAATTGTTTTATTTGGTTAGCCAGTTTCTCCATGGCAGCATCGCCGCCATGGAAAGGCCTTTCTCCGCACATATCCTACTGCACCGCCACCATGTTAGTGGCCCAAGACCACCCGGCCGGCATTTGGAATGATTGCTGAATGTGGGAAAAGCACCGGATGGACATTTCCATCCGCCGCGTTACCCACCGCCATTGTAATCTGACGGTGGGTACATCAGGTTACGATAGCGGGCGGACCACCACCGCTGGGCCGGTGGTGGCGATCCGCCAGCCATCGTAATCATCCCCATAGTTGGTAAAAAGGCTTAAGACAAACTTTGAATGTGCCATCCATCATCCACGTTTTGCAGTTTTTAAGTTTTTTAAAGTTGTTGATTGCAAAGATGATAATTTGTTTTTCATGACTGTTACTGTAATGAAGAAGGAATTGTTCATCTTTGTGGGTGATGGTGTATTCATTAACATTTCTATTTCTGCAAAGGTTTAGGGGTTGGGTGCAATTTCAGCTGTAGCTCTTTTAAACATGGCAATTCATCTTTTTAAAATGGGGATGGACCGTAGTGGTCCTGTGACATGTTCAGGAACCCTAGTTAACACTTTAAAAAAAATCTTTGGATACTGGTCTGTTGGGAGCTGGTACTTGCTTCTCTGAATGTTTCTAGAGAATCTCTGACCTCGATTTCAGTCACATTGGGAGGATGGTTGTGTCCTCTGACATTAACTACATTTGTTTCTACTGTAGTGGCTCTCCCATAGTAGGAATTAGAGTAATATATAATATTTACTACATTTCTAATGGGTTTTGCTTCCAGTTACTTTTCTTGCAAATACGTGTAGCCCATGTAGTATAGAAGTAATTTTCCCTTTAGTGAAGTTTGCTCCTTCTGTGAATATATGTGTGTGTGTCTATCTATCTATCTATCTATCTATCTATCTATCTATCTATCTATCTATCTATCTATCTATCTATCTATCTATCTATCTATCTATCTATCTACCTTTCTAAATATCTATATACCTATGTATATGTATATATACTCCAGTAATTAACAATGCAGATGTTAGTGAACAAGGCGGGAGCAAGCCGCCGAAACGCGTCTGAGCAGAAACTGATCATGTAATAAATCGTTTGGATTGAGATTCACGGAGTCAGCGCCTTCTTTGATTCGAAGTTTGGTGTGGTAAAGAATACAAGGGGTTTAAGTCCTGTAAACCCAAAGCTGACCCTCCTCGATTTGGCTGCACTGTGTTTATAAGGACATCCGATGGTAGAACTTTTGAAAAAAGACACACAGTGCCCCCCAGAACCGGAATGCGAAAAGGACCCCAGTAACCTGCAAAATCAACGTGGATCGGCTGCCCGGAGATCTACGATCGCTGGAGAGTAGTCGGAGATTTCCAGGTAAGACGACACCCGTTGAAAATAGCAGGGAGCGGGCTGAAGGTGTGGTTCAAGGGAGAGAGAGTCCTAGTGTGGAGCGAAAATAACACACGGGCAGTGAATCTGTACAAACGTTACAAACTCCAAAGAATTATCAGTATGGCTGCTGAGTGGGAAAAGGAAAGAGAGGAGGCAGCGCTGGATGTGTTCACAGACACGGACACGGGTAAAGGCAATAAGACCGGCTCAGGCGCTCAAGTACAAACAACGGAAAAAGATGAAACTAAAAAACGACTGAATGAATTGGAAAAACTGCGTAAAAAAGAAGTGGCTAAGTGGTGGGAAGTGAAATCCCTCACCACATATCTTGATGTGGGGAGATTGCCACGGGGACTAAGAATCTTAGTGGCATCAACTTACGAGGACCCCGACCCTGAAATGCTACAAATGTGGGCCGAAAACAGCGCAAAATCATCGGAGAATATGTTGAAAATTCTCATTATATTTGCGGCAAGTGATAGGGCCAAAATGATTACCCGCATAGAAGAAATATTAAAAGAACTGGACACAAAAGCAAACAAAGACGAAATCGCAGAGAGAATGAAAGAAATAAAAACAAGGCCGGAAAAACATGAAACCGAAATTAAGGAAAGCAAAGCGATAAAATTCCAGAGGGATCGGAACGACTACATGAACGGGAGAATCTATACTTTTGCGAGGAAATTCGATCAAATAAGACGGCAACCATTGGCACCAACAGATAAAGGACAAACCGCGACTGTGGAGCAAAGCGAGAACGAAATCAGCTCTGAATATGAGACTGACAACGAAAGCAATCAGAGCACTGAGACATCGGGCCCAGCACCAACCCCAGCACAAGAATTGGCTTTTTTACGAAAACAGCGCCTCAGTACACTACGTCCAAGGATCCCGCCAAATCAAGACGGAGGTGGAAGGAACCGAACGAACCAAAAACAACAACAAAAAGCAGGAGGAGAAAGAACAGGAGATGGGGGACAGCAAGTGCAAAAACAAAACAAACCAAAATACAGATGAAACAGACGCCGATGATGGACACAACAAAAGACAACACAGTTATTAACTTATCTAACATGGAGCTGTCACCACAGAAACTGGAATTTTTTTCGCTGGGGTTAACTTTCTGCAGCAATACAAACTTTGACTATGCTGAAACGCGAATTGATTTGTTCTTGTATGTCCGAAAATTAAAACTACAAAAATACTTTGCCAATTCAAGCCAACGGACACTTGAAACGCCAAGAACCAATGACCCTAACCAAATGCTAAGTGTAGAACACATGGAAACATTACAAATTATGATTGACCTGGAACAGCAAAATGAAAATGAAAATGATGATATCACACCAGGTGGGGCAGCTATGAGCTCTGATATAGACATTTATCAAACAATCAAAACTGGATTCAAACCGAAATCAGTGTTTATGCCAGCGATGCCTAAAGATGGGCTAGACCTATTCTCTGAATGTGTGACAAAAGACCTTAAGGAACTTTCCATCCTAAGCACCAAACAACAACACTCTTAAAATCAAGACCACATACGTAAATATAATGACTTGATGGCAAGGATCAAAGCAAGATCCGACATTGTTGTCAGATGGTCTGACAAAGGGGGCAACATAGTCCTATGGCCTTTAGCAATGTACAATCAAGAAGCGCTCAGCCAACTACAAGACCAAGAATGTTACACAAGAATCAGCTCCACACACATTATTGGTATACAGGAGAAATACCGTAATGAACTGTACAAATGGAGAGGGAAAGGACTGCTGAGCAAAAAAGAGTTCGAATTTTTGAAAAATGACTATCCTGTCACTGCCCAACTGTATCTCATTCCCAAGATACACAAAAATGACAAAATACCACCTGGAAGACCAATAATATCTGCGATAGGGAGCTTATTTGAGAACACCAGTGTCTTCATGGACCACTTCCTGCAACCAGAAGTGAAAAAACTTCCTACCTACATAAAGGACACAGGTGATTTTTTAGCCAAAATATACGATGTCAAGTGGAAGGAGAACTATCTATTCATGACATTGGATGTTCAGGCACTCTACACCAGCATCAGGCACAAGGACGGTCTAAATGCCATCAAACATTATCTGGGGAAAAGACCGATAAACCTGTTTGAACATACAAACATGCTGCTGGAAATGACTAGGTGGTGTCTTACGAATAATGCATTCATTTTCGATAGACTACATTACAAACAGGTCCAAGGATCGGCCATGGGAACTTGCTTCTCCCCCAGCTATGCGAATCTGCATATGGGCTGGTGGGAGGAGCAGGTACTATGGGCACTACATTCAGAAACCATGACAAATAATGTGATTGTGTATAAGAGATTTATTGATGACATCTTTATTTTGTGGGAGGGCAATGTGGAGAGTGCGATAAAATTTGCAGATGAATTGAATGAAAATGCACTAAACTTAAAATTCACTTGCAACACCAGCACAGAAACAATACAATTCCTAGATGTAGAATTGTTTGTCCAACACGATAGGATACAAACACGTACCTACCGCAAGCCCACAGCAGGAAACGCGATTCTACACGCTCATAGTTTTCACCCCACACCTCATAAACAATCGATCCCTTACGCAGAATGTCTGAGGATGACACACAGTACCGCTGAGGCACTCACAGAAGCTAAACAAAACCTCTTTACGAGACTCAAAAAGAGGGGGTACACAGACAGGACATGTAGAAATGCAGAAGCTAAATGTAGCACAAAAACTCGACAGGAACTACTGTTCCCGGTGGTGACAGGAGTAAACAGTGACAAACAAGACAGACAGCCCCCGAGGCTAATCACTGGGTTCAACTGATACCACACGAACCTCCGCAAAATGTTAAGGAGGCATTGGCCACTGGTCCGTAATGGCCCAACCATAGGCCATACAGTGGGCAAAACACCCCTAGTGTCATTTAGGAAAACTAAATCAATGCGCAGCCAGTTAGTCTGCAATGCCCCTGCCCTAAAGAAGCAAAACAATTGGTTACAATCCCAGAAAGGGTTTAAAAAATGCAGCAAAGCCTGCAACCATGGTATCAATACCACCAATGTCGAGTTCCCATTCAGACGACTTCCCTATACAATCAGGGAACATTTCTCATGCAAGACTGAATTTGCTGTGTACGTGCTTACATGTGTATGTGGTAAAAGGTACGTAGGGCCCACCGTCCACCCTGTACATGTGAGAATCTTGCAGCACTTGCGGGCAATTGCCTATAATGACCAAGCGTACCCAGTACCGAGGCACATCCATGAGACACATGCAGGCAATGTGGTGGGCCACTGGTCCGTAATGGCCCAACCATAGGCCATACAGTGGGCAAAACACCCCTAGTGTCATTTAGGAAAGCTAAATCAATGCGCAGCCAGTTAGTCTGCAATGCCCCTGCCCTAAAGAAGCAAAACAATTGGTTACAATCCCAGAAAGGGTTTAAAAAATGCAGCAAATGCAAAGCCTGCAACCATGGTATCAATACCACCAATGTCGAGTTACCATTCAGACGACTTCCCTATACAATCAGGGAACATTTCTCATGCAAGACTGAATTTGCTGTGTACGTGCTTACATGTGTATGTGGTAAAAGGTACGTAGGGTCCACCGTCCACCCTGTACATGTGAGAATCTTGCAGCACTTGCGGGCAATTGCCTATAATGACCAAGCGTACCCAGTACCGAGGCACATCCATGAGACACATGCAGGCAATGCGGTGGGCTTAACGTACTTCGTCATAGACAGCATCCCCAGAAATGTCAGAGGCGGTAACCGTAAACTTGCTTTACGCCGCCTGGAGTCGAGATACATCATTCTCTTAAACTCCAAAATCCATTCCGGTTTGAAGCTCTTAGTGTCCACCTATGACCCAGCCAGTTCCTCCGCTTCTCTTTCCTAAAGTACCCTTTAAACATCTGCTGTTCACGTATTATTCACTTAATTTCACCTCACATGTAAATTGGGTTTGTGCACACACAATTGTTTCGAATCAATCACCTCACCTCACGTTACTATCATAATCGCTCACCCGGCATCACCACGTACATATATATTATACAAGTCCCAGGAGTAGTTCCACTTGGAGTCTGCCAACCCTTTGTATTTAACACAGCACCTTTTGCAATGTGGTATCAGTACTTAGATAACAGTAGGTAACCCACCTCAACAAGCATGAGGCAGCATTAAACTTAAGAATGGTCCACGGCTGTGACAATCAATGGGTCGAATGTTCATGGACAGTGAATTACAGCAGGCATTGGCCTCCAATAGGTAACATTCAGTCAGGAGTTTTAAACAAACAGTCACTCGTTAGATCGCTCCGCAATGTCAGTTTCACTGGGCCGGCATTGTAAAACAAACCAGCAGTTTTCTTATCGGTTTTCACCTCCCGCCCGACCGCCCAATAACAGGTTGACCTACTATAAACATTGCAGCGTTAGCCAATCACGGCTCGCATGACACTCATCAACCAGGTGTGAGCGGACACACATACTCACCCGGGACTTATGTAAACAAACAGAACAATGTATCCAAAGGTAGAAGTTGGTTAACGTTTGATGCTATGTGAATATGTTAACACAGTCAACACTTTTAAGTAATGTTTTGTTATAAGTACACAAATATATGTTTTTATAATTTACATTTAAAACGTTTTATTGGCGAAAACAAGTGAAAAAAAGACTGCCATGAATCTCAAATGTGCAAGTCATGAACTTGTCTATGTCAATGCATGGGGAGTAACCATGAAACCATAGCAACAGCCAGTTTAAACCAGTTTGTTAATTGAACCCATGACAACATGTATATGTATATTTACTCCAGTAATTAACAATGCAGATGTTAGTGAACAAGGCGGGAGCAAGCCGCCGAAATGCGTCTGAGCAGAAACTGATCATGTAATAAATCGTTTGGATTGAGATTCACGGAGTCAGCGCCTTCTTTGATTCGAAGTTTGGTGTGGTAAAGAATCTATATATATATATATAAATATATATATATATATATATATATATATATATATATATATATATATATATATATATATATATATATATATATATATATATATATATATATATATATATATATATATATATATATATATATGTATATATATCCACAATAATGACGAAGTTCTGCCTGCGCCTCTTTGATAATGGCGGGCCTCGACGGGGTTTCGTCCTACCCCTTTAGATCCAAGAAGACACTGTCTCTTTCCTTCGTAAGACAGAGAGTCAAGGCCAAATTTTGCTTTTCAAGTGATTTTTTTCGGCAACAACACCCAACGCGTTTCGCAGCCTTCGCCGCTTGCTCACGAGTGCAAAATTGGGCCTTGACTCTCTGTCTTACGAAGGAAAGAGACAGTGTCTTCTTGGATATATATATATATATATTCAAACTATTCACTCGGAATTGAGGCCGCTCACCACTCGCAGGTCGGTTTCCAAAACCTTTATTAGAGAAACATGCAGCTTGCAAGTCCTGTATTTTCATCCTTTGGCCTTACGCGTTTCAAAGCATTTTCGTTTCTCATCAGAGGCCGCATCACACGAATCCAATTAATTGCGGCTGCATCTCCCTCGTGCTTTATATTGATTGCAATTGGCCCCAGCTGTGCCTCAATTTCAAATACAATGTCTGCTGGGAGATGTAGTCCTTTTACACATTTTATGCCCTCCAATGGGTCCGATTCCTGTGTGTCAATTCAGGATCCTTTTGTAGCCCTCCGGTGTGCTCCAGGATTGCAAACGACATGTTCAATTCTGCTGCCTGCCGTGCCATTGCAGAGGAGGCTCGTTCTCTCCCCTGCGGTCCTTTTCCCTCTAGGCAGTGCGATCCCTCCACGGCCGGAGCCGCCGTGATAAAACATTCAAACTATTCACTCGGAATTGAGGCCGCTCACCACTCGCAGGTCGGTTTCCAAAACCTTTATTAGAGAATCATGCAGCTTGCAAGTCCTGTATTTTCATCCTTTGGCCTTACGCGTTTCAAAGCATTTTCGCTTCTCATCAGAGGCCGCATCACACAAATCCAATTAATTGCGGCTGCATCTCCCTCGTGCTTTATATTGATTGCAATTGGCCCCAGCTGTGCCTCAATTTCAAATACAATGTCTGCTGGGAGATGTAGTCCTTTTACACATTTTATGCCCTCCAATGGGTCCGATTCCTGTGTGCCAATTCGGGATCTTTTTGTAGCCCTCCAGTGTGCTCCAGGATTGCAAACGACATGTTCAATTCTGCTGCCTGCCGTGCCATTGCAGAGGAGGCTCGTTCTCTTCCCTGCGGTCCTTTTCCCTCTAGGCAGTGCGATCCCTCCACGGCCGGAGCCGCCGTGATAAAACATTCAAACTATTCACTCGGAATTGAGGCCGCTCACCACTCGCAGGTCGGTTTCCAAAACCTTTATTAGAGAAACATGCAGCTTGCAAGTCCTGTATTTTCATCCTTTGGCCTTACGCGTTTCAAAGCATTTTCGCTTCTCATCAGAGGCCGCATCACACAAATCCAATTAATTGCGGCTGCATCTCCCTCGTGCTTTATATTGATTGCAATTGGCCCCTGCTGTGCCTCAATTTCAAATACAATGTCTGCTGGGAGATGTAGTCCTTTTACACATTTTATGCCCTCCAATGGGTCCGATTCCTGTGTGCCAATTCAGGATCTTTTTGTAGCCCTCCAGTGTGCTCCAGGATTGCAAACGACATGTTCAATTCTGCTGCCTGCCGTGCCATTGCAGAGGAGGCTCGTTCTCTCCCCTGCGGTCCTTTTCCCTCTAGGCAGTGCGATCCCTAAACGGCCAGAGCCGCCGTGATAAAACATTCAAACTATTCACTCGGAATTGAGGCCGCTCACCACTCGCAGGTCGGTTTCCAAAACCTTTATTAGAGAAACATGCAGCTTGCATGTCCTGTATTTTCATCCTTTGGCCTTACGCGTTTCAAAGCATTTTCGCTTCTCATCAGAGGCCGCATCACACGAATCCAATTAATTGCGGCTGAATCTCCCTTGTGCTTT
Source organism: Lissotriton vulgaris (assembly GCF_964263255.1). NCBI lineage: Eukaryota > Metazoa > Chordata > Amphibia > Caudata > Salamandridae > Lissotriton > Lissotriton vulgaris. Next base: position 826,390,716 of record NC_141697.1, on the reverse strand, counting down.
ATATTGATTGCAATTGGCCCCAGCTGTGCCTCAATTTCAAATACAATGTCTGCTGGGAGATGTAGTCCTTTTACACATTTTATGCCCTCCAATGGGTCCGATTCCTGTGTGCCAACTCAGGATCTTTTTGTAGCCCTCCAGTGTGCTCCAGGATTGCAAAAGACATGTTCAATTCTGCTGCCTGCCGTACCATTGCAGAGGAGGCTCGTTCTCTCCCCTGTGGTCCTTTTCCCTCTAGGCAGTGCGATCCCTCCACGGCTGGAGCCGCCGTGATAAAACATTCAAACTATTCACTCGGAATTGAGGCCGCTCACCACTCGCAGGTCGGTTTCCAAAACCTTTATTAGAGAAACATGCAGCTTGCAAGTCCTGTATTTTAATCCTTTGGCCTTACGCGTTTCAAAGCATTTTCGCTTCTCATCAGAGGCCGCATCACACGAATCCAATTAATTGCGGCTGCATCTCCCTCGTGCTTTATATTGATTGCAATTGGCCCCAGCTGTGCCTCAATTTCAAATACAATGTCTGCTGGGAGATGTAGTCCTTTTACACATTTTATGCCCTCCAATGGGTCCGGTTCCTGTGTGCCAATTCAGGATCTTTTTGTAGCCCTCCGGTGTGCTCCAGGATTGCAAACGACATGCTCAATTCTGCTGCCTGCCGTGCCATTGCAGAGAAGGCTTGTTCTCTCCCCTGCGGTCCTTTTCCCTCTAGGCAGTGCGATCCCTCCACGGCCGGAGCCGCCGTGATAAAACATTCAAACTATTCACTCGGAATTGAGGCCGCTCACCACTCGCAGGTCGGTTTCCAAAACCTTTATTAGAGAAACATGCAGCTTGCAAGTCCTGTATTTTAATCCTTTGGCCTTACGCGTTTCAAAGCATTTTCGCTTCTCATCAGAGGCCGCATCACACGAATCCAATTAATTGCGGCTGCATCTCCCTCGTGCTTTATATTGATTGCAGTTGGCCCCAGCTGTGCCTCAATTTCAAATACAATGTCTGCTGGGAGATGTAGTCCTTTTACACATTTTATGCCCTCCAATGGGTCCGATTCCTGTGTGCCAATTCAGGATCTTTTTGTAGCCCTCCAGTGTGCTCCAGGATTGCAAACGACATGTTCAATTCTGCTGCCTGCCGTGCCATTGCAGAGGAGGCTCGTTCTCTCCCCTGCGGTCCTTTTCCCTCTAGGCAGTGCGATCCCTCCACGGCCGGAGCCGCCGTGATAAAACATTCAAACTATTCACTCGGAATTGAGGCCGCTCACCACTCGCAGGTCGGTTTCCAAAACCTTTATTAGAGAAACATGCAGCTTGCAAGTCCTGTATTTTCATCCTTTGACCTTACGCGTTTCAAAGCATTTTCGCTTCTCATCAGAGGCTGCATCACACAAACCCAATTAATTGCGGCTGCATCTCCCTCGTGCTTTATATTGATTGCAATTGGCCCCAGCTGTGCCTCAATTTCAAATACAATGTCTGCTGGGAGATGTAGTCCTTTTATACATTTTATGCCCTCCAATGGGTCCGATTCCTGTGTGCCAATTCAGGATCTTTTTGTAGCCCTCCAGTGTGCTCCAGGATTGCAAACAACATGTTCAATTCTGCTGCCTGCCGTGCCATTGCAGAGGAGGCTCGTTCTCTCCCCTGCGGTCCTTTTCCCTCTAGGCAGTGCGATCCCTAAACGGCCGGAGCCGCCGTGATAAAACATTCAAACTATTCACTCGGAATTGAGGCCGCTCACCACTCGCAGGTCGGTTTCCAAAACCTTTATTAGAGAAACATGCAGCTTGCAAGTCCTGTATTTTCATCCTTTGGCCTTACGCGTTTCAAAGCATTTTCGCTTCTCATCAGAGGCCGCATCACACGAATCCAATTAATTGCGGCTGCATCTCCCTCGTGCTTTATTTTGATTGCAATTGGCCCCAGCTGTGCCTCAATTTCAAATACAATGTCTGCTGGGAGATGTAGTCCTTTTACACATTTTATGCCCTCCAATGGGTCCGATTCCTGTGTGCCAATTCAGGATCTGTTTGTAGCCCTCCAGTGTGCTCCAGGATTGCAAAAGACATGTTCAATTCTGCTGCCTGCCGTGCCATTGCAGAGGAGGCTCGTTCTCTCCCCTGCGGTCCTTTTCCCTCTAGGCAGTGCGATCCCTCCACGGCCGGAGCCGCCGTGATAAAACATTCAAACTATTCACTCGGAATTGAGGCCGCTCACCACTCGCAGGTCGGTTTCCAAAACCTTTATTAGAGAAACATGCAGCTTGCAAGTCCTGTATTTTAATCCTTTGGCCTTACGCGTTTCAAAGCATTTTCGCTTCTCATCAGAGGCCGCATCACACGAATCCAATTAATTGCGGCTGCATCTCCCTCGTGCTTTATATTGATTGCAGTTGGCCCCAGCTGTGCCTCAATTTCAAATACAATGTCTGCTGGGAGATGTAGTCCTTTTACACATTTTATGCCCTCCAATGGGTCCGATTCCTGTGTGCCAATTCAGGATCTTTTTGTTGCCCTCCAGTGTGCTCCAGGATTGCAAACGACATGTTCAATTCTGCTGCCTGCCGTGCCATTGCAGAGGAGGCTCGTTCTCTCCCCTGCGGTCTTTTTCCCTCTAGGCAGTGCGATCCCTCCACGGCCGGAGCCGCCGTGATAAAACATTCAAACTATTCACTCGGAATTGAGGCAGCTCACCACTCGCAGGTCGGTTTCCAAAACCTTTATTAGAGAAACATGCAGCTTGCAAGTCCTGTATTTTCATCCTTTGGCCTTACGCGTTTCAAAGCATTTTCGCTTCTCATCAGAGGCTGCATCACACAAATCCAATTAATTGTGGCTGCATCTCCCTCGTGCTTTATATTGATTGCAATTGGCCCCAGCTGTGCCTCAATTTCAAATACAATGTCTGCTGGGAGATGTAGTCCTTTTACACATTTTATTCCCTCCAATGGGTCCGATTCCTGTGTGCCAATTCAGGATCTTTTTGTAGCCCTCCTGTGTGCTCCAGGATTGCAAACGACATGTTCAATTCTGCTGCCTGCCGTGCCATTGCAGAGGAGGCTCGTTCTCTCCTCTGCGGTCCTTTTCCCCTCTAGGCAGTGCGATCCCTCCACGGCCGGAGCCGCCGTGATAAAACATTCAAACTATTCACTCGGAATTGAGGCCGTTCACCACTCGCAGGTCGGTTTCCAAAACCTTTATTAGAGAAACATGCAGCTTGCAAGTCCTGTATTTTCATCCTTTGGCCTTACGCATTTCAAAGCATTTTCGCTTCTCATCAGAGGCCGCATCACACAAATCCAATTAATTGCGGCTGCATCTCCCTCGTGCTTTATATTGATTGCAATTGGCCCCAGCTGTGCCTCAATTTCAAATACAATGTCTGCTGGGAGATGTAGTCCTTTTACACATTTTATGCCCTCCAATGGGTCCGATTCCTGTGTGCCAATTCAGGATCTTTTTGTAGCCCTCCAGTGTGCTCCAGGATTCGGACCCATTGGAGGGCATAAAATGTGTAAAAGAACTACATCTCCCAGCAGACACTGTATTTGAAATTGAGGCACAGCTTGGGCCAATTGCAATCAATATAAAGCACGAGGGAGATGCAGCCGCAATTAATTGGATTCCTAAGATGCGGCCTCTGATGAGAATCGAAAATGCTTTAAAACGCGTAAGGCCAAAGGATGAAAATACAGGACTTGCAAGCTGCATGTTTCTCTAATAAAGGTTTTGGAAACCGACCTGCGAGTGGTGAGCGGCCTCAATTCCGAGTGAATAGTTTGAATGTTTTATCACGGCGGCTCCGGCCGTGGAGGGATCGCACTGCCTAGAGGGAAAAGGACCGCAGGGGAGAGAACGAGCCTTCTCTGCAATGGCATGGCAGGCAGCAGAATTGAACATGTCGTTTGCAATCCTGGAGCACACTGGGGGGCTACAAAAAGATCCTGAATTGGCACCCAGGAATCGGACCCATTGGAGGGCATAAAATGTGTAAAAGGACTACATCTCCCAGCAGACGTTGTATTTGAAATTGAGGCACAGCTGGGGCCAATTGCAATCAATATAAAGCACGAGGGAGATGCAGCCGCAATTAATTGGATTCGTGTGATGCGGCCTCTGATGAGAAGCGAAAATGCTTTGAAACGCGTAAGGCCAAAGGATGAAAATACAGGACTTGCAAGCTGCATGTTTCTCTAATAAAGGTTTTGGAAACCGACCTACGAGTGGTGAACGGCCTCAATTCCGAGTGAATAGTTTGAGTATATATATATATATATATATATATATCTATATATATTCACTGAAAAAACCATGACATCACTGATGACATCATCCAGTGACTGTGTGTTTCTGTAAAGTTTAAATATGTTTTACAGATTGAAGAATGAGTGGATGTATAAGTGTCTGGATGAAGGATTTAGTCATTTGAGATGTCATCAGTGATGTCATTTGAGATGTCATCAGTGATGTCATCAGTGATGTCACTGACCATGTCATGAAAGATGTAATATGTGACATCATCAGCAGTGGATTGCGGGTGCGCGAAATATATAGTTAGTGCAACTAACTATATATGGAATTTCATTGGTTTTGTGCGAGTAAAATAAAGTTTTGTAAATGCTAATCCCTAACTATATATGGTCTATAACCTATGGTTTTTTCAGTGAATTTTCATGGTTTTTTAATAGCAAATATCAAAAGCTGTAAAATGTATTCTTATTCTAATTCAAAAATATATTTTAGTAATGTATATATATATATATATATATATATATTTTTTTTTTATGCTTCGCTGCCGGTCCGCAAAACCGGGCAGCTTCCCGTTAGCTTCATTTTTTTCTGCGATCCGGTCCGCGAACCGGTAAACGTTCCGTTAGCGCAACTACTGCATTAGAAATCAACATTGTGACGCGTCGCGTAAGCGCGACGTAACACGTTACCGCGGAATGCGTCTTATGACGCGCCGCTTTCCGCCCCCGGAAGCGATCCTAGGCGCGGAGCGCGTAACGTAAGCATAACAGGTCATGTGACTTGTTTATAAAACTTTTCATTGGTTCATTTTACTTTTGGTTTCCTAATGATGGAAGGCTTGGTCATATGACCTAAAAATAACACTTTTCATTGGCTTAGAACATTTTTTTTCCCAAATGATGAAAGCCCCACCTTTTTTTTTCTCACTCTAACTTGTAAAGCAAAGGACCCAGATGCATTTACAGTTTATCACTAACAATGTTCCAGGCTAATGTATTTTCCCAGGAAATTTACAACTGTCCTGCAAGTAAAATATTCCTATTTCGAGAAAAAGGGCATTTCTTCTTCCCATGAGGGAGCCGTTGAGCAAAAGAGGCTCGGCCTGCTGTCTTAGTCGCTGATAGGCCTGAATATCGGATTCTTATCGATCACTTTATGTTGCAGGAGTGGAAAACACAACAGCCCTTGACCGTTTATCTTTACAGCATTCATGCGTATTATACCTTTTAACCGTCATGTAATCGGGCTGCTTAATATCACTTGCCTTTTACTGATTCGAAAACAGTGGCTATTATTCAAAACTTTACCAATCTAGGTACTACTACCATGTTTTGTTTTAAAAACCTTTATTGTGAAAATGTCAGTATACAAATACGGGCCTATAACCACGTGGGCCGGCCACGGAGCAAACTGGAATCGTATATGATGGGGGGACATTTACACTGTAGAAGAACGTAACGGGCGGGCCATTAGGTTGCAAGAACTAGGGTGTCTAACAGTTGCGGAATCGGTGGACGTAAATTTTATAATTAAAGTACGACAGGGCCAGTTGCAATAAAATTATCTAGATATACATTTGCGGGCAAGTACCATGGGTGACGTTAATTCGAACTTTCAATAGTACAGTAATCAATAAGTTATCAGAACTTAATATCAATAGGGATGTCCAAATGTTCAATCAGTACTCGTCCCTGCCCGCCATGTGCTTCAAAACTGCATACGTATCTCGTGATATCAAGGCTGGGCAACCAGTACACAACAAGGAGTTGCGAGTCCCATTTATACCGGCGCCATTTTGGGCGAGGCCGGGAAGGTCCAGGATATAGTCAAAATGTCTCCACCAACCAGCGGTCAGACCAGAACCCCTTTCGGCAGTCAAAAAAGGTTCCGTTAATTGACAACAGAAGAGATAGGCAACAAGAACCATCAGTCAAAAGAGGCGAGGGCAAGTCCTTCCCTACCGGGTCACGTTGGGGCTCCACCGGAACTGATCGAATTGGTAGTCTACAGTGTTTCTGGATGTTTCAGACTGAAGCTGGCGTCAGCATGAGAGCTGAGGGGACGCTTTCGGGAATGGGGCCCATGCCCTAGCAGGCAAGCGTCCGAGTTCCAAGGTGTCCCAGGGCCATTTTAGTGGACCAGGCCCAAATCCGAAGAGCCGGCCGCCATTTTGAGAGTTCTGTGGCAGCCGCCTATCGCTGCACCGCAAGAGTGGGCGCAATTCAGCTGGATGGTGGGCGAGACACTGTAGCCGCAAGAGCGGGCGCAACTCAGCTGGATGGCGGGTGAGGCACTGTGCCGCAAGAGCGGGCGCAACTCTGCTGGATAGCGGGTGAAACGCCAAGGGGCGCCCCACTGCAGCTGAGGAGCCTCCACCTGGGGAGGCGAGGGAGGCCCGTTCGCGCCGCCTCCCCCCCGGGGGGCCCCACGCCGTCTTTCGGCACAGCATTGTAGGATGGCCAGACCAGTGCAGCAACTTGCTGGACACCACCTCGGTGCCGTCCAGATCTCGGCGCGTTGTGCTGCCTTCGGCCTATTCGCACAACGGTCCGCTACTGACGCCGCCTCACAGGCCGACTGATTTTGTAGGCTTTTTATAGCCAAAAGCCGACTAAAAGACAGCCCAAAGCAGCCCATTGTTGCTACTCCGGGAAGGGAAGGGCAGGGACAGTGTCAAGCGGACGATGAATGCTTTGAGATGGATGCTGCAGCAGGCTGCCATGTAAATAGTTGTTTAAAATGTTTTTTTTAACGTGTTTACTTTGTTGGAGCGTTGTATATATTTATAAGTTATTAAAGTGTTATAATCCTACTACTTTGTTGGAGTGCTATATATTTGTAATGTGGCAACAAGCACAAAGATGGTACTGTATAACCAGAAAAAGACATAGTCCAATTGTGCGTGATCTAGTCCAATCTGGTGACGCCGATAGTGGGTATCAGCAGACTTTCATTTGTATAGGGTTTGTCGGTTATTGGGCGGGGTGGGTGGTAGGGCAGGCATGCTTAGGCAGCGAGGGCGGCGGAGCCGAACTACCTCGTGGCCATCCCGACCGCGAGCTTGGCTCCTCCCCCTGGTTTCATACTTTTGCGGAGGGCTATTTCCTGGTGTTTCTTGTTTTAGCAGGGTCAGAAAAGATCCTATCAGTGGCCTACTGATTTTGTTCGATTCCTTTCGTTTTGCGATAATTTGCTAGGAAGGTACCGTGGCTAATCCGTATTTTAAATATATGTCCTCTTTATTAGGGTGTCCTCCGGTAGGGCCGGACGAGCTACCTCTAATAAATGGTCCGGATAGAACCAATTACCAATCAGTGGGGAGAAGATAGGCATTACAGATTACAAAAGGGGGGACAAGGGTCCGCACTACCTATCTTACAGTGAGAATCACCATTGCTCCCCCCCCCGACTGACACCCTCCTTTGCCTCAGCTTGGATCATCATTTGCTAAAGTGTTCGAAGACCCCACCGTGAGTATAACAACAACCGGGGCCTTACTGCACACCCTGAAAAAAACTACGCAGCAAGACAATATCTACCTTCTCCCTTTTCCATGTTCCAACGCTTTGAAATGAACAATATATTTACTCGCAGTGACAAAATGGCGGTCAACACTTCCTGATTTCCTTCGAATCGAACGTTAACAGACGTCACGCAGCAAAAAAAAAATTCCGCTCACGCCCAGCCGCTGGAAGACATGTATCAACATATATGAGCCTCCTCAGCCACCCTCAGAAAACCTAGGGGGTCAGGATACGTCTCCCGTGCCCCCTTATACCCATTTCCCACATTGTTTTTCATCCATCTTGTGATTTAATTAAAACGAAACACAAAATGGCGAACTCCCGTTACGCTACAGGTGAGCGACCCGGTTCGCGTACTGGGAAGCGCTTCTACCGCGAAAAATCGATTTTTTTTTTTTTGCCCCACGGGACCCTTTAATAACATCAACATCATTCCTAGGGGGTCAAGAGGGGTCTACCTTGCCCCATTTCATTAAATTCCCCCTTCGTTTTTCTCCTCCTCTTGTCTCTCGATCCTACCGAGAGCCAAGATGGCGGCCGGTCCGGACTGTTTAGAATGTTGACAGACACCGGAGAGCCAATCAGGTTCGCTTCACGAAGTTCCGTTACGCGTCAAGTACGCGAACCGGAGCGCTACCCGGAGCGATGTCACAGATTTATACATTTTTTTGAACGTTAATTTCTCAAAATCCACTGGAGCACATATATTGAGACCTAGCAAAGGCACATCGGGCTAACAGTCCCTACAATTTTGCCAAGTTTCATGCAAATCCATTCAGCCGTTCGAGCTAAAAGTGAGGCCAACCGCCCTATGGAAATTAACATGGGAAAAACGCGTTTTGGGACCCCCCTTTTTTCTCGGCCCCCCCTTGACGAACCCCCCCCCAAAATTTTTAGGGTCTGCTCAGAAACAAAATGTGCCATTTTCTGGAAAATTTCAGCCAATTCCGTCCACAAACGCCAAAGTTATTAGACATAGAATTTTCAAAAATCCCATAGAGAAAAAATCCTAACTATATATACCTACTGGTGACCACCAGTAGGTAATATATATATGTATATATATATATATATATATATATATATATATATATATATATATATATATATATATATATATATATATATATATATATATATATATATATATATATAATCCTACGCCTAATGACTTTGATAGAAAAGTAGACATTTGAGGTGAGCTAATTTAGAGTGTCGCTGGTGTTGAGAGTGCTCTATACTGGAGCTGCTTTCCACCTAAACTTGAAAACTACTAAGAGTTCTCCTCTTCATTTTTGCATATTTATGCATCACTCTATGCCTGAAAGGATATTCTTTTGACTAATACTGGATGTTCCCTTGTTTCTGGACAAAGCTATACCTCTATGAAGTAAAACACATGTCAGGGATTGCTTTTATTCATTTCAGGTTGGCTTGGATGGTATTTTACCAATCCAAAGCTGTAAAACTGTGCCTGGAGTGGTAAAAGGCTTTGGCCATTTTACAGCTCAGCATGGATAGCACTCTGCTAATCCTATGCTTAAAGATTTTGCTGGTGAAATGGTAAAAGACTTTGTCCCTTTCTATCCAGGAGTGGATGGCACTGTGCTAATCCTATACTTAAAGACTTTGATAGAAAAGAAGACATTTGAGGTGAGCAAATTTAGAGTGTTGCTGGTGTTGGGAGTGCTCTATACTAGAGCTGCTTTCCACCCCACCTAAACTTGAGAACTACCCAGAGTTTGTATATATATATATATATTATATATATATATATTACGTATCCCGCTTTCTACTTGCGCTGCAACGAATTCCGCCAGCCAGCAAAGGAAACTCGGACGCGGACCAGATAGGCTTCTGTTTCCTTTATTACAGAGGTACAGTCAAAGACGTTTCGGCTCAACGGAGCCTTGTTCACATGACAACGTTTTGATCATAGAACAGCCCTTTTAAAGTGCTAGTGACGATAAACAATAAGTTTCACCTGTGAATTCCATTAGCATGGACATGGAAAAAACACTTTCCGCTATTAAACGGTATAATTAGCTTTCTCATGACACACATTGAATATTGGTAAGATACCCAAGCTAGAACCTACGTCATAAATAAATACAACTGGATGCTGATATGAATAAATTAATCATGGCAACAACAATAACTGTAAAATACATGTTAAAACAACAGGTTTGACTATGATTAAAAACATGAGGGCGTACGAGAAATATATAGGATAAAGTGCAAGTGCATAACTATACATTGTAGATAGTCTTTTTAAATATGTGCAAATATCGCAAAATGTGCAATTAGAAGCAAAATGTCAAGCATTTTGTCTACAACAGAACATGTGCAAAATATGCCAATATTTCTCCTTCCAGGGCTCAGTATTGCTGCTGAAACCCAGACCTCATGTTTTATAGTAAAAACCCGTCATAATGCAGTTTATCTATGCCTGCCAAGCCGTGTAGGTTCATAATCCATTATTATCTATTCAAGTTTGAAATATGCGATTCTTGTCAAGTCTTTTCTCTTTTACAAATCATTTCAAGAAAGTATTAAGACCAGAGGTACATGCTACCGTTAAAAAATAGTGATAACCTAAACCAAAATAATAAAACTAAACAATGTTGATAAGTGCATGGTGAATATATAAAATCATTGTTGATGGCTTATCTATAAGCAGCAGCTAAAGTCGGTCAGATTTTAGGACTATTTATTCTGTCGCAGCCAATTCATGGTACCTGCACGAGTTCCACCCAGCCGGGCTACCCTCCAGTACAGCTACCATGAAGAGGAGACATAAATAGGTAATGGGTCAGGGCAGGCAAGTGTAAAGATCTTCTGTAATGTTAAGGCCTGTCGGGGTCTTGGTGTTGAGTAATAAGATGTACTTGGTTTCAAGTCTCCTTAATTTATTTTCCCTGTCTCCTCCCCTTCTGCTATTGATAATTGCGTCAATCACCCAATACCTGAGATTAGTGTTGTCGCTCTGGTGACATTCCCTAAAGTGGCGGGCCACCGGATAAGTGTTGTCACCGTTACTGATAGCACGAAGGTGCTGGAGGATTCTCTATATATTTCAAAATCCTGAGAGGCTTGGCGCACACGCCTCAGTCGCGTATGCCGCTCAAAAACAGGACACAGACCCAAATTTCCTTCTTGCGTTATTTTATTTTTTGCCCAAAGTCAAAAACGCGTTTCGCGGCTCCCGACGCTTGTTCATTCGACAATTCAATGGCCAATGGAAGGCTTTTTTAAAGTGCAAGTGCTCGTTTCAAACCCATCATGTGACATCACTCCCAATGGAAATAAAAGACATACTGTTTTTATGACTTGTCGCTGTTATTTACATTCCATTATCAAAATTTTCATTTTAGTGCAAATATCCAAGCGTGCAAATATACAGTAAAATTTAAAAGAAGTGTCATAAAATATGTTGGTAAAATACCGTTTTACTACATTTTTTTCCACGATGTGAAATAGTTCATAATGCGAGTAATTTGCATACATTAGCGCAACGACACAGGACATTGTTCCTAATACCACGTGTGCTATAATTTTCACATTCTTACTATGCAAAATACAAGCATTGACAAATACAGGTAAAATACTATTTGTCAAATTACAAATTTAACTGTATATGCAAATCCGCAAATAAAATGAGACGATTATGGTAAAATACCATTTTAGTATGTTCATAATTCCATTGAGATCGTTCAAACATAAATATATTCCGAAATACGATGAGAATAACCCCTAAAGTGCAAGTGTCTGAATCATAAGATTCATGTTGTGATAAAAACAAAAATTAAAAATTAATAAAAATGAATATGAACTTGATATATATACACAGCACAATATTTCATCATAATGTTATGTATTGCTGTATAATATATACGATCAATTGAAACTTCCAAACCATCTTTCGGATTCCATCTGTTCTGTACTTTTTACACATTTTATATCTTTACCAGTCACTTAGATCCAACTATTATCACAAATTAATTAGTTATATACAAGACATTCCATAATGAGAATCAATATGTCAGTTAACATCAATATAATAAATAAATACTATATACAAGTTAAAAATACCATATTAATATCCCATCCTAAAATATATTCAAATATACAATAAATACCTTTATGTGTTAAAATGTTTTCTTTAGTATGTATGTAGCATGTTGATCTCATAGTTATTGGTAGCTTGTCTTTTCACCTGTGTCATCATATTTTCTTTTGTATTTCAAATACCACTTATTCTAGACATGTATATAAATCTTCCGTGTTGTTAAGACCCTGCGGTTGTTTTGAGTCTAGTAGCAGGATATATCTTGTTTCTAGTTTGCGCAGTCTACTCGCTCTATCTCCTCCCCGTCTATTTGGGGGTATAGAATCGATCAAGTAGTAGGATAACCCTTTGTTGTTGGCACCATGGGCCTCCTTAAAATGCCTAGCCACCGGATAGGTATTGTCCATGTTTGTTATCGCGCGCAAATGTTGCAGTATTCTTAAATTAGCTTGTAATTTTGTGCTTCCAACATTCATTCTGCCACACGGGCACGTTCAAACATAAACAACATATTCAGATTTACAGGTCAACATTTTGGTAATTTTATAAGGTTTAACTTTAAAAGGGCTTGTATATGTAGTTGTACTAATACCATGTGTACAAGCTTTGCATGTTATGCATCTCTTGAAGCCTTTTAGGTTTTGATACCAAATAGGGTTGGCTACAATTTCTGGACTTGATACTACTAAATTATCCCGCATAGAAGTAGCCCTGCTGTAGGTAATGGACACCCTCTGCGGAAGCAGGGGTCCTAATACCTGGTCACTTAAAAGAATTGGCCAGCTTCCTTTAATGATATTACTTAATTCTTTGTGTTGTCTGCTGTAGCCTATGATTAATCGAAAAGTAGTCATGTCTTCTTTTGACACGATTTCTTCTCCAAGTGTGACCAAATTTTTATTATTACTTTTAGACAGTAGGTCCTCCCTAACTAATGTTCCTGATTTTGCTATAGCCTGATTTATCACCTGTTCTGAGTAAACGCTTGCTAAAAATCTCATCTTGCTTTCATGTTGAGCTTTTTCTAAACCATGTGCTGTGCTACAAACCCTCTTGATTCTGAGCATCTCGCCATAGGGAATGCTATTTATCAGATGGCGTGGGTGTGAGCTTGTAGCATGTAGAACAGAGTTCCCAGATGTTCTCTTTCTAAATAAAGTAGTTTCAAGTTTATTATTCTGTACGTATAACTTAGTATCCAGGAAATTTACATTATTTGCACTGATCTCAGCTGTAAATCGCAGATTTAACTTGTTAACGTTGATTTGTGATACAAATTCCATTGCCTCTGTTCTAGTACCATGCCATATAATAAAAAGGTCATCTATAAACCTAAACCACACCTTAATCTTAGTAGTCATAATTTCAGCAAATTTCTCCATGAGGACTAGCTTCTCCCACATGCCCATATGGAGGCAGGCATAGCTCGGGAAGAAGCTAGCCCCCATTGCCACGCCTTGTATCTAACAGTATAGTAAATGATTAAACATGAAATAATTATTATACAAGCAAAATTCTATCATAGAGGTTAACATCTCATTATGTTGTTTATAAATTGGGTCCCTAGTGGATAAGTAATATTTGATTGCAGTGATTCCATCATCATGGGAGATACTAGTGTATAATGAGGATAATAATAATAATAATAATAATAATAATAATAATAATAATCTTTATTCGGTTTTTTAGCATTGCAAAACCATAAAAGATGTCATAGCATGCAAAAATACACAATAAGTTTTGTTAAAAAGTACAGTTAAGTATACAGTTAAAAAGTGAAAATACAAACGGTCAGATACTGTACAAATTAGTCCTCTGTTTTACAGGTTATTTCTGTGCCTCATGATACACTTTAGAAAATTCAGTACGTGATAAACGGTACTTTCGGAGTCCAAAATTTGAAGTGCCAGCATGGCTGGACGACATTGTCTATGGCCCCATTTTTTTAATAAAGGGATTAGCCAGATTTTTCGGTGGGTGTGGAAAAACTTGCAGAACAATATTGTGTGCATGGTGGACTGTTGGGAAAGGTCATCACATGGGCACGGGTCCATGTGAGTGTTCCAGTTATTTTTTTCAGGAAATGTCACTAGTCTGAAGAAGAGATTCATTCTGAACCTTGTTAGGGGCATCTTTTCATATGCTGTACTCTCCAAGGTCAAGTAAAACTGAATTTTCGGGGACTGCTGTGTCATGATTGCGTGAATAACAGATTTTTTTGCTATCAGCGAAGTCAGTCTCAGGGATTCCAAATGGCTCAGCGCTATTTGTTTCAGTTCTTTCTTGGATAATTCTTTCAATTTTTCAGGCGTGTGGTAATACTTTTGTAGGGCTAGGTCGGAAAAAAAGTGTCTTACATAGGAGAGCCAGACTATTTTGTGGGCATGGTCCAAGTCCATAGTGTCCTGTAAGATGCTTTTAGTCAGGCTATTTTTTTCCGACAACCAAACTCGCCTCCAAAGTAAAAGAGGTTGGATTTTTATTAAATCTTCGATGTATGGGATTCCCAATTCCATGTGTGAGGCATAGGTGGAGGTGCCTCTTGGAGTTGACAAGAGGAATCTCATGAAGATATTCTCCTCTTTTTGTAGAGAACCGGTGGGTGTATGCCCCCAAATCCCTGCACCATATAGTGCGATGACTTGGCATTTCGCAGCATAAATCTGTAGCAGTTCTACCGGTGGTCTTTTTCTGAGTTTATTGGAGAACTTCATCAACTCCATAATCGCTCGTTTGAAGAGATGTCTCCTGGCCTCAACCGCCGCTTTCCAGTTTAGAGCATCATCGATCATAATGCCTAAATAGGGATATTGTGAGGTCCTTTCGATTTTTTGATCTTTCAGAAAGATGGACTTAGTTGCTTTTCGTGATCCACCAGCTACCATTACAAAGGTTTTTTTGACGTTAATGTGCAAGTCCAAGGCACCCATAAAGTCTGCGTATTTAGATAAAGATTTCTGCAGTTCAATGGGGGTACGTGCTAAAATGACTGCGTCATCCGCGTAAAGCAGAGCGGGGATCGGGCGATGTTTCACTCTAGGGAGGTCCCTACCCCTCTCAACATGGTCTCTTCTAGGCCATTGGTGTACAAAGAGAAGAGGAAGGGGGCCAGGACACAGCCCTGCCTCACTCCCCGCTCTACCCTAAATGGTGCCGTCAGTTCTCCTTTTGTCCCGCACCTCACTCTCGCCGTGGCTTCACTGTATAGCTCCCTCAGAAAATCCAAGAGGGGAGGGTCTACCCCCATTGTGCTCAACAGTGACCAGAGCTTCGCGTTCGATACACAGTCAAATGCGGAGGACAAATCCACTTATACCATGTAGATGGAACCTGGTTTAGCATGGGTGTATTTTGATGCTAGCAAGCTTAGGTTTAGGGCCTGTTCGACAGTTCCAAAGCCCTCCCTGAACCCGAACTGTAAGTCCGAGAGGATGTTTTTGTCTTCTGCCCATTGCTGTAGCTTTTCAAGAAGAACTCTGCCAACTACTTTGCCCAAGGAGTCAAGGAGCGAGATTGGTCGGTAGCACTTCGTGTCTTGTCGGTCCCCCTTCTTGAAGATTGGGACCATGATGGAGGATGACCATGACTCTAACAGGCCGAGTTTCGTTATTGCTATGCAAACTCTTGTGAGTATTGGTACCCAGAGATCAGGAAGGTGTTTAAATAAGTCGACTGTCAGGGCCGGGAGCTTTACCACTCTTGCTCAAAGATAGCGCCATTTCAAGATCCTGCAGATCAACGTCCATTGGTATTGGGTAAAGTACTGGATGGATGTTAGGATGGTGTTCTTCACTAGTTGATGTCAGTTCAAAGATTTTTGAAAAGTGGTTCACCCAAGACTCCTCATCGATGGCCACGTCTATTTTTGGGCTGTTGGAGTCCGTTAGCAGGGGTGATTTAACTATTTTCCAGAATGCCTGGCTATCTTTCAGAAGTGCACTTTTGTGCAGAGCGTTCCACAAAGATTGTTTCAGTTCTTTTTTCCTTGCTTTTCTGGCAGTGTTATACTCCTGTCGAAGAGCTTGGATATTTGCTTTGTCTCTATTTGGATTTCCGAGAGCTTTTCTCAGATTGGTCTGTGCCTTGGTACAGTCTCGGTTGAACCAACCTATGGAGCTTGTTTTATTTTGGTTAGGTGTTTTGGTTAGCAGTTTTTTGACTTACTCTATTATCGTGTTGAAGTTTTCCAAGATTTGGTTCGGCTCTGCATGAAGGTCGAGACAGATCAAAATGTTATTATAGACAGATTTTACTAACCGTTTTGTAAGATTATTGGGATCCACTTTTTCCCATTTTATGGTATATCCGTTATTTTTGCCCAGTTCAAGCCTATTCTGTGTTAGAGTGTTTGCTATGGTTGCCATCAGTGTTCTTGGTGGATTTGTTTGAAGGTTTAGGCTTAGAGCAGAATGATCGCTGAGAGTTTTTTCCAGAATTTTAAAGTTATTGATTTGATCTTTAAGGTCTTCTGAGACTATTACGTAGTCAACAGTGGTCTCATGGCCCCTTCCTCTGTAGGTGGGTTCTAGTTTGTTATTTGACTGTTGGATGGGGTTTATTATTTGCAGATCCAGATCGGAAAGTATCTTATTCATGGCTAACCCCACTCCTGAATGGGTAAAGTGGACGAGTGGGTTCTCATATTCGTCCACCATTCCACAGGTGTCATTGTTGGGGCAGGGATGTAGATTGAAGTCTCCTCCCCAAATTATATGGGCATTTTCCATTTTCTCGTTGGGGTGCCAGTGTTCGGTTATTTTTTCTTGAATTAGGGAAAGAACGTCCAAGAAGTTATCATCCTCTAGGTTGTTATATAAATTGATTATTGTGATGATGAGTTTTTTCCCAATTATGAAGGTGAGGATCTGGAAATTTGATAATAGGTCTACCTTAATGATCTTCATGTCAGAGATTGTATTTGCTAGGTAGATTACCAGTCCCCCTTTAGGTCTACCGGAAATGCTAGGAAGGGCGGGGGATGTAAATGTCCTGTATCCTGCAAGGTGTAGGGGCGGCGTTGCCCAGGTTTCTTGTAAGCATATGATTTGAGCGTCCTTCAAGAAACCAGCGGCCGAACCGTCCTCTATTTTGTTTCGGAGACCCGCCACATTCCAAAAGATCACGGGAAGCTGTGGGGATGCATTTTCTACGGCTGAGTTTTTCGTTTGTGGTGGGGCTGGAATGGGGATGGATGTGGCCGAGGTTGTTTGTAGGGGCTCCGGAGATTTAATTATTGGTCAATCGACCATTTCCAGGCCGCTAAACCGATTCATAGTCGGTATGCCTGGCCAGTTTTGCCCATTGATGGTGTCTCTGTAGGTGAGTCTGTATGGTTGATGGGGCGGTCTCTCCCACTGCTCCCAGTTTCTAGGTCTATTTTGTGGGCCCATAATCTGCCACAGGACTTCACTTTGCTGGTGGTTCTGATTTACTGACCACCAAGAGTTATCGGGGTCGTTATGTCGCGGAAGTAGTTTTGGTCCGGCGACATCTAGCTCCCACGGCTGTGGAATTGGTTTCCACCAGATATTATCAGTGTCACGTATATAGTTGTTGTTATATCTTTTTGGGTAAAAGTATGACAAAGATCTTGTAGCGATCCCCCCTGTGGTGTTATTATATTCCCAGGAGCAGATGTACTCAGCTATACTGGGGTCCTCAAACGTGATCACTACACAGTCTCCCTGGATAGTTTTTTTCCTATGGCCCACCCACGAGGTCCTGCAGACTGATGCTATTCTGCTTTTCCATGGTGGCGGGACAGGGCGGTTTGTGTTCAGCCAATACTGGACTTTGTTCTTCAGTGACCAGTTGGGTTCCGTCCCCTCACCTGTAAGTTCGGGGACCCCCGTCATGACTACCACGTATGGACATGCCTCAGGTGGCATGTTTAAAGTAGGTCTTTGATCGGTAGTCCCTCTCGGGGCTCCTTTTGTTTTTGGTGGGTTTGTGTTTGTTGTAGCAGGGGTTTTAGAGGCCGGTGTGTTTATGTTTGGGGTATTCACTACTGGTATGTTGGGTTGGGAATTAGTTTGTGGGGGAATGGTCAGGGACTTGGGAATGGGTATTTGTGCAGTGGAAGGCTTTACTACTGTAGGGACTTTTACTGTGGATTGTTTTTGGAATGCGGAGGGAGTAAGGTTACAGGTTTCTTAAGTATGGGAAGTGTGGTCGTGGGATTTGAGGCTGGTTTTGGGAGGGCTTGTGGGGGTATTAGTTTAGGAGAACCGGAGATTTTTGTTAATTGGATCTCAATGTTACTAAGTCTGGTTTCTAAAGGGCGAATATAGGAATTTAGGAGGGAAGCTATCTCCTTAATTAGTCTCGCTGATTCTCTTTCTTTGCCTAATTGTTGTGGGCTTGGGGGATCTGGGATAGGGATATCTTGAAGATCCTGTGGTAGCTGGTGTATAATTACTACGTTGTTACTTGGGGGGGCAGTGTGATGGGGTAATGCTGCTGGGTTTGTATCACCAACCAGGTCTATGTGATCGGTCGCTTTAGCGTTTTCAGTGGGATCCGGGTTTTTCCTCGCCTTCCTTTTCTTTATGGCTCCCTCCCGCCTCCCTCTCATTTGCCTTACTTCTTCAGGGGTAGGGTCGGGGAAAATATCTGGGGGTTTTTCTAGGTCACTTTCTGTGAAAGTTACAGAGAGTTGGGAGGCTGAAAGGTCTACATTGTTTGGGAGACTAAGTCTGTTTGCAGCCACCGTAGTTTGGGTTGGCGCTGACTGTATGTCTGGGGTTCTTGCGGTTGCCAGTAGTCCCATTGAGGATCGACGTGCGATTGCAAGTTCGGTTGAAACTCTCCCCTCAATCAGGCTTATACTTTGGTCAATGAATGTGTTTGCTTTGGCGAGAAAATCGTCCATTGGGCCTAGCAGTTTTTCTCCTATCCCGTTTTTTTGGGGTTTTTTTGCTTACTAGATCTCGTATTCATTTTCCGTTATGTATTTATAGGGAGGACTTTATTTGGCGACTGTTGACTTGTAGGAGAGTTCAGAGAAGTGATAGGTACCTGTGTTTGGATGTCCAGAATATAGAGCTTAGGGGGATGGGCCGGACCAGACTCTCACGTTCTCGAACGGCCTCAAACGGCCCGCTCTTTGCCCGGTCTTCGCCCCGGGCTGCGACCCGCGCGCGTCCCGCGATGCGCGTTCCAAAGATCGCTTTTAAGATGTGGCGGGTTTTGGGGGCGTGGCACTGTGAGGGGGCGCGGCTCTCGCGGGAAGAGGACCAGCTGGAGCTGTTGTATGCTGGTCCTCGCAGTCCCGGGGCCAGCGCCTCACCCTCCTCTGCGACCACGCGGTGTTTGCAGGCTTCCTAGCCGATCCAGCAGCGCAGGAAAGAGGTGATTTTGCTACTCCTGTAGCGCAGGCGATATGGTCAGGGCTCCAAGCAACAGAGGCAACAGAGTCTATTTACGAGTGGCACCCGCGAAGCGGGTGCCGCGAGAAGTTATTGGGCTTGGCTGGGGACGTGGCACTGTGAGGGGGCGCGGCTCTCGCGGGAAGAGGACCAGCTGGAGCTGTTGTATGCTGGTCCTCGCAGTCCCGGGGCCAGCGCCTCACCCTCCTCTGCGGCCACGCGGTGTTTGCAGGCTTCCTAGCCGATCCAGCAGCGCAGGAAAGAGGTGATTTTGCTACTCCTGTAGCGCAGGCGATCTGGTCAGGGCTGCAAGCAACAGAGGCAACAGAGTCTATTCACGAGTGGCACCCGCGAAGCGGGTGCCGCGAGAAGTTATTGGGCTTGGCTGGGGGCGTGGCACTGTGAGGGGGCGCGGCTCTCGCGGGAAGAGGACCAGCTGGAGCTGTTGTATGCTGGTCCTCGCAGTCCCGGGGCCAGCGCCTAACCCTTCTCTGCGGCCACGCAGTGTTTGCAGGCTTCCTAGCCGATCCAGCAGCGCAGGAAAGAGGTGATTTTGCTACTCCTGTAGCGCAGGCGATATGGTCAGGGCTCCAAGCAACAGAGGCAACAGAGTCTATTCACGAGTGTCACCCGCGAAGCGGGTGCCGCGAGAAGTTATTGGGCTTGGCTGGGGGCGTGGCACTGTGAGGGGGCGCGGCTGTCGCGGGAAGAGGACCAGCTGGAGCTGTTGTATGCTGGTCCTCGCAGTCCCGGGGCCAGCGCCTCACCCTCCTCTGCGGCCAGGCGGTGTTTGCAGGCTTCCTAGCCGATCCAGCAGTGCATGAAAGAGATGATTTTGCTACTCCTGTAGCGCAGGCGATATGGTCAGGGCTCCAAGCAACAGAGGCAACAGAGTCTATTCACGAGTGATGAGGATACGTCTAAAGCCATTAATAAAAATTCTTCATGCCATGTAAAGTTTCTAATTTTGTTTATAAAATCACTTGTATCCCTGATGTACGAGGGTAAAGCCTTAACATAATCCTGTAAAAAATAATCAACACAAACAGACGTTTTTTCTAAAATGCTATTGATTGCACTTATGATCGGACGCCCTGGTGGCTTTTTTTCATCTTTATGAATTTTCGGGATGAAGTACATCGTAGGCACAGCTGGATTTTTGTTGGTTAAATATTTCCTTTCATCCTCACTGATTAGTTTCTTGCTTCGCCATCCTGGCAGTTTTTTATAATATGTTTGATACATTTCTTTTAATGATTTTATATCCGATTGCTTGTAACGTTGTCTGTCATTTAGTTGACTCATGGCTTCATTTTTATATTCCTCCTGTCCCCATAGTACAATGTTTCCTTCCTTGTCACTATTCCTTATGATGACATCTCTGTGATTTTTTGATTTTTTCATTAGTTGAAAATACTTGTGATCTTGGTTTCGATATTTCTGTGTCGTCAATCCAATTTTTTTATTTAGTTTTTTAATTTGCTTGTGATGATCTCATGGTAGGTATCAATGGCATCGTGAGTCATTACAGGACAAAACGTTGATTTTTGTTTAAATTTTGTCAGTCCCGCTCCCTTTGTGCCAGACTCCAAAATTTGTGTATTAGATTCAATTTGTTCCTGATTCCACATCTCATACAATTCCATTTCAGTGTTTGATGCTGGAGGTGTGGATTCTAGTTGTAGGTCACCCTGTGTATTGTCTTCAAATCGTTTATTTTTTATTGCAAATATTTTTTTCAGCTTAAGTTTCCTTATTCCTTTGTATATGTCCATCCGGACTCTTGGATAGTCAAAGTTTTGAGGAGGGCAGTATGATAATCCCAAACTCAATGTTGTCTCTTCATACCTTGTCAGTGTTATTTTAGACAAGTTTACCACAGTTTTGTTGGTATCGCTCATTTGTTTCTCCAGTATGTTTTTTTCTTTTTTTGCACATTTTGATTTCCGGTTTGCTGCTTTGCGCCTTTATTTGCGCTTGTGGTTTGCGCATTTGCGCTTGTCTGCGGCGGATTTCTGGATCTTAATGATGCCAATCTTTGTGCTGCTAAAATGTTCATCTCTTCCCCCGGCGACGGTTTCTTTCCATTAATTTCCCCTAGGGGTTTCTTAATTCCGATTCTTCCTCACTGTTTGATGTTATTTGTTCACTTGAACTGCTGGTGGCTATTTCTTCCCCCACCTTCCTTTGGCGAACATTAATTTTCTTGGTTGCAGATCCTTGTTTTTGTTGTGATTGTCTTGCTGCATCATACATACATATATATATTAAAGCTCAGGTCACACAACGTGTTCGGTGGCACTCCTGGACCAACAATGCCTCGTAGGCTCAGCAGCTCATAAGTCGCAGCCTGACGCGTTTCGCTATGCTGCTTTATCAAAGGCCGTTTCTGTCTGTCACTCTGCAATACGCGCTTCACTTGAAATCGAAGCTGCTGCCTTCTGATAGGCCACAGGTTCCCACAGCATTATGGTATCCTTAGTGAAGCACTAATTAACCCTGGATGGGTGCCATGTTCTTACAGTCACTGATGCCTGCCCAGTATGGGCCTTATGTAATGGCGAGTCATTATTCCAGCGTCGCTCCTTCTGAAGTGAACTGGGCAGATTCCCAGTTCATTAGCCCGCTCCTATTTCAGCAGTGGTGCCTCCCACGCGGCAGGGCTTGCCGCGGTATAGATTAAAGCTCAGGTCACCCAACGTGTTCGGGGGCACTCCAGGACCAACAATGCCTCGTAGACTCGGCAGCTCATACGTCGCGACTACCACCTACCACAACTACTACCACAACTACCACCTTGAAAACAAACACAACAGCAACACCACCACCCTTCTGGACAACTAGGCCAATCTGGGACTCAAACAACTTGTTGACACCCCCACCCATGTAGCCGGACACACGCTCGACCCTATCTTCACTTCCAGCAAGCACATCTCCTTCGATCGCACCACAGCTCTCCACTGGACGGACCACAGCTGTGTTCACTTCAGCTACAAAACTACCCTGACCCACAACCGCCCACAACCTATTCCTCGGAGAAACTGGAACAAAATCACCTCCGACCAACTCCTCACATCACTCAACCAAAACCCTCCCACCCTCTCATTGGACCCAAACCAAGCGGCCACCAATCTGAAGCAATGGATCACCCACAGTGCTGACGAATTAGCACCCCTGAAAAAACACCAGATCAAATCAGCCAGCAAAAAGGCTCCCTGGTTCAATGATGACCTTAAAAAATCTGCTTTGCCGCACCCTGGAGAAAACATGGAGAAAAAACCCAACCACCGACAACATGTCCACCCTCAAGGCAGCCACCCGCAAACACCAGCAACTGATTCGATCCGCCAAGAAATAAGTATTCAAGGACCGTCTCAACAACAACACTCACAACAGCAAGGAACTTTTCAACATCGTCAAAGAATTCACCAACCCCACCGCTGCATCCAACGACATCACTCCTCTCCCTCCCAAGAATTCTGCGATGCGTTATCCTCCTTCTTCTACAACAAAATTGCCGACATCCACAACAGCTTTGAGAATACTCCCAGCGTTCAACCTTCCCCACCCCTCTCAGATCCTACTCCGCCAACTAACAACCTTACCGCCTGGAACCCAATTACCACTGAAGACACCATCCGCCTAATGAACTCCATCCACTCTGGCTCGCCAACTGACCCCTGCCCCCACCACATCTTCAACAAAGCAGACTCCATCATCGCACCCCATCTCCGTGATGTCATCAACTGCTCGTTCAACTCTGCCACCTTTCCAGAAAGCTGGAAACACGCCGAACTCAGCGCCCTTCTGAAGAAACCCACAGCAGACCCCTCTGAACTTAAAAACTACCGACCCATATCCCTCCTCCCATTCCCGGCCAAAGTCATTGAGAAAGCCGTCAACAAACAACTCGCCGCCTTCCTTAAATCCAACAAATCCCTCGATCCATCTCAATCCGGGTTTCCAGCCAAACACAGCACCAAAACCGCCCTCATTGCAGAGACTGACGATATCCGAACACTACTGGACAACGGTGAAACAGTGGCCCTCATTCTACTCGACCTCTCCGCCACTTTCGACACAGTCTGCCACAGCACCCTTATACACGCCTCTGCAACATCGGAATACAAGGAAAAGCCTTGGACTGGATCACCTCATTCCTCGCTGGGAGAACTCAAAGAGTCCAACTCCCCCCGTTCAACTCTGAAGCCACTGAAGTCATCGGTGGCGTACCACAAGGATCTTCACTCAGTCCCACCCTCTTCAACGTTTACATGAGCCCAGTCGCCTCCATCGCGCGTCAACACAACCTCAACATCATCTCGTACTGAGGTTCCGTGACAATTGTAAGTGGTGTTTTCAACTCGCACGAATATGGTCGAGTCTGGTATCTACAAACCGCAAATGACGAGTTTAGTAAGTGTGCGCAGTTTCGCTGTGCTAACTCAAACCGTTCGTTTGCTACGTGGGTCTTTCATCTGTACCCACGGGTTCCATCTTAGATACGGCATCCATTTTGTCTCTTGCCCTCAAGTAGCCAGCGAACGGACGTTGTCCGCTTCGCGACCCTGGGATTCCCAAGATATTTGCGGAAGACACATGTCCTTTGTAAGTGTCTTTATGATGAGGGGGATGATACCGTAAGGCAGATGGCCCTGCTCGAGGCTCATCTTGCCGTGCCGGTTATTGTCTCAGCCGTGCATCTCATTAGGCACGTCCCTTTGATGCCTGTAGCTCGTGTTTCCCGATACCTCCCCTTTTACACCCTTTCCTATCTCCCCACTGTTTCCATCTTCCTCCACACCTGTTCTTGTTCCCTCTTCGATCTGTTTTATTGTTGAATGGAATGTACTAATGGTGGGAAGATGGGTTTTTACAGTTGGGAACCGCCAAATGTTTCCGCACTTATGTTCCGGACCTGATGAGTATCAAAGTGACCAAAGCGACCCCTCTCGGGGATAATTGTGGGAACCAAGTCATAAACCTTTGTGTACCATGTAAACCTATGGGAGAATCGTGTATAAAAGGAGCGATCCACAGAACCAATTTGAAGCAGTCTCCCTGAACTACACTCGTTGTACTTCCTGTGACTTCTGTGTTTCCCTGCAGTAAATAAACCTTGAATCTTTGACGCCGAAGGAAGTGTCCCGTGTCTCTGTCATTCGTACGCCGGAGCAGGTTACCCACAAAGGTTTCAGGTGTTGTCCCCTGGCACCGCTGGGTCTTAAAGAACCCAGTCCTTCAGTTGGCGCCCAACGTTGGGCTGCATCAGTGGTACCGGTCCAAGCCCGACGATCGTGAGGAACTTCGTGTGAAATCTCCGAGGGAAGGTGCACTCCGCTTCATCGATCCTGTTGTCGAAACAAGTGGCCCGAAGACTTTTCCCGCGAAGATTCCCGCCTCCTGACGGCTGCGACGGACTGCTGCCCTGACTGTAGACCTGTTTTGGCGCCTGGCGTAGACCTTGGTAGAGCGAGACGATTGACGGGCCTTCCTGGTGACGCCATCGATCTTTGAGTTAAGTATTTGTGGGTCGCTCCCAGAGTTCTTGGTTGTGGTTGCTTAGTGGTTGCATGGTTCCATTGCATTTGTGGTTCTTGGTACTTTGTTGTGTTGTTTGACGACTGCAGCCGCCAAAAACCGAGGGTTTTTGCTCTTTGCTGGGACTTGGTAAATCCCGTAACCCTTGAAGTTTGTGAAACTCGGCTAGTGTGCAAGATGCCTGGTCGCAGTACTTTGTTTAGTTGTTTCAGACGTTGTGGTGCGGATTCCCGACTGGAGGACTCGTGTCCGATACCTCCGGTTGGAACTCCGACTTATGAACTGTACAGTAAACATGGGCTAGGCCCGATTACTTTTAATGATTATTGGATTCGCTATACTAGGAAGGACGGTGTCCTTAGTTGGCCACCTCATGGTAGCTTTGAGACCCCGATCTTAGATAACCTAGAGGCTAAATTGTTTGAGAAAAAGTCAAGGCCGGCCATGTTTGATGCCTTTCGGTTGTGGCGTAAAGAAGCCCGACAGAAAGAGATCAGACAGACTAAACGTAATCAGAGAGATGGTGTTGCTACCATTGTAAAGAAAGCAGAGCAGTTTCAGCGTGATAAGGAGGTTAAGGAAAAGGAAGTGTTTGATAGACTACAGCGCATGACTATAGATAAATGCTATCCTGCTTTGCCTCCGGAGTCGGAAAAGAAGGAAGAAGCAGTTGAGGATCCTTTAATGTCTTATCTTATGAAGTCACCACCTCCGTACGTGCAGGGTACCGCAGTTCCTGTGGCTCCCCCTGTACTTGTTCCTGTACCTGCTCCTCAACCTGCACCCGTTCTTCCGATTGTTCCCGCTCCTTTGCCTATTGCTATTCCCACTGCTCCTCTGCTTCCACATACTCCTGCTCCCGCTACTGCTCCTGCTCTGTTAACCCCTGCTGTTGCTTCTGTCTCTACCCCTTCGCTTGTTAGTCCTGTGTCCTATACTTCTCCCTCTACTCGTAGCCGTACTTCTCCTCTTGCGGCTAGCTTCTTTCATTCTCTTGGTCCTGTTCTTGGGTCCGCTGGTTCGGACGGTCCTCAGAGACGTAGTCAGCTTCCCGGTAACAGGGAACGTGCTTCGCTCTATAATATGGCGATGGGTTGGATGACACACCCTCTTAGAAATCCACCACGTGTCGTACTCGATACGTTTTGTCAATTCAATATACCAACCCAAAGATTCGTGTTCGAAGAAATGTGTACGGTCCTTCGCGATCAGATATCGGCCGATGCACCTGACGAGGTGCTGACCGCTTTGTCTGATCTACAGCTTCAGTTCTCGAATGGACTGATAGTAGATACTAACGTTCGACGTGCTGTTGAACGGTTGCTATCTTTCCGTCCCGTTCCTATACCTCAAGCTTTGTTTGTTGAAGATGTTGAGAGACAGTTAGATGAGTCTGGTCCATTTCCTATGCGGGAAGTTCCACCAGTGTGGATGCCAGGCAACACTAATGCTGCTCCACCGATCTTGCCACATTTCCAGAGAGTATGGATACATCTCCCATGGAAACGATCAGAAGTTTTACAGGTGAAGCAATCTTTGCCTGACCCACGCAAGAATCCTGCTGGGTATGGGCTGGGTATGGGCTGGGTATGGGCTAAGATTCGGCATGAAGATCATGCGAACGAACTAGGTGGTGATTGGGCTGCCCTTACTGCGGCCGATATGCGACAAGTTGGCGGGGCTAAGCCTGAACAAATCATTACTGCTCTCCCTCAAAGAATAATTACGTTAATGAAAACACTTATGCCAGCTATGAGGGTGAATTGGGACAAATTGTCAGCTTGCAAACAGAAAAAGGACGAGAGTGTCTCTGATTTCTTTACGAGATTTGAGGAGGCCTTCATCGATCACAGTGGTCAGGATATGAGCGCTGAGGGTGGTCAGCGGTTGTTCGTAGACAAATTTGTTTCAAACTTATTGCCCGATTTGAGCAATAAATTGAAGAATTCAGAAAGTGCGTGGGCCGTTTCTACCTCGGCTCAGATACTGGCCACAGCACAATATTATGAGAATAGAGAGAAAGAAGAGATCGACCGTGCTGATAAAAAGACGAAAGAACTCAAAACTAAAGTGTTGTTACAGCAGGCCTATCCCCCACGTTCGAATCAGAATGCTTCGCAACAAAATAGATCGCAGTCGCAATCGAACCGATCACAATCTCGTAATGACTCCCCTTCCCAAAGATCTTCGTTGGGGTACAATCAATGTGCCTATTGTAGACAGGAGGGTCATATAAAATTCAATTGTCCTGTTCTAAACGATCGCAATAGCGGTAATTCATCTAGAGGAGGTCGTGGTGGTTCACAGCAGACATCACGCGGTAGAGGTCGTGGTGCTCAGAATGACCGTTCAGATAACTCATCAAATTCCGATAATTGTTTTGATCAACGTGGATCATCGCAAGGACGATCTGCGCAGTACAATGTAGACGATTATT
The DNA here is from genome assembly GCF_964263255.1 of Lissotriton vulgaris. Taxonomy (NCBI): domain Eukaryota; kingdom Metazoa; phylum Chordata; class Amphibia; order Caudata; family Salamandridae; genus Lissotriton; species Lissotriton vulgaris. The sequence continues at coordinate 826,363,527 of NC_141697.1, read as the reverse complement.
ACGTCGATCAGGGAACTGACGACAGTAATTACTAGGACAGCCATAGACAAGGAGAGGGAGTGGTATCAGTTCCGGTTGATCAGATAGGGCCTTACGTCGCAGTTGCTACATCGGGCGTCGTTGAGCCTTTTCTGTTGGACACTGGTGCAGCGAAAAGTTCCATGAAGCATTCGAAACTCCCTGGCGCACCTTTGTCTGGCTTAACAAATGTTTCCGTTGGATTCTCTGGCGCCCCCGTTAGCAATCCAGTTTCACGCCCTTTGCCCCTTACAATTGGGCCTCGTGAGCTAGAAGCTCCGTTGATTTTGACTACGGGTTGTGGTGAAAATCTTTTGGGCCTGGATTTACTAAAACGTTTGTATGCAACTCTGTATTGTTCTCCTGCAGGTGTAAAGCTTACGTTGGGAGAGAGGGTTGTCTCTCCTATGTACTTGTCTCTCGATAAGCTTCCACCGGAATTGAGTTCTCTTCCTGCATCTTTGTGGGCAACAGGTCCCAATGATGTGGGCCTGCTTGACATCTCCCCTTATGTTGTTCAGTTGAAATCTAATGTGCGGTTGCCACGTATTCCCCAGTATCGTATCTCTCTTGATGGTGAACGAGCATTGTTAGCGATCATCTATGATTTGATCGAGAAAGACGTAATTGAAGAAACACGAGGAAACGTGTGCAACAGCCCTGTATTGCCCATTCTAAAATGTACTGATCCTTCGAAACCACCTGTTTATCGTTTTGTTATCGATTTGCGGAAGGTAAATAAAATTGTGATTCCTCAGATCCCCGTTGTGCCTGATATCACGGCACTACTGACTCTGATTCCAGCTTCTGCATCTTGGTTTTCGGTGATCGATTTGAAGAATGCGTTCTTCAGCATTCCCATTGCAGAAGAGAGTAGAGACCTTTTCGGTTTCTCTCTTGGTGGACGCAGCTTCCGTTTCAAACGCGCTCCTCAGGGCTACTGTGAAAGTCCATCGATTTACAGTCAAGCCTTGAAGGGTCAACTGGATGCGTTTACGTTGCCGGCTGGTGCGGCCTTAATCCAATATGTCGACGACTTATTGGTGGCTGCGGATACTCAGGACATTTGCAAAATTGCTACGGTATCGCTGCTGCAACATCTCTGCGAGTTAAATCACAAGGTGTCACCTTCTAAACTCCAATATTGTTGTCAAGAAGTAACCTACTTAGGTCACTTATTGTCAAAGGAGGGAAGGCGGTTGACCCCAGAGAGAATTGCAGCAATTGCACGAATGGCTGTGCCAACAACCCAAAGAGATGTGCGTGCCTTTCTAGGTATCACGTCGTACTGCAGACAATGGATTCCAAATTTTTCATTGCTAGCGAAACCATTGGTAGCTCTTACGTGCAAGGATGTTTCAACTCCTTTACCATGGACGGAAGAATGTCAGAAAAGTTTTTCTGAATTACGTGCCTCATTGTGTTCGGCTCCTGTGTTAGGTACCCCTGACTACAGTAAGCCGTTTACATTATATGTTCACGAGAGGGAAGGTTGTGCGTTGAGTGTTTTAACGCAACCTTTTGGTGGTAAGCAACGTCCATGTGCATATTTTTCCTCGACCTTGGACCCGGTAGCTAGAGCATTGCCGAGTTGTTTGAGAGCAACGGCGGCAGCTGCGGTGTCCATCCGACAATCAGCAGGATTGGTCATGGATAATATGCTTACGGTGATGGTTCCGCATGCAGTCGACACTCTTTTAAATCGTACGAAAACCCAGCACTTGACGAGTGCGAGATTGTCTGGGTACGAGCTGACGCTGCTGGCAAGCCACATTCAGATAAAACATTGCAATGTTCTGAATCCGGCGACTTTGTTACCAATTAGCTCAGAGTCAGATGAAATAACAGAACATGACTGTTATTTGAGAACGGAAGAGGAAACAAAAGGTCGAGTGGACCTTAAAAACACTCCTTTGGAAAATCCAGATGGAACGCTGTATGTGGATGGTTCATGTTTTAAATTGCCGAATGGTGATGTGACTACTGCATATGCTGTTGTAACGTTGAATACTGTTGTTGAGACTGCAAGATTAAATCAGAATTCTGCCCAAGCTGCAGAATTGATCGCTCTCACTAGAGCGTGTGTGTTAGCGAAAGGGAAACATGTGAATGTGTTTACCGACAGCCAATATGCTTTTGGCGTCGCACATAGCTTTGGACGATTGTGGAGAGAGAGAGGTTTTCTGACATCGCATGGTACGAAGATTCAGCATGGCCAGCTTGTGAATGATCTTTTGGATGCACTTACGTTGCCTAAGCAAGTAGCGATTGTTAAATGTAGTGCGCATCGTAAGGTGACGGATGATGTTGGTCGTGGTAATGCGTTTGCAGATGAGACTGCTAAGGAGACTGCCCGGAACCTTAGTACTCGAATGTATGTGACGAGTTCGGTTAGGTGGCCTACAGAATCGAGCATGTGTGAGGACACTATCAAGAGTGTGAAAGCAATTCAGAATGAGGCCACCGAGACTGAAAAGACGAAGTGGAAAGAAAGTACGGGAAAGTTGGACGTAAATGGTTGTTGGATTGATTTGTCGGAACAGAAAAGATGGATGTTGCCTGATGCGTATGTGCTGGCTGTTGTGACAATGGCACATGGGTTAGCACATATTAGCGCGAAAGGTATTTGCAAGTTGCTGTCTCCTGTGTGGAAGAATGATGGTATCACGAAATGTGCTGAACGTTTGGTCAAGAATTGTATGGTATGTATGTTGTACAATCCTGGTAAGGGAACCCCAACTCCTCCTGGTAGTTTTGCTCCCCCTTCATGTCCCTTTGAGGTGATTCAGTTAGACTTCATCCATATGGAGCGATGCAATAACCTGAAATACGTTTTAGTTGTGGTTTGCGCATTCTCCCGATGGATCGAGGCCTATCCCCTCAAAGATAACACTGCTTTGTCAACTGCGAAAATCCTACTGAAGGAATACTTTCCTCGGTACGGAATGCCTAGAGTTGTGTGGTCGGATAACGGAAGCGAGTTTGTGGGGAGTGTGATGAAGAGTGTGTGTAAGGGCCTTGGAATTAATCAAAAATTCCATAGCGCCAATCATCCCCAGTAAGCTGGTTTGGTTGAAGGGTATAATGGCACCCTTAAACTGAAGCTAGCGAAGATTCAGGCTACGACTGGTCTTTCGTGGCCTGACGCTTTACCTTTAGCATTACTGTCAACAAGGGCACCTGTACACTCCCGAGTAGGGCTCAGTCCCTATGAAATAGTGTTCGGTCGTCCTGCAAATGTTTGGGGGGTCCCTAGACCGGGTGTGTTCTGTGATCTTGAGTATCCAATGTTGATCGATTATCTTCATGACTTGACTGCTAAACTGAGGTTAATTCACCAACAGGTTTACGAAGCATTGCCGACGCAGACGGAGGGTCCAGGCCACCAGCCCCAGCCCGGAGACTGGGTGGTGACGCGCAATTTTTCGCGCAAGAAGAATTTGGAGCCGAGATTCACTGGACCCTACCAGGTCCTCCTTGCCACGAGAACTGCTGTTCGTCTAGAGGGGCGGAAAAACTGGGTGCATGCCACCCATACCAAAAAGGTCCCTATCCCGTTGCCGGCAGACTCGTGGGTGAGGAGAGGCATTGCATCAACTGAAACCGAAGGATTGCCGGCGCTGTACCTTTTAGCGACGCACAACCTGTCGGAGAATCCTCAGTGCAGCAGAAAGACACTGTTGAACATTTGCCATCAAAAGACTCAAGACCAGAACATTCAACTGATCAACAGAACGCTGTCTCTTCAACGGATCCTTTGTTCGACGAGCAGACACGTCCTGGGAAAACACGATACTTTTTGCGATTCAGCACTAAAGACTAATAAAAGATCCTGTTTTGTCCCTTGACAATTGCACTATCCCGTTTTCCACGATCAGTTTGAACACTCGTATCATTGTAATTATTTTTGTATATATATATATTGAGTTTCGTTCCTCATATTTTTGCTTCCACAGCTGAGAGACACTTTGCATACACATAATTGTGAATGAAGGCCGTAGGGCCGCGCGTGTACTTCCTTCTGGTTAGTAGGTCTTGACACTAGGTTAAAGACTGTCTTTTCCTGGGAACTCCTAGGGATTGACTACTGCTACACAGAACGAAGTGCGTCAAGAAACGTTGCGGACGGTCGTAGGGGATGGCATTTTCGAAGCTGATGGACTTGGAAGAAGCTCAGGCGAAAAGGTTCAAGTTGCAACAACTTAGTCGTACCAAATGTTTTATGTTCCAAATATTTGTATTGCTTTTGACTGTTTCTGCACTATTGGTGGGTGGGGTGTATTACATGATGTGCTGTTTCCTATCTCCTGCCATACCTACTCCTACCTCCGATCCTAAACCTACTACTGTTGCATCTCCCCATTCTTTTCATTTCTTACCCGAACACGAACAGGCTAGACGTGCAGAATTCCGCAACAATTACGTTATTCAGCTCCTTCATCAGCACCAGTTAGTGGTTAACACTACTAATTGTTGGGTGTGTGGGTTGATGCCACATACCACGGATAAGGGAATTCCATATCTGGTGTTACCGTATAGTTCCCAAGGGTCCGCTCGAGCATTTCAAACAATGTTTCGAAGCGCACTAGATTCTCACCCCAATCGAGAGCCACGTTCTCCCTACCTTGGCCCTGGCTCGTACTATAAGCCTTTGTCTATAGCGATAGAAGACTTAGATAGAGATATCTATGAGCCGTCGCTCATTCCAGTGGAAGAGGTACAAGCCTATAGGGTCCTGAGTAAGGTCGAGTACAGTGCGCTCACGAGTGATAAACAGCTTAAAAGCTCGCCTCCGATATGGGTCGTACCCCACATTGGTAATTTTTGTCTCATGGGTCGTGGCCGAAGATCGAAAGCCCGGCTTGGAGAGAGCGCTTGCGCTGAAAATTATATGCTGCCGATGATCTCGTTCCCTGTGTTTCTGGCTGCCAAGGGTACGTATTTTGTCTGCCATGATCGTGCGTATGCATGGTTGCCCTCCGACTTTGCGGGCGCATGCTTTATCGCAAATTTGTTGCCTCCGACGTTCACTGTAGATGCAGATTATCACAAGACTAGAGTTGTGAGAGGCGTAATTAGCGAAGAGGATACTGCCGGTCAAGAGGCAGGAGACTTTTTCAAGGGTTTCCTGCCGTTTTGGGGACCTATGGTTAATAGTAGGAACCTGAGACAGTTGACTCGAGTGGTAGAATCGACAGCTAATATTACTGCCAGTGCCCTTGGTAATATCACCACAGAACTTCAGGCGGATAGACTTATGACGTTACAAAACCGTATGGTTTTAGACGTGATCTTAGCAGATCGTGGTGGGGTATGTAAGGTGATCCATTCGAGCTGCTGTATTTTTATTCCTGATAACGCTCCGACTGTTTATCAAGCCATCTCAAAGTTGCATAAAATCTCTGAATCCATACACGTGGATGTAGGGGATTGGACGCTACTTGGGTGGTTTTGGGGCCTGATGTCGACTTGGGGTTGGAAGATTCTGATGATCATCGGAGTCGTTGTGGCGTTCCTGTTCACGTGTTGCCTTTGTGTGCAGTGCGGTCCTGCCTTATGTGGCCTCTGCGCTACAACGTGTATGAGACAGCCGCCTGTTACCAATGGAACTCGGTTGGACAGAGCTATGTTGCAGCAACATCTAGATGGTCTGATGAATATCGAATATGATTCCGACTAGTGCTTGCCTACATGAGGGCAAAAGGAGCATCTGAGGTTCCGTGACAATTGTAAGTGGTGTTTTCAACTCGCACAAATATGGTCGAGTCTGGTATCTACGAACCGCAAATGACGAGTTTAGTAAGTGTGCGCAGTTTCGCTGTGCTAACTCAAACCGTTCGTTTGCTACGTGGGTCTTTCATCTGTACCCACGGGTTCCATCTTAGATACGGCATCCATTTTGTCTCTTGCCCTCAAGTAGCCAGCGAACGGACGTTGTCCGCTTCGCGACCCTGGTATTCCCAAGATATTTGCGGAAGACACATGTCCTTTGTAAGTGTCTTTATGATGAGGGGGATGATACCGTAAGGCAGATGGCCCTGCTCGAGGCTCATCTTGCCGTGCCGGTTATTGTCTCAGCCGTGCATCTCATTAGGCACGTCCCTTTGATGCCTGTAGCTCGTGTTTCCCGATACCTCCCTTTTTACACCCTTTCCTATCTCCCCACTGTTTCCATCTTCCTCCACACCTGTTCTTGTTCCCTCTTCGATCTGTTTTATTGTTGAATGGAATGTACTAATGGTGGGAAGATGGGTTTTTACAGTTGGGAACCGCCAAATGTTTCCGCACTTATGTTCCGGACCTGATGAGTATCAAAGTGACCAAAGCGACCCCTCTCGGGGATAATTGTGGGAACCAAGTCATAAACCTTTGTGTACCATGTAAACCTATGGGAGAATCGTGTATAAAAGGAGCGATCCACAGAACCAATTTGAAGCAGTCTCCCTGAACTACACTCGTTGTACTTCCTGTGACTTCTGTGTTTCCCTGCAGTAAATAAACCTTGAATCTTTGACGCCGAAGGAAGTGTCCCGTGTCTCTGTCATTCGTACGCCGGAGCAGGTTACCCACGAAGGTTTCAGGTGTTGTCCCCTGGCACCGCTGGGTCTTAAAGAACCCAGTCCTTCAGTACGCCGACGACACCCAGCTAATCCTTTCCCTGACCAAAGACCCTAACACCGCCAAAACCAATCTTCACAAAGTTATGAAAGGAGTAGCCGAATGGATGAAACATAGCCGCCTAAAACTCAACTCAGACAAAATGGAGGTGCTCATCCTAGGATCTTCCCCCTCTGCCTGGGACGACTCTTGGTGGCCCTCCGCTCTGGGCACAGCACCCACACCCACAGACCACGCACGTAACCTTGGCTTCATCCTAGACTCCTCTCTCTCGATGTCCAGACAAGTCAACGCAGTCTCATCCTCCTGCTTCAACGTACTTCGCATTCTCAAACAGATCTTCCATTGGATCCCCCTCGAGACAAGAAAGACTGTCACCCACGCACTGGTCACGAGTCGTCTGGACTATGGTAACACACTATACGCCGGAATCTCAGCAAAATCACAGAAAAAACTCCAACGCATCCAAAACGCATCAGCGAGACACATATTAGACATCCCTCGCCAAGATCACATCACCGGACACCTAAAAGACCTCCACTGGCTTCCCGTCAACAAAAGAATTACATTCCCCCTTCTCACCCACGCACACAAGGCCCTCTACAATCTAGGACCCGAATCCCTCAACACTCGACTGTCCTTCTACAAGCCCACCCGCCAACTAAGATCGCCCAATCAAGCCCTCGCCGCTGTCCCGCGCATCCGAAAATCCACCATGGGTGGCAGATCCTTCTCCTTCCTTGCTGCCAAGACCTGGAACTGACTCCCACTCATCTCCTCCTTACTCAAAACCGCATCTCCTTCAGAAAAGAACTTAAAACCTGGCTATTCGACAAATAATGAACCCCTTACCCAAGCGCCTTGAGACCCTCTGGGTGAGCAGTGCGCTATACAAATACCCGAACTTGAACTTGAACTATGGTATAAGTGAAATTATTAGCCAAAATGTGGACTATTACCTACAAGATCATGTCCAAAAACTCCAGACCTACATAAAAGACAAGGGAGACTTCCTAACCAAGTTAAAGGAAATAACATAGACTGAAGGATTGCTGTTGATAACACTTGACATCAAATTGCTGTACACGAGTGTAGCACATACTGTGGGACTCAATGCAGTCAAATTCTTTTTAGAAATGCGACCAATGACATGTTACCAACATAACTGTATGATTTTAGAGCTCATCAAATGGTGCCTTTTAAACAACTATTTTATGTTTGGAAAAGAACTGTACAGGCAGAAATGCGGAGTAGCCATGGGGGCTGTTTCTCCCCAAGCTGTGCATGTCTTCATGTTGGCTGGTGGGAGGAACAGGTCGTCAAAATTGCACACAAACAGACATATGACAGTCACATTTTTTATTAGCTCCATTTCACAGACAATGTTTTTATTGGTTGGAAAGGGGATAAAGAAAGTGCAGACAGTTTCTACAGGCTATTAACATTAACTATGTCAATCTTAGATTCACATTCAATATTAGCGACTGTAAAATTGAATTTCTGGATGTAAAGTGTTTGTGAATAACATGAAGCTGGAAACCACATTGCATAGAAAGCAGACTGCGGGTAATTCAATACGCACGCTAAGAGCGCACACCCCAAACATCTAATTAAAAGCATACCATACTGAGAATTTGTCTGGTTAAAAAGAATATGTAGTACTGAGACAAAAATCAACAGATGCCTGTCAGAAGCCTTTGACAGATTTAGCAAGAGGGGCCATGATGAGAGAACTCTTACAGAAGCCATGAACAAAATCAAAACAAGATCTAGGGAATCCCTGTTACAGAAAAACCTAGTAACTATGCCCTTAGAACAGGCAATAGAATCATCTAGTGGAGCAAAGGATGGCACTATAAGGCTTACCACAACATTCAGTAGCCAAGATAGGCAGATCAGATCCATTGTAAATACCAACTGGCCGATCCTACTTACAAACAGTGTCATGGCCACGCAATTGGAAAGACTACCTACAGCTCATTTAGAAGAGCATCATCCATGAGGACACGACTAATCAAGAGCAGTCCTGAAATTAGCCAAGACAGCACATGGTTAAAACCTTCATGTCGGGCGTGTAGATTTGGTATTAACACCACCCAGTACAAAACCCCATTCAGCCAAAAACAGATCGCTAGTACTGGCAATTACAACTGCTGTACAGATACGTGGGTAGTACCAAGCTGCAGATGCATGTTAGAATTCTCCAGCACCTTAGAGCTATTGTTAACAATGATGCAGCATACCCAGTGGCACGACATTTTAAAGCTACACATATGAATGATCCAAATTGCCTGAAATACTACGTGATCAAAACCTTTCCTAATCCACGCAGAGGAGGAAACAGGGAACGCATGCTTAGGCAGCTAGAATCACACACAATATTGGAATGAGACAGCAAGACTCCCATGGGTTTAAATAATAATGAAGAGCTCCACAATTTTTTTATAAAACATTGTTTCTTATCAATATATATTTTTTAGACATATATAAGGACATATTTTAAGAATAATGTTTTAGGATAATCATTTTAAGAAGATGAGTTTTATCAATTATTTATACGAAAAACTTTTTATGAAAGATTATTATGAAGTTTTTTATGGAATGCTTTGTTTAACTTTTTATGGCTACAGCGGAGCTGACACCACGCCATCGGGCAGCCGTGAGGGAAACGGCGGTGCGGTTCAAGGGACCCGGGCTGCTTCACGCCATCGGGCAGCCATGAGGGCAACGGCACTACATTCACCAGAAGCCCCGGGAGTGGCGGCGCACCGTGACGGGTGCTGAGCGACAGGAGGCGCTACAAAGCTCCCCGCAGCAGCAAGCACTGTGGGGGCTACAGCGGAGCTGACACCACGCCATCGGGCAGCCGTGAGGGAAACGGCGGTGCGGTTCAAGGGACCCGGGCTGCTTCACGCCATCGGGCAGCCGTGAGGGCAACGGCACTACATTCACCAGAAGCCCCGGGAGTGGCGGCGCACTGTGATGGGTGCTGAGCGACAGGAGGCGCTACAAAGCTCCCCACGGCAGCAAGCACTGTGGGGGCTACAACGGAGCTGACACCACGCCATCGGGCAGCCGTGAGGGAAACGGCGGTGCGGTTCAAGGGACCCGGGCTGCTTCACGCCATCGGGCAGCCGTGAGGGCAACGGCACTACATTCACCAGAAGCCCCGGGAGTGGCGGCGCACCGTGACGGGTGCTGAGCGACAGGAGGCGCTACAAAGCTCCCCGCGGCAGCAAGCACTGTGGGGGCTACAGCGGAGCTGACACCACGCCATCGGGCAGCCGTGAGGGAAACGGCGGTGCGGTTCAAGGGACCCGGGCTGCTTCACGCCATCGGGCAGCCGTGAGGGCAACGGCACTACATTCACCAGAAGCCCCGGGAGTGGCGGCGCACCGTGACGGGTGCTGAGCGACAGGAGGCGCTACAAAGCTCCCCGCGGCAGCAAGCACTGTGGGGGCTACAGCGGAGCTGACACCACGCCATCGGGCAGCCGTGAGGGAAACGGCGGTGCGGTTCAAGGGACCCGGGCTGCTTCACGCCATCGGGCAGCCGTGAGGGCAATGGCACTACATTCACCAGAAGCCCCGGGAGTGGCGGCGCACCGTGACGGGTGCTGAGCGACAGGAGGCGCTACAAAGCTCCCCACGCCCTCTCGCCCCGCGAGTCGCGCCCGTGGGAGCGCCCGGGGCTAAGCCCGGGCAAAGGGCGGGCCCTCTGTGGCCCTCCGAGGCCTGAGGAGTCTGGTCTGGGCCAGAAACGCTGCTCGGACTGGGTAGGCCCCTTTTTGTTTGTTGATTTCCAGTAGCAACTGAGACATTTTAAACATTGTGCCTATAACTGGTATGGTTCTGAATTAGCACTGTTTATCTTCTTATAGTGTGTATTTTACAAGCTCAATGTCAAAGGCTAAAGTAGGCAACATGCCACTGGGACAGATTGCCATTGATAACTATATGGTAAAAAAGGTCGCCCAGATAAATAGCGATCGACGTGCCTCATTAGGTAAAGGAGACACCACAGTATGTACACAGGATGATCCCCTGATTGCTGTACAAGACACAGAGGCTACTAACAGGGCTAGTCTGTCCAATATAGAAATACCCTCTCTGAGGGCACACGACCAGCCACCAGCCAGCCCATCAACATGTATGCTGACACAAACACCCGACACTATAAATGTTGTGGCAATGGTACATTCAGGAGAGAGGGAGCAACCCGATATAAATAGTGAAGCGAGCGAGGGGGTATCACCCAAGAAGAGGCCATTCAGGCAGTGTAGAAAGACGGCATCACGTAAAGGGGGACAACCAACTAGCAATTTAGCGGTAGCAAACCCTACCCACACTACTGATAACATCTGGGCAGCAGCTAACAATCCCTTTGTGTTCACAGGAGCTGATTCAGGCCCCCCCAAGCAGAATGCCAGTATTAACATTACTAATGAGCAGTTTACTGCCTTAATCTCAATTATGGAGGCCAGCTTGGGGATGAAGATAGAGGAGGCTCTCAAACCACTAGTGGAAAAAATCGATTTCCTTGTAAAAGAAGTAGACAGGCTTGGGGGGCTTCTCTCCGCGCAGCAAAAGGCCGCTGGAGATACTAGCACTATACTAAAAGAAATAAGGTCCACCCAAGCTGTACAGGGGAAAAATGTGCCAGCAGTAGTCAATCCGGCAGGTGCACAGAGTACACTAGGGAATAGACCCCAGCGGCCAGCCCATGTTAGTCTCCCCCAACCTAAAACAGGAAACCCGCAGCCACGGGTAGGCGCACCTCCAATTACAGGTAACAAGATAGACCCTAGACCTGACAGAAGAAACCGCTATCTAAATCTTCCTCCGGATTGTGCGCCTTTTGTGGTGGTCTTAACAAATGTCCCTGCAGTTGGCACCCATCCGGCATCTCCATACGGCGAGTCATATGACTCACTAAAAAACAAGACAGTCTCATGGCTAAATAAGAACTGTGGTTTCCCCGTCGGGTACTCAGATCAGATAACGCTAGTTAGAAGGGTAAACTGGGTAGGGCCTTCTAACAAAGTGGGAAATGGGGATTGCATTGTGGCTAATTTTAGACACCCCCAACATGTGGCAACTGTGCTGCTGAGAGCTGCATCATTGGTTTACAACGAGGGTAGTATTCGTGTTCGTCCACTGGGCTATTTTTATGCTCACCTTTGTACGGCATCCCCACAACTGAGTAGGCCAACACCTCGGTTTGATACTCTGACCCCGAACATTGGGAATAATGGGATGCAATTTACATACAATGTAGTTAATTCTGGCGGGCTAGGCTTTCCATCTAACCCAGGGAACAGACTTGATATTGGTGGGCAACGCCAGATGGCCTATAATGTCAACACACATAACAGATACAAACTTTTGTCCGGTCTTGATATGTGTGACTGACATAAAGTACCTGTGGGCAAGGATGGATTAAATGTAGCTGAACTAACATGCAATATTGACTCTACCAACCCACAGGAGCCCAATAAATGTGTGAATATTGTGTCTTGGAACGTTGCGGGTCTAGCAACTAAAATGGCAGATGAAAAATGGGTTTCCTTCATTAAACAATTTAAGGTTATCTGCCTCCAAGAGACTTGGGATGTGGAGTGTGAAATGTTCTTAGAAGGTTATAAAGCGTTCTCTGTGCCAGCAACTTCATCTAATAGAGGAAGACCAAAGGGAGGATTGGTGATCTTTGTTTCTGTTTTGATAACCTCAAGTATCCTCACCATTAATGTCCAACGTTTATGTGTCCAGGGTATTGTTTTGTCTGCCAAAAGTAATAGGGTTGGACTGGTTAATTTTCACAATGCTACTAATACCACCCTAGCACTTAACGAATTAACTGTACTAGATGAATATATTAATGTCTCCATGAAGAAACACAGCCTTAATTTAATGGTCATGGGAGATTTCAATGTGCACCTCTGTGGCGATCCCCTTAGGAAATGTATACGGGATCTAAACTGCGATAGAGCAGATGGGCTACATTTTGCACATACAGCAGAGGGTGAATTTTGTAATTCCATGATGAATGATTTAGTTTTAACAATGGGCATGGAAATTAGAGATCCCGGTAAAAGCTTTGACACTCCGACTTTTAAGGGGCATGGTAGAGGCACCTTTATTGACCACATGCTATTTTCTGAAGCTCTGTTGCCTTTCTTAGAATCCTTTGATATTAGCAAAAGTGAGTTTAGTGATCATAACCCCCTTGTGGTTTGTCTCAGGGGTTTTGGCCTCTCAGATGTCATGCCCTTACGCCTTGAAAGCAATCTGACTACGACTGAGGGGAGGCGGCGCTTAAAGTGGTCAACTATCACCCCAGACCTTCTGTATAAAAATATAGAGGAATCCTGTGCAGATGGAATTGTTAATTGTACAGGGACAGATCCGGTGGGGGTCCTTAATGCCTATCAAGCTCTGGCGGGGAAAGTGTCAGGGTTACTCACGAAACCATCTAAGGGAAACTTAGAGAAATGCGGGCCAAGGTGGTTTAACCAAGAGTGCTCAAAAGCTGCCCGTAACCTGAAGGCAGCATTGGCAGATGTACCACGGAACCAGGAGAAAATCCGACTCTGCCGCAAAGTTTATAAGTCTTCCCTTAAAACACATAAGGAGACTTTGCGTGTGGAGGCCTGGAATGAGCTTTTGGACCCCGAGACTTTAAATAGTAGCACGAAGTTCTGGCAGTTAGTAAAAAAACCATTCCTGTCAGAACAACCGGGGGATGGGCTGGAGTGCTGTATAATGAAAGAGGATTGGTTTCGTCACTTTGAATCTCTGTACTTTTCAGCCGACCCTGGTATTGGTGAGAGCTATCCCAGTGAATCTAAAGGAGTACTTAGGTTTGAGTGTGGCGAAGTGTTTGAAGCCATAGAAGGTTTGACATCAAACAAAGCTCCCGGCCCAGATGGCATCCCCCCTGATTTATTTAAGTCCAGACCACACTTCTGGGCCCCTATCTTGTTGGCGGTTTTTAATGCTGCCACAGTGGTAGGATGCCCAGTGACCTGGGGGGTGTCAACCATTGTCCCGGTTTTCAAAAAGGGAGACAGGGGTAGCCCATCGTGCTACCGTCCAATCTCCCTAATTGATTCAAAGGTTAAAGTTATCGGGAGAGTTCTGTTGAGGAGAATCACTAGTTGGGCAACTGCAAATAATGTCATGTCTATATCTCAATATGGATTCTGTGAGGGCAGATCCACGATTACTCAGTGTCTTAATTTATTCCTCATACTCAGCAAATACACGGTGGCCCAGAAGGGCACGATCCACCTCGCCTTCATGGACCTGTCGTCAGCCTTCGACGGTGTTAACAGGGGGAGGCTGTGGCAATACATGAGGGCGAGGGGAGTCGACATTGGGATTGTCGACTTCCTGGTGGATATGCACCATCAAACTAGTGCCAATGTAAGATATTCATCTAATGGGGGCACCACTGACAAGTTTATGATAAATAAAGGAGTACGTCAGGGATGTATTCTTGCCCCTTTTCTTTTTAATTTTTATATTAACGATTTGGATGCAGCTCTACAATCTATACAGGCTGACTGCCCCAGAGTAGGAAGAAGGGGCATCCCTGTGCTGTTATACGCGGATGACGCGGTTTTAATCTCGCGCACGGAGAAGGGGCTCCAGGCACTTTTAACTGCTTTTAATGTTTTCATGTCTGATAGGGATTTAATGGTCAATAATTCCAAGTCCTATATAATGCAGGTTGGCCAACGCCCAAGAAAGAACTTTGTATTTAAGCTTGATGACAGCCCCATTCCGGTAACAGAGACTTTTTCCTATCTGGGTGTGCTATTTGACTCTAAGTTAAGTTGGGCCCCTCATCTGGTGAAGAAGAAAAATGATATGTTGAGGGTTAATGGAACTATCCTTAATCTTGCGAAAAAGATAGGAAAGAAACCAATAACTGCAATGATTAAGTTATATAATGCCAAGTCTGTAGCGACGGCGGTATACGGTAGTGAACAGTGGGGCTATGTGTCAAATACTCAATTACAGGTTATCGAAAACACCTTTTTTAAACGGTTACTATGTGTTCCTGCGAGTACCCCGAACCTTGTTGTGCATGAGGAGTTAGGGACACCGTTTTTATGCGATAATCTAGCACTGAAGCCCCTGATCTGCTGGGTCTCGCTGTGGCTTAACAAAGAGATACCACTCACTCACCAGATTGTACGGGATGTAACATCTCAGGATAGCTGTATGCGCATCCCCTGGCTAAAATACTTGAAATCTTGCTCTGAAATGCTGGGGTGCCCAAAACTGTTCTCCCATCCGAGTGGCATTGTGAAGGGGGACATAACAGCGGTTAAAAGAGCCTTTCTCAAGTTTAAATTGGCGGACAGAGAAAGTGTGGAAGTGCTGAAACCAAGTGTCAGAAAGTTTATCATGCTAAAGTCGTGTGGTGGAATGGAGCCCTACCTGGCTTGCGCCTTTAGCTCACATGAAAAGTTCTTGCTGACTAGGTTCAGATTTAACACTTTTCAGCAGCTTTTAAGACCCAAATCAGACATTTTTAGCAAACATGTAGCTCCCTGTGGCTGCGACGGGAAGTCTCCTCAGGACATGCTACATTTTATATTTTTATGTAGGTTTTATGATTATCCCAGACGTTACTTTCTTGTTGATTTGCTGAGAACATTGGATTTTAAACAAATTAGACCTGCCCTCATGTATTTGCAGCTCCTGCACCAGGATTGTGTACTCCATATTTTGTCGTTTTTAAAACTTGCACTGAGAATAAGAACTTGCTTAGATCTATGATCAGGACCAGTAGGACACTTTTGCTAACTAACAATCATGATGATTTTTAACGATATTTGTGTATAATGTTTTTTAATAATGTATTGTTGCGCAATTTTGAAAATGTAATCAATGCATGTACTTTTTATGGTTTGAAATATTAACCGAAATAAAGTCTCATTTGATTTGATTTGAACTTTTTATGGCGATGTTTACTGTAGAAATATTTGAACAAAACCCAACAAGATCCCTACTCTAATCAGCAACGGTACAATATAGAAGTCAGTGTCCAAATTCAGTGAATACAGTGTCAGTGACTACTTTTAAATGTATAAAGAAGTTATTATTTACAGTATATATACAGATGGATATATATATATATATATATATATATATATATATATATATATATCTAAGACATGAGATCAGTAAAGCACCTGCAATTATTTTCATACATTAATATAACCACCAAAGAAACACCTCTCTCTCTGTGTTAGACAAAAACAATAATATAAATTAAGTGATAGATTTGTATATTTGCACAGCGAAGCACAAAGCAATTTTTTGCACTTAGGCATTAGCAAACAGATATGTTAGTACACTTGACACATCGGAGACAATGAATTTGGCAGTATCAGTATATTCAGTATGTTATGAAATATGTAATGGGAGACTTTTTTACTTATTACAGGACACCCTGGTAAAGTTAACATTGAATGGAAATAAAGGATCTGGCCCACATTACAAGTACAATAACACATATATGCTGTTAGATAATACTGTAAAATGGTCCTATTACCTATCCAGGCACTTGATTATTATCTGAGTGTATAATTTATGATCACTATTTAAGAGTGAAATAGGCCTGTAAGATTCACAGGATCTCGAGTTCTTATTTGGATTCAGTAAAATAGTTGTAGTTGCTTCATCCCATGACTTGGGGAGATCTTGACCATCTATAAAAGCTGAATTAAACAAAACAACTGAAGAAGTAAAGGGGCAAGCTCTTCCTTTAAGACAACATAGATCTCATTTGGAATAGAATCAGGGCCGGCAGCTGTCCCTCTTTTTAGAGTACTGATAGTTTGGACGACTTCCTCCAAAGTTAAGGGGCGTGGATTTTTTCATCGCTCTGGAGAGATGGAAGATCTAGATCTGAAAGATAGTCATATATATTTTCTTCCTTTAATATCAGTTCTTCTGTATAAAGATTTTGAAAGAATTGAACAAAGGCATCTTCAATCCCAGAATCCTCAGAAATAATACTACCAGTGGTTGAACATCAAAGATCCCTTATCCAATTTCTAGTCTGGTCAGCTTTTGTTCTCCAAGCTAGAAGCTTGCCCCACCCCTCCCCGTATTCGTGGTGCGACAACCTACTAGCTTCCCAATTTTTTTAATTATTGCTCCTAGGCAGTCCGCAAGCTTATATTTCGCTGCTGTTAGATTTCATGTAATATTCAAATTACCAGGAGTTTTTTGTAGCTAATCTTGATAGGAATATACTTCGGCTTCTAGAGTTCTAATTTCCTCCCTTGTTCTCTTGGTTTGGGCAATGGAAAGGTTTTATGAAAGGGAGGCAGATTTTTGAGTTAACGCATGACCTAATTGGGGCAAAAGACATTGCACAAACATTTAAGATCCCACTAGCAGTAATGGCTTTTGACACTGTAAAAGCATTTGACCAAGTCAGTTGACCTTTCCTTTTTTAAATGATTTAGCGTCTTAATTTAGGGGAAACCTTCTTAACAACAGTCAAAGCCATCCTCAAAAATCCATCTGCTAAAATCCTTGTTAACAGTAATGTTACAATTAACCAACAAAAAACAGAACTGATGAAATGGAAGGTAAACAGACATAATATCGAATCAAAAATATAGACAGGACATAATATCGAGTAAAAAATATAGACTAGACAAAATATCGACCAGACATAATATCGACTACAAAAATATCGAGTTATATTGATATTAATAGCCAAAATATCGAATCAAAAATATAGACTAGATATAATATTGACTAGATGAATATAGACAAAAGAAAATGGAAAATAGGGTAAGTTTTTATTACTTTTTAATAATGGTGTAATATAAATCTGTAGCGGGTAGTGGGTTTATAGGGGAATAGGGTGGGAAGTAATTTACATAGAATTAATTAATTATGTATATATTAATAATAATTGTCAAATAATTAATAATTGGTAATTAAATAAAAAATAATTGGTAATTAATATTAATTGATTAATTGATAAATAATTAATGTGTAGTAAATTAGTTTCTGTAGCGGGTAGTGGGTTTATAGGGGAATAGGGTGGGTAGTAATTTAAATATAATTAATTAATTATGTAAATTAATATTAATTGTAAAATAATTATTAATAGGTAATTAATTAAAAAATAATTGGTAATTCATAATAATTGTTTAATTGATAAATAATTAATTTATAGTAAATTAGTTTCAGTAGTGGGTTGTGGGTTTATAGGGGAATAGGGTGGGAAGTAAAACAATAAATAAATAATTATTTAAGTTAATTAATTAAATTGTTTAATTAATTAATAATTGTCCATGAAAATAAAAATAATTGGTAAATAAAAGTAATTGGTATAGGAAAATAAATTTACTTGGTACTAATTTTTCTATAAATTATAATTAATTATGTACTTTTGCCTTTTTATACTGTTGTACTCACTGGAGTGGAAATAGTAATTTTAACCCCTATGCTATCCAACGTTTTCCCTACTGTTGCATCCACTGGAGTGGGAATAGTAATTTTAACCCCTACGCTATCCAACGCTTTCCCTACTGTAGCACCCACTGGAGTGGGAATAGTAATTTTAACCCCTACGCTATCCAACGCTTTCCCTACTGTACCACCCTCTGGAGTGGGAATAGAAATTGTAACCCCTACGCTATCCAACGCTTTCCCTACTGTAGCACCCACTGGAGTGGGAATAGTAAGTTTAACCCCTACGCTATCCAACGCTTCCCCTACTGTAGCACCCTCTGGAGTGGGAATAGTAATTGTAACCCCTACGCTATCCAACGCTTTCCCTACTGTTGCACCCACTGGAGTGGGAATAGTAATTTTTACCCCTACGCTATCCAGCGCTTTCCCTACTGTTGCACCCACTGGAGTGGGAATAGTAAGTTTAACCCCTACGCTATCCAACGCTTTCCCTACTGTAGCACCCACTGGAGTGGGAATAGTAAATTTTTCCCCTACGCTATCCAACGCTTTAGCTATTGTAGAATTCACTACAGTTGTTACAATAATTGTTAACTATTTTGCTATGCTACATTAAAATTATTATATATGTTTATTTAATACAATTTTTTTTCATATAAATATATATGTATTCTTTTTTTATATATTTTTTTAATTTAAAATAAATATTTATTAATATAACATTATTTTAATAATTTTAAGTAAGTTTATAATAAATATATTTATTACTACATTAGTTTTAACTTAATTTAAAGACATTTAAAAAAAACGATATTTTTTACAGTCTATATTTTAGTAACTCGATATTTTAGAGTCGATATTTTTGTACTTACCTGTTTAAAGATAGCCAGTCGATATTTTGTCCATCGATATTTTGTCAACGATATTATGGCAACTCGATATTTTTGAGGTCGATATTATTTCAGTGATCCGAAATGGAATACCCAATATACGAGTGACCTTACAAAAAGGGAAATCAGATATTTAGTAGTCCAAATAGTCCATAACATTGACAAGATAGCTCAGGTTCATTTTGAAAAAGTAACAAAGCTTGTCAAATTACAGTTGCAATCATGTGGTGCTCTTTCACTTTCCTTTCTGGGTAAATCCAGTCTCTTAAAAATGCAAATCCTTCCTAAGTTCACTTTTTTGTTTAACACGATCCCATTAGAATTTTCGAAGATTTGGTTCAAGAAGGTACAAGGAGCTTTTTCTAGTTTCATTTTGTGAAATAAAAGTCCAAGAATAGCCCTAAAGAAATTTAGAAGAAAGAAGCTTACGGAGATATTGCCACCCCAGATTTATACTTGTATTATTGTGCCTTCCACTTAAAGACCTTTCGGCAATTGTTGATGGATAGCTCAACCTTTTATCTGCTTTTTAAGGCCCTTACAGTTAGCTTCTCTCATCAGGCAGGGTTTTTTCTCTTAAAGTTTGGTCACCCAAAATTCTTTAAGAAGCTGTGACTGAAGATACTTGGGACAGCAATCAAACTTTGGGCTCAGGTGAGACGACTTTTAAAAATTCACTATTATAGTGATGCAGCACCTATCTGGGACTCTCCAGGCACTCTGGCTTGTCTGGAGGATGCCCTTGCGATTCCACTTCGATCCTGTGGTATTCGCATATGGGGGCAACTTATCATGGACTCCGAACTAATTTCATGGCATCACATTTCTTTGATATGCGAACACTCGGCCTCAAAATGTAAGTACTTCCAATTGTCAAGCTGGGTAAAATCTTCAGGAAAGGAGCTAGAAGGGAAAGCAGACATGATGTCAAAGATGTGTTCACGACATACAATCTATGCGTGGAGTGCGCCATGGCTGTATTTTGGCCCCCCTCCTTTTTACCATCGACATTAATGGCCTGGGTCAACATCTGGAGGAGGTGGACGGGGACGTCCCGCGTATAGGAGATGCAAATATTCCTGCTCTCCTATACGCGGATGACGCAGTCCTTATAGCCTGGACTGGTAATGGCTTGCAGCTTCTACTCGATGCATTTGGGGCTTTTATGGACAGGCTGGACCTAAAAGTAAATGCTAATAAATCTCATACCATGGTGGTCGGTCTTCATAGGAAATGGGGTAAAGCTAAACTTTTTAAATGTAAGGGCGAGGTGGTTACTAGGGTAGCAGTGTTCCCATACCTGGGGGTGCTCTTTGACGAGAGGGGCTCTTGGGGCCCCCAGGTAAGGGCAAAGAGCCTATCCGTGGCTAGATCAACCATGGCTCTCATGGGTTTCACTAAAAGGTTGGGTGCAAGGCCCATGGAGGCCTTGCTTAAGGTCTATAATGCTAAATGCATCTCGATCGCGTTGTATGGGTCGGCCTTATGGGGATATGTACATTTAGAGACAATCCAGAGGGTCGAAAACAGGTTTTTGCGTTCCTTGTTGTCCATGCCCCAGTCGACTCCGACTTTTTCAACTCATGCGGAGTTGGGCCTGAATTATGTCACCGACAGGTTTAACCTGGCACCGGTAACATTCTGGCTTAAGATCTGGCTCAACAAGGAACTTACCTTTAATCATACGATCTTAGCAGACGTTATGTCCTTAGACCACTCCCACAAAGTGCCCTGGTTGGAGTATCTGAGAAAATCCTTTGAATATCTGGGACGCCCAGACCTTTTCTTGTCGCCATCCCGTATCAGGAAGGTGGATGTGAATCTGGTCAAAAAACTTTTTATGGAAAGGGCTAGCCTAGCCAGGGAGGAAAGGGAAATGTTGAAACCCACTGTGCGATCCCACTTTATGCTTTTAGGCTCTTTTGCACTTGAGCAATACCTTATAACTGTCACAAAGCCATTTCATAGGTTTTTATTGATAAAATTTAGATTTAATTTGATTCGTTTTTATTTGGGCAATTATCCTACTTGGGTCAAACCAGATTTAGCCACCCCCTGCATTTGTGACCAATTTTCAACCCAAGACACAATGCACTTTGTAATGTTTTGCGGGCTTTTCTCGGACATTAGAAAAAAATACCTGCGGCCTATTTTGATGGAGGCTGGCTTTGCGCAAGTAAGGCCGGCACTAGTTTTCCTTCAGTCCTTGAGCAGCATCCGCATTACATTTTGTGTGGCTAATTTCTTAGTGGCGGCTTCTAGGATCAAATTACATAATGCCCCACGGTTTGTGACATAATGAATTTTTAACCATGTCATTTATGTGTTTTTATCCTTTTGACCCACTGTATTGCATGAGGTGACTATGAAAATGTATCAAATTATTTTATATCTGTACAAAAATGTTTTTATACCTTTTATGATTTTATAAATCGAATAAAGAGTATTTGACTGACTGTATTCGCATATGGGGGCAACTTATCATGGACTCTGAACTAATTTCATGGCATCACTTTTCTTTGATATGCGAACACTCAGCCTCAAAATTTAAGTACTTCCAATTGTCAAGCTGGGTAAAATCTTCAGGAAAGGAGCTAGAAGGGAAAGCAGACATGATGTCAAAGATGTGTTCACGACATACAACTTGGAAAGAAGTTGCAGAATGGTATTGGCTCTTAGTTCAAAGAGGAGAAGTCTTGAAGGCCTCATTCACAGAGATTTGTAAGAGGGACCTGCCGGATACAGATCTAAAAAAATTAGGGCAAGTATCTATGTCTCTTTTATGGTCACATGTGAAATCTGCAACTTTAAAAAAGAACCATCTTTTCACAGTACATAAGGCATATTAGACACCACAGAAAATATAAAAAATGGGAAGTTGTGTGATCACGAAATGCCCAAAATGCTGTGAAGACAGCGCCAATGAGAATCATATGTTTTGGTGGTGTCCCTCTATTCAAGTCTTTTGGCATAAAGTGGGTAAGATCATATCAAACATTATGGGTCAAGAGATAAAGCTTACTACACCATCTATAATTTGTGGAGTGTTACCAGGGAATTCAGATAATAAAATTTTAACAAAAAAACATAAAGCTCTTTTTTTGCACTGATTCTTCTTGCTCGGAGGGAATTATGTACTAAATGGATTCTTCCCTGTTACGCTACGAAAGAGGAATGGATTCATTCCATCCAGAGGGTATCTCTATTAGATCGTTCAGGTAAAATGGTTAAGAAAACTAAATATTGGGAAATTTGGGATGACTAGGTTTAGAATTCCACTTCCAATATACCTCAATGAGTATTATTTATATAAACTGCACATTCGGTTTTCTCTTTCTATTTTCTGGGTTTTGGACTGGAGGTTTCTTTTTTCATTCATTCTCTTTTTTTTGCCTCTTTTGTAGTTTTTTAGGATATACTTTTTTATTTTGTACTTTTTTGTTTTTGTTTCACGGTGCAATGATTATGAATGTGCTAAAGAGGCTGTTTCGGTGGCAGGCCCACTGTTACCTTAAAGAGCACCTGTTCAAAGGAAAATCTAAGATTTGGTGACATTCCCTAAACAAGCGGCCAAATTGTCGACACAGAAATAAATCTTATCTCTCTTTCCCTTGTGGAGTAACTGGGGATAAACAAAATCTGCCTAATGGTTTGGTTTATGCACTTTTTCTTTGAATTGAAAGCATAACTTTGATAAATGAGGACAAAAAAAACAAAAAAGACTGTCCCCTGGTTTTCTGCCAGTTACACAGGTGACTGGGAAGAAAAGGGGCCTGATATGGTGCCAGTGTCTGCTAAATACCACCACCCATATTATGATGGCAGCGGGAAGTAGACTTTCCGTGGTGGCATTGCTGCCACAGAAAGGTATGCTGTTTCATCAGTTGGGGGCTTGTTGCGGGCCCCTAGGATGTTGGGGGATGGGGGGGCTTATGGAAAGTACCTATGGTACCCCGCGGCATTTGCATGGAGAATGTGGCAGGCCCCGCCTGGAGCCTGCCACGTTGTGCATGCAAATGCGCACATGCCATTTTTGTATTGCGGCGGGTGATGCTGAGAGCACCGCCCGCCGCAATGCACAAAAATGCGGGATGCGCCCGCCAGTGTGGTGGGCGCATCCTAATTGCCCATGCGGGACCGCCGCACCCTTAGCGGGCGGGCCCATTTCCCGGGTCGATGGCGGGCGGACATAATAGACCCCTTAGTCTCTATATTTATTTATTTGTAAAAAACAATTATACTTATCCTTTTAAGTTGATGAAGTGTCTTTCATTGATGTTGTGGTTTTATTCTGGGCCGGGCCTCTTAAAAAATACTTTACTTCATTTTTTGGTTAAGTCGTATACTTACTTTGTGTAATATTTTTTTAATGTTGATTTTATTGCTGTTTTGTACGTAAATCTTTGTGCAGAATGTTCTAGGTGTATTTTTTGTGAAGTTTAATCTGTGATATGTAAAAGAAAACATGTTATAGTTTTAGTTAATTATTTTTTTAAAGCTAATTTTATTTATTCAGTTACAATGTTTTGTTCTTACCTTTATTAAGGGATTTTCGGCATAGTTATTCGCGTAGTTGTTCTCTCTTGCAAATGTTTACTCATGCTCCGTGTTTGTCCGTTATACGCTAAATTTTGTGTTAATTATTTGATTGTTTTTATAGTGTTTATTTAATTAGTTAGAGTTTTTTATTGGTTTGTGTTGGTGTCGTTTAAATTTATTGGTCGAGATAGCTTTTTAGAATTTTTTAGCTGTTCCCTTTCAATTTATTCAAAATGTATTATGTTTATTTAATGTTTGTTTTTTTGTTTATAGTAGTTATTTAAATGCATATCTAGGTAAATGTGATATATATTCCTATATATAATATATATTTATGTTTGTTTATTTATGTTGTGATATATTTTTATTTTTGCATTGTTTATTTGTTTTAGTTTTTTTCAGTGTATTTGTTTTATTTAATGTTATTAATTTTGTAATTATTTTTATTGTTTGTTTAAAATATTTGGTATATGTTATTTTATTATAATATTGAAAATAGTATAATTTTATGTTTCAAGGTTATAGTCGATTTAGTTTATATGTATTTTATCGATGTTTGTGTTATTGATATTATTTATACCAATGTTTTTGTTGTGTTTTGTTTTGTTTTAATGTTATCTATATTCTTGTGTTCTTTATTTTTATCGATATTTTTTTCATCAAGAGTTTTTTTAAACAATATTGTTTTATAAATGTTTGTGAAATTTCTGTTTTGTGTATTGTGTGTCGATATTTTGGTATACGATATTGTTGACTCGATATTTTTGTAGTTTGATGTTATAGGAGTCAATGTTGTATCAGTGATCCACTGCAGACTACATCCTATCTAATCTCTTGTCTGCATTGCTTGCAGTCTCCACTAAAACGTCTGATGCTACCAATGATAATCTAATATAATATAGGAATCCTAGGATGGGATCATGTTAGCCTCTAGAATAAAGGAGGTAATGTGCCTAACAGAATCAAAATTCATCAATTAAGTAGCATAATCAGTTAAAAAAGCCTTTTGAGAAGAGTAGAAATAATGAGGATTTATTAAAGATTTAAAATTATTACAGAGGGCAAAAATATGGTTAGTTAGACATTATAAGGAATTCGCATTACAGACATCCAAATGTAGCATTCAGCTGACAAAATATTCTAAGTCCTAAGCATAAGACAGACATGTCTGCTCTCTAAAGTTGGAGAAAGCCAGACATGGCTCACCTCCAGAATTGACTCTTTTTATAATAAAAGGCAGAATGAAAATCACATAGCATGAAATGAACTACCGCTTAAGCAATGAGAGGAGAAATGAAAACATGGATGCACAGAATACAAAATGTAGTAAGGCTTAGTTTGGGTCTAGGTTTGCCATGCACAGTAAAATTCACTTTTGTATAATGTGGCTTTCATGATGGTAAGCACCCATTATTTATTATTCAAAAATATCTCCCACACTGACAACAGACACTGATGTTTTTGGGAGGAAATTAAAACTGTGTTGAAGGTAGGCTTAGACCGCTCCTGCCCTCGAGTGTCTGGCACTGCGCCATAGAAAAGACAGCCAGCAGCAGCGGCTACCTCAGAATAGGGGTGGAGGGCGGACGGGGGGGGAGGGAGGACTAGTAAATGAATTAAAAAATAAATAAATAAAATAAACGTATCTTTTCCTTCGCCGCCCGTGCCTCTCCTCTGTCCTCTTCAGGTCTGTTACAGCACCAGAAGAACTTAGACTTCCGGGCTCTCCCAACCAATCAGGACTCTGCGCCCAGATTGGTCGGAGCGTCCTGTTTGGATGTTCAGGCAGTACCTGAGGAGGCTGGGCATGTTCTCCACGGGGCTGTGCCACACAGCCCCATGGAAAACATGCCAAGTGCATATGATGGCCAAATTGTCATGTGATGTGCACTTAGAGGAGTGCAAACCATCCCTCAGTCTGCTTGGCGTCATGAGCCCAGGCCCACCCCACTTGGCTCCAAGTGCTGCATAGAAAAATAAAACGACCATAATGTCCTATTATCATTTTCTTTTTATTTTGTGAACTGGTTAAATAGCATTGGGGTAACGCTCCCCTGCCTTAGCAGAGGAGCCGCCACTGACAACCAGCAGATTTGTGTCAAGGATGATTAACTGGGAAACAATTGAGCCCTAGAGGTGAATACATGCAGATTTTCAGGAATACTTTTAATTCTCTCCAGTAGGTCCGACTGGACTACATTTTATGCATAAGCTCATTTCAACCTTTAGTATGGGATCATGATATTGGGGCAGGACATTTTCTGACCTCACCATAGCGCTTTGCAGGTTCCAGGCCTCTATAATGGTTTGCTGCCAGCCCCACATGATTTCAAGGAGCCAGTGGTTGAGGCCCAACCAAACGGAGCTTTTAAAGTGAATCTCCTGATCAGAATGCATATGTGGGGAGGAGAAGTGGTGATTTCAAGACTTTTTTAAATGAATACACAAGGCAGAGAGTCAGGAAAGGATGAAAGATCGTGTTGAATATTTGGGTAAGGCAAACCCTTCCAAATGTCTAATACCATTCCAATATATGGACGATTTAAAAAAAAATCTAAGCCACACTTTAGAATAACACACCAGTTGAACAGCTCTCTTCTAAAAGAAGATGGAACTAGTATTTTAGGCCACCTAAAGAGGTAATGCAACTTGTTCCTGCAGTCAGGAGAGATTCTGTAACTAATGGTGGTAACAACAATACTAAATTCGATAGGGATCCTGATATGTGTACCCCATTTAAATTGACTGTTTCTATCAACTTAGACACAAAAGCATTGTAACGTTAGTCCCTATGAACTTAGACACAAAAACGTTGCAACGTGAGTGGAGAAAACCTTACGTTATTGACCATGATCTACCATTGTTGTATGCAAAACACAGTGACAGTAAGAGCCTGCATTTTTGGATTCACTACATGCTGAAATGGCTTCAGACAAAAAAAGAGAAGTTATACCTGGAAAATGTTTTTATTAAAGTGTGTTGGGCCCTAATATGTAGAAGTGGTAACTAGCAAATTATAAATCGCCATGGTTCAGGATCCTGATAAATAGAAGTCTCACAATGAAGATCCTATTATGAAAATATATTAAGCAAGGGTACTTGTGTTATTTCCTCTTTTATTTGCTATGGTAGTTGAGCCATTACAGGCTGACATATAAGCAAATATTGACATTAAAAATCATTGGAACCATCATCGTACACGTTTTTCGGAACAGAACAGAAAGCCTGCCTGTTATCTGATGACATCACCCCGAAACGGAAAGAACCACAGATCTCTCTCCCTGCTCTAATTCAGGAACTGCAACGCTTCTCTGTAGTTTTGTGGTTAAAAGAAAGATTGTCAAAACAGAAATACTGAATTTGAAACTCTCAGTAGAAGAGAAAATAGAGGAGGGAAGACTGGTTGACTTACCCTGGCCTTAGAGAGCAATGAAATACTTAGGCGTAATTGTTAGCAGGGAAATAGGGTCACACGGACTATTGTGAAAAGTAGTTGCAATCGTGCACTGACATTTTGCAAATCAAATATGATTTTGCGAACCAACATATTTACAACTAGTTCAGTTCGCAAACTCACCATTCGGAGGGCATAACAGATTGACTTGCCTGCCAAATTAATATTCATTGTGCTGATTGCAAATGCAACCCTTCTGTGATTGGCTACAAACACAGCAATGGTTGCCAGCAACAGACAGCAGGCCACCATCTGTGTTTGCATTACCATATAAAAAAAACTTTGGGGCATATTTCCAAGCCCCTTTTGCCACAGGAACGTCACTTTTTGCGAAGGTCCCGTGGTGATAGGGGCTTTGCCTAATTTACAAGGCAGCATTAAGCCACTTAACGTGGCTTGGATTTGGATGTACATTTTGGATGTACATTTGTATAGCGCGAATTGCTGCCCGGAGGCGTCCAAGCGCTAAGAGAACCGAGTACCTACAACAGGCTTAGAGGGGAATTAGGGATGAGATTATCTAGATTGAGTGAAATAAATGGGTCTTTAATTGTCTGCGGAAGGTTGAGAGGTTAGAATTAGCTCTAAGGTACAGTGGGAGGGCGTTCCAGGCTCTAGCACCGTTGAAGGAGAAGGTCCTGCCTCCGGATCTAGATCTTTTTATTTTGGGGGTTTTTGCAAGAAATATTTGACTGGAGCGGAGGCTTCTGTTGGGCACATAATGGGTAATTAAGTCTTGGGTAATTTTTGGGCCAGTGTTCCAGAAGGCCTGGTGCGCGGTGCACATGGCTTTAAACAGGACCCTCTGTCGCACCGGTAGCCAGTGGAGGGTAGTCAGGCCTGCTCTCACTGACTGTCTGCGGGGAAGGTCTAATAGAATGCGTGCTGCGCAGTTTTGAACTATCTGGAGCCTTCTGAGGGTGGATTCGGGGGCACCAAGATAAAGTATGTTGTTGAAATCGAGTCGCGATTGAATTAAGCCTTGTATGGCAGTTTGTTTGGCCTCCCAGGGAAGGAGGGGGAGGATTCTTTTCAGCATTTTCATGATGCCAAAACAGGTGGCCGAGAGTTTTGTGGACTGCGTGTTAAAGGACAGGGATCTGTCAAGCCAAACTCCAAGGCTTTTGATACTGTTTTTGGGAGTAGGTGGGGGGCCCAGACTGGGTGGCCATAAAGAGGGGGGAATGCTGGGGTCTGGGGAGCCCAGGATCATCAGCTCCGTTTTGTCCCCATTCAGTTTTAACGAGGAAAGGGACATCCAGGTCTTCACTTCCTCGAGACACTCTCTGAGCCCGCCTGGAGCCGATGGAGTGGCTTCCTGAGTCATGGAGACCACCAGCTGCGTATCGTCCGCGTAGGAAATGATCTTAATCCCATACGGACGGACGGCGTCAGCCAGTGGCCTCATGTACAAATTAAAAAGTGCAGGGCTTAGAGATGATCCCTGAGGGACTCCACAATTCAAAGGTCTGCTGGCAGAGACAGAGTCGTCTTCAAACACACAGAAAGATCTGTCTTGGAGGAAAGATTTGAACCAGGACAAGGCTTTGTCTTCAATCCCAACCTGGGACATGCGATATAGCAGAGTGTTATGGCTAACCGTGTCAAAGGCCGTGCTGAGATCAAGGAGGATCACTGCCACTGATCCTCCTTGATCCAAGATCTTTCGCGCTTCCTCAGTGACCATAAGGAGTGCGGTCTCTTAACACTGCCTTGTAAATAAAGCCCCCTTTCACACTATGCTTAGCTTGAAAGGTGTGGGCATTCAACTTCAACACCCATTGGTTTTGACCCTGCGCACTATTTACAAGGGCAGTGTAAATAGGAGGCAGCGCCAAAAGTAAGACCAGGGAAAACCTGGTCTTAACTTGGCAAAACGAGGAGAAATGCTTTATTTCTCCTCGTTTATGCTTTTTCCAGCAGAACGCCTTGGATTGTTTATGTTCAGGAAGGTGACCCTTCCTCCAAATAAATAATCTTTTTAAAAAATGTCATTTTGTAACTTCCATGTGTGCTGCATTAAGCCGCCCACATAGAGGTGACAAGACGGCATTTCAAGATTGTTTATGTGCAGGAAGGGGGACTTTCCTGTACATAAACAATCTACCCCTGCACACAGACACCCTTGCACTGTGATGCAAGGTGCCTGCACTTTCCTCTACACTGCTAAGTGTAGAGCAAGCACAGGGGGAACGCAGAGCTTCACTTTATTCTTGTAAATATAATGCAGCCCTGCGTTTCTGAAGTGGCGGACTGTGTTGTTAAGCCAAGGAGCTCTGCCACTTCTCTTGTTAATATCCCCCTTTTTATAAGGCAACCTAACTTTTTAAATAAACCAGTATTACTGTAAAAAAATAAACATTTCCTATTTGGGAAAACTTCAGGAGAAGCAAGATGATCCTCAAGGTGCACAGAGCTTCACAGCTGTAGCTGAATTTCAGTACCCTTGGACAAACATTAGGGTGTCTATTAGGATGGCGGGCGGATCGCCACAGCCCTACCGGCAGTGGCGATCCGCCCGCCAATTCACCCCGCAGTACGGCCTTTTACCCCCGCCATAGGGGTATCGCGGCGGACGGAAAGACCGGTTGACACTTTTCCGCCGGTAGGCAATCGTCCTGCACTTGGGGGGTATACCCATGGTACCCCCTAACATCGGCATGCACCCCGCTGTGCCTGTCACTTTGTGCATGCCAATGCACAACATGCAAATATTGCAGGATGCCACCACCACCGTGGCGGTGGCATCCTAATTGGCGGTGTGGGACCGCCGCACCACAAGGGAGGCGGGAGGACTTGAGTCCGCCCGCCATCCTAATAGACCCCTAGGTATATATAAAATAAGCAACATCAGGGTATCCGCTCTACTTAGTGCAATTGTTTGAAACTGTCATTGGCCCAGATTGGGCTACGTTAATTCTAGCACTTAATTGATCTGTTTGCAATGTGGGGTTCCTCAGGGATCCCCCCTTGTCCCCCACCCTGTTTAATCTTTATGTCATGCCGCTTGCCACTTTGATTAAATCTTTTGGTTTGTCATTGGCTTCTTATGCCGATGACAAACAGATTATAGTTTCTTTGGCAAATAATGAAAGTGGAGCCGGCATCATGTTCAATAATTGTATGAGTTCAGTGAGTAACTGGATGACCAAATATTGCTTTAAACTTAACTCCTCCAAAACAGAAGTTATTCAGTTCAGCAACAATCCAGCCATCTGGTCTCCCCAATGGTGGTCATCCGAAAAGGGCACAGCACCCACGCCAACTCCCAAAGCAAAAAATCTGGGGTTTCTTCTGGAAAGTGAACTAAAATACAAAGAACAAATTAACCAGATCACCTCTTCCTCTTTTTATCGCCTTAGAATTATAAAGAAAATTGGAAAAGTTCCTTCTGGCTCATCTACTGAAAGCAGTAGTTGTTGCCCAAGTTCTGTTGCAACTGGACTACTGAAATAGCCTCTACATTAGCCTTCTAAAAGGTCCCTTCAAAAAATTGCAGACCATCCAAAATGCGGGCGCACAATTTCTTTTGAGCATTCCTAAACATCAATAGGCCAGGGCTTCTATTAGACAATTGCATTGGGTTCAGGTCTGCCATCATATTTCCTTTAAGGCTCTTTGCCTAGCTTATAAAACTCTTCGTAGAAAAGCCCCAGCCTTCTTCAAGAAAGATTTTGTGTGGTACGTCACCGGCAGAACATTATGCTCCTGCTCAGCCAACTTGGTAAAGGTTGCCTCCTTTAAACGTCCCATATGGGAGCGAAGAAGCTTCTTCTGGCTCACAGCTCTTCAGTGGAACCATCTGCCATCAAATCTGAGAACGGCACCCTCCCTCACGACTTTCAGAAAAAGCCTCACAACCTGGGGCCATAATATCAAGAACGGCAATAACATTATCGCCGATTTAGCGGCAGGAAACTGCCGATAAAGCGGCGATAAGGGGCTTGATAATATGCCCTTGATAATTCTAATAGAAGCCCAGGTTCGGGTGTGAAAGAAATCCAACCTTGGCTTCTATTAGAATTTTCAAGGGCTTAATATCAAGCCCCTTATTGCTGCGTTAGTGCTAGTTTCCTGCCCCTAAATCCGCGATAATGTTATCGCCGTTCCTAATAATATGGCCCTTGGTTATTTAATCAGTGAGGGTCACGCACTTTGCTCTTGTCTGCTCCCTTTAGCTCTGCTCAGCACCACAACGCCTCCAGGTATTCGTGCGCTTTATAAATCGTACCATTCATTCATTCATTCATCTTAAACTCATGGAACACGGTAACTAGCTCAAAAATATTAACGAAATCCACTCAGATTATTTGCCAGTACATATGAAGATGGACTATACTGCAGCAGCAGATGGTATGTTGATTAAGAAATGGAGGAATGGCTGATAGAAAATGATGAACATTATTTTTGAGAAATGTGAAGTCAACTTCTACCAGTGCAGAAAAAGATGCAATACTTGCTGCCGATGTTTTGTGTTTAGAGCCCTAAAGTTAAGGATGTGACAAATAAGACATTTGAACAACGTTGAATAACTGATAAATACATTCGTACTCTCGCAAGCGATAGTCTCACTAATTTCTGAGCACTTTGTCACTGC
Organism: Lissotriton vulgaris; assembly: GCF_964263255.1. Taxonomy (NCBI): domain Eukaryota; kingdom Metazoa; phylum Chordata; class Amphibia; order Caudata; family Salamandridae; genus Lissotriton; species Lissotriton vulgaris. Next base: position 826,331,958 of record NC_141697.1, on the reverse strand, counting down.
AGCTACTTCGCACATTACGGGTCTGGAAAATGTGGGATTCTGATCACAGGCCTATTACGGAAGAGAAGTGGAAATGTTTCAAAAGCAGAATTTATTTTTCAGACCTATATGCACAATGTGCAATTCTAACTTTTCTATAGATTGTGCTATCTGCCAATCTGGATAAAGAAAATGTTCTATGGGTTTATTGTAAATGCAGTTGAAACTTAAAAAGAGAGGATATTGCTGTTGCATTAGATTGGGATGTCACAAGTTAGTCGCCATCAGGTGAAAAGTGACGCAGAACATCCCTGAAATTACAGGACTGTAGTACCCGCCAGATACACCCTACGGTACTTTGTTGGGAAAGAGAGAAACTCATTGCAAACTGGTTGGCGGGCACATTTCTATAACATTAAGGGAACACTTTGGGAAATTAAATTACACTTGAGGTCACTTGCAACAGAAAAAAAAATCTGTTTTGCTCATCATTCATGCGTATTTATAGAACAGGGAAAGTGATTCACATTCTATAGAAATAGCTCTAGTTACAGCCAGGCTTTGTATATTTTCATAGACAAATTGATTAAATCAATTTGTTTAGAATCCACTGTTGGTAGGATACAGAGAAGGGGAAAGAGTCTGGTACAATAAAATACTGTGATGGATATATGCAATTTGAAGTGTGTTGAATTAAAAAATGTGCTTCATTGTTCAGAAGAATATGGGTAGCTGAGATAGCAAAGACATAGGGGAATATTCACAAGGACTTATCTCCGATTTATCTCCACCTTAACGCATCAAAAGTGGAGATAGATTTAACACCTCATTCACAAGCTGGTGCAAACTGCAGACATTGCCAGTATTCCCGCGAAAACTGCCCCAAAATTTATCTCCATGGGGAACACCACCAACTAACCATAATGAGATGCAGAGTAGGTGTTCCCGTGCAAAAACACACAAAAAAACCACAACACCACTTTCACAATGTCCAGAATAGATTGAAGCACTCCACTTATCACAGCTCAAAAATAGCAGAATTTCTTAAACAATACAAAATCATCCAAAGGCTCTTGAAGATTTTCTTCTTTTAATCCTTTTCCAATTCCAATCCCATACCAACGCGTTTCTCCAAGGTTATTAAGAACCTATCGGCTTTGTCAGGGCTGGAAATAATACAAAATGTTTGCGTCTTAACATCATATACATTTTTCCAAAACAATTAACAAAAATTAGAGCCCCACACGGCCCATAGAAAAAACCTGTGCCCTTCAAAATACTCATTTTTAGTGAATACATGCATATCACTCTTAATCTTATTGTCATATAGTGAGACAATTAAAGTAAATAAATCTGAATCATCTTGGTCCAAGTAAAATGTATTATCCTGACACACATCGCAATGGTGACTTGAATGACCACTACCTAGTCATGCATAAACAAAAGTGAACAGCCTCATGTGAGATTGCTTGTGTGATTCTACATATAGCCCCATATATGAGAGGTTTACTTTGACGGTATTTTACCTTATCTTGAATCAAACTCTTGCCTAAAGGAAGAAACATTTCCTTATTCTTAAGTCACGGCACGAAGGAAAGACTTCTGATCAATTGCATAATATTTCAAATGCTCAAATCCCAAACTAAAAGAGATTTCATACCTCGTGTCTTTGGGAGAATGGTCGTTATGTCATTGGCTGATATCCTCCGGTTGGAGTAAAAAAAAAAACTCTTTGCACGTGTATCTTCTAAAATATAAGATATAGCTACGTCTCAGGGCACTGTATTCACATACCTTATCTAACAGCTCGTTTAGAACAGCAAAATAAGTAACTTTCAAACTTCACTAGTCTTACCTGAAACAATATCAATCTATCATATATGTCCAGTTTCCTCAGTTCTATTTCCAGTCAGTCAAATTATCTTTATTTGATTTAGTTAAAAATCATACAAAGAGCATAAAAAAACATTTATATATATGTAAAATATAATTAAACAATTTCATTTCAATCGAATACATGTGACAGGGTATTACGGTAAAAACAGGATTAAAAGAAGATATAAAAACAGTTCATACAGGGAAGTTTAATGGTTTCTTGCGTATTCTTGATCTAGCCGCCGCCACTAAAAAATTAGCCACGCAAAATGTGATGCGCATGTTATTCAAAGATTGAAGGTAAAACATAGCTGGTCTCACCTGGGAGAAACCAGCTTCCCTTAAAACTGGTAACAAATGTTTTTTCCTCTGTTCAGAAAAGAAATCGCAAAACATAATAAAGTGCATGGTGTCTTGTGCAGAAAAATTATCACAAGTGCAGGGCAGTGCTAACTCTGGTTTTACCCAAGTGTTGAAACTTCCCAAATATAAATGAATCAGATTAAACCTAAATTTAGTTAAGAGGAACCTGTGAAATGGGTTGGTAACAAAACATAGATCAGGTTCTAGTGCAGTTGAGTTAACTAACAAATAATGATGGAGTAAAAAAAAACTCTTTGCACTCGTATCCTCTAAAATATAAGATATAGCTACATCTCAGGGCACTGTATTCACATACCTTATCTAACAGCTCGTTTAGAACAACAAAATAAGTAACTTTCAAACTTCACTAGTCTCACCTGAAACAATATCAATCTATCATATATGTCCAGTTTCCTCAGTTCTATTTCCAATTCTCTGTTTTAACTCGCCTGATCTGTATTTAATCGATCTGAAAATTAAAATCACAATTAATTTGTGTAATATTAGGAGCGTCTGTGTAGTGAAATGAAATGAAATGAAATGAAATGAAAACAATATTTAATAAAGCGCACTGCTGCCAAGCGGCTTCCTGGCGCTGGGGGACCTGGGTCAGAACTCACAGAGGGGGACACAGGGGACCTAAGAAGGGAAAGCCAAAGAAAAAAGAAAAGTTTTTTACGGAAGTGGCTAAAAATAGGAATGGAGCGAAGATGAAGTGGGAGACTATTCCAGAACTGGGGAGCCAAGACGGAAAGACGAGTGCCCCCGGATCTGGATTTGCGGAAGCGGGGAATGTGAAGAAGGGAGAGAGAGGAAGAGCGGAGGGTGCGACTGGGAACATAGGAAGAAATGAGGGAAGTGATGTAAGCAGGGGCAGAGCGAGAGTGGGCGCGAAAGGCAAAGCAAGCAAGTTTGAAAAGGGTTAGGAATAAGATGAAAATTAATTGTGATTTTAATTTTCAGATCGATTAAATACAGATAAGGCGAGATAAAACAGAGAATTGGAAATAGAACTGAGGAAACTGGACATATATGATAGATTGATATTGTTTCAGGTGAGACTAGTGAAGTTTGAAAGTTACTTATTTTGTTGTTCTAAACGAGCTGTTAGATAAGGAATGTGAATACAGTGCCCTGAGACGTAGCTATATCTTATATTTTAGAAGATACAAGTGCAAAGAGTTTTTTTTTACTCCAACCTGAGGATATCAGCAAATGACATAACGAGCATTCTCCCAAAGACACGAGGTATGACATTTCTTTTAGTTTGGGATTTGAGCATTTGAAATATTACGCACTTGATCAGAAGTCTTTCCTTCATGCCGTGACTTAAGAGTAAGGAAATGTTTCTTCCTTTAGGCAAGAGTTCGATTCAAGATAAGGTAAACTACCCTCAAAGTAAACCTCTCATATATGGGGCTAAAAGTAGAATCACACAAGCAATCTCACATGAGGTTGTTCACTTTTGTTTATGCATGACTTGGTAGAGGTCATTCTAGTCACCATTGCGATGTGTGTCGGGATAATACATTTCACTTGGACCAAGATGATTCAGATTTATTTACTTTAATTGTCTCACAATATGACAATAAGATTAAGAGTGATATGCATGTATTCACTAAAAATGAGTATTTTGAAGGGCACATGTTTTTTCTATGGGCCATGTGGGGGCTCTAATTTTTATTAATTGTTTTGGAAAAATGTATATGATGCTAAGACGCAAACATTTTGTATTATTTCCAGCCCTGACGAAGCCGATAGGTTCTTAATAACCTCGGCGAAACGCGTTGGTATGGGATTGGAATTGGAAAAGAATTAACAGAAGAAAATCTTCAAGAGCCTTTTGATGATTTTGTATTGTTTAAGAAATTGTGCTATTTTTGAACTGTGATAAGTGGAGTGCTTCAATCCATGCTGGACAATTAAAGTGTGCCTAATCTTTTGATTACGCAGGGAGGGGTTGGGTGTTTTTCTCCCCTAAAGGTTGTAAGCACCCAGAGGTCAATAATATTTAGAGTGAAAGCGTAATTGTGCGCTACTTCTTGAGCGCTTTGAAACACCTTCAGCATCCAAGGTTATAATCACTTTCACAATGAACTGCCAGATCTGCGAAGCGAACCAAAAACAGGCAATAGGCCGCGGTAGCACCAGGGAATTAACACCTGCCTTTTGCTGGTGTTAAGCAGGACGACTACCTGCAGCATAAAAGGGAAGCCAGCCAAGAGCCACACTGGAAGACCCACAGATGCCATGGAGACAATGAGCATGCAACGCGGATGCCCATGAGGGCCACAACACCCACCGCAAGCACTCCAGGCCCACCACCACTCCCAAGACCCGTCCCGCCCCCCCACGCCCGAGAACACCACAGAGGCAGGGTACACAAAGACAGCGCACCCACCTGAAGCACACCTGCCGCCCCGACCCAACGCCAGAGGAGGACATTGCCCACTACAGTCCCAAAAGGACAACCATCCTCTGCATCTTGGCCCAAATCCCCCACCTGCAGACGGTCCCAACCCAGTGGACAACCAACATCCCTCCGCAGGCAAAGCTGCCGGCGGCGCAGCACAAGCCGGCCTCTGGTGCCATCTAACCCACAACTGCCAGAGCCTGAGGAGTCACACAACCAGCCCCATCCAAGGTCATCACACCTGTCTTGGACGCCAACATCAGCATGGCACCCCAGCACCCCCATGTCACCCACACTGCGCAGGAGCAGCTGGAGACCAAGCAAGGCCCCTACGCCCTAGCTGGATTCCCTCACATGTGAGGGACAATCAACTGCACAGATGTACCCCTCGTGCCCCCTGCCCACACTGCACACAACTACCACAACAGAAAGCACACGCAAACCATGAATGTTCAGGCCATAGTGGACCGCCCGGAACTCCTCCACAATGTTGTGGCCAACTGCTCAGGCAGAGTGCATTAAACTCACATCGCCCCCAGGATGGCACACATGGAAATGCACTGCCCATTAGTAAGTCCAAAATGAACACAACACACACCTCCAGCCCACAGTCATGCAACTCACAACACTGCCAATAGGCATGCAGCACAACTACATTCAACATGACACACAATATGCCAACCGACCAGACATGACAACACAACTCCATTGGGAATCCGACCTTGCCATGCCCACAACCCTGCCACGGCATGGCACCACAGACACACAATAGCAGGATGTGAGGAGAGGCATGAAGCAGGCATGTGAGAGAGTGGCAAGTGACTAAGGAATGTGAACCTACCCAATGCCAGGTGTGGCATCGAGGTGCCGGACAGACCACAGAGTGCAAACCACGGAAATGGCCATGTGGAGATCAACTGCTGGTGCATGGAGTGTAGTGGCCAGTGGACGCTACCATGTCCCCACAGGCTGTGTGGCAGAGCGCAGGAATGTGGCACGTTATGTCCGCCCCTGCATGCGTGCGTAGTGGGTTGGACCTGCATACATCAGGCCTGCGTAGGGGTGTGGACAAAAAGCCAGTCGCACTGGTTGTGGTTCTTATTCGGAGTGGACAACGCGTCTGCCAGGGCGGCACCTCTCACCCCGCCACGAGTCCTGCGCCAGGCGTGGTGGGGTCTGCGTCCCTGTGCGCCTGATGTACCTCGGGCCGCTGGTCCCCAGACCTATCATGCCTGGCCCAGCGTACCAATGAGGCTACGCTCACCTAACTACACCGGCACTTGACACGTGGAGCCACTAACCCTGTTCAACGCAAGCCGGCGACAAGTGGATGAGGGCCCAGACCTACCCTGCGGACCAGTAAATCCCACATCCAGCACATTGTCGTGAATCATGAATTGCAGAGTCCACACCAGTGAACGCACGGATAGGAGTAAGAGGAAGATGCGTCTCAGTCCGGAAGAAAGCCGGATCAGAGTAACAGAGGTGATCAAACACTATCAACAAATGACCTGGTGCCACGAACCCTGCTCACCGCAAGTCCGCGTCCTGTGGCGGTAAGCCCGTACAGGACGGTGTGCATCTGGGGCCACAAACTCTGTGCAGCACAAGTCATGGGGCCTTTATGGTTGAATGGTTGTGTCCTTTACAATGTACACTGTTGTCGATTTCTGACTGCACCAGGCAGCCATTGCCGGCTGGTGTGCACACACCCCACACACATCCAGCACAGGTGCTCGGTATGTGTGCCTGCTAATAAATGTGGCTATGCGCACATGCCCGTAGTCATTCACATCATCTGAGCAAGTGTGTCCGTGTGGTCTTTGTGTCAGCATGCTGGGCATAAGCCCTGCAACATCACAGTGTGCTGTCTTCAGCGGACGTTACCATGTCACCTCAGTGTTGGCAGTGACCCAGACATGTAGCTTCGCACGCACCACCCCTGTATGCACAAGCGGCGTGTGCTGGTCCGGCGTACATCAGGTCAGCGCAGGGGTGTGCTGATTCGGCAGGGGCAGCAGGGAGTGGCTCGGACCTGGCCTTGTGCAGGAAGTGCAGTAAGTGTGTCTCTGTGTTAGGGTGTAGTCGCCACCAGGGCCACAGTAGTCGATATTGCAATGCAGCATGCACCAGGAGGGTGGGCCCGCACGTACGGGGACATTTAGGAGCGCAAGACCGCTCAGGGTCTTGGCACATGAAATGGCATTCACACGTACTCCCACCCCACCCCAGGCCTGCACCTGTTGCACACAGACACTGCTCATTGCACCGAGATGTGCCATTTTATCCACAGGACTGGCACAGGGCTAGCCAGTGCCGCTTCAAGCAGAGCCACTGACGCAATGGCAGACCATCCTGGACACATGCTCGACTCCAGTCTTGTGGACCTGTACCGTGCACGTCTGCTGCATGTACTGGGGGCACTGCCATTGGCAGTGCTGCGGATCAGTTACCGGCGGAGCTTCCGCCTTGCGGACGTCAACTGCGTTCAGCCTGTGTTGCATTGTCGCTCGCGCATATTTGAGTGGTTCATGGATGTCTGCCTCTCCAACGTGACGGTAGCTGACCTGGATTTTGATGTGTGTGTGCGCCCCCTGTTTGCTCAAGACCAGGAGTGTCACTGTGATGCCTGCTTATAGCATGCATGGATATTTGGCATGCAGGCTGGAAACTGGACCGGGGAGATTGCACGAGTCCTCGTGTGTAGTGAGCACATTGAGCCACTACCCAATTGGACTTAGGTGCACACTGGGTCCAGTAGTTGGAGTCAGCACATCTGTCCGGGTCAGCTGATGGATTACGTCGACGACATGTCAGATGTGGTGAACAACAATCGATCATTGAAAATTTTGGTCTACGCTGCTGCACTCATGTTCATGGACAAGTGACAGGGTACCTGCAGCCATAACTGGATGTGACCCATTGCGCGTGTCCCAAAGCCTGGTTGCATGTTGGGAATCTGGTCACATGTCCCAAGACGACAGTGGACATGGCTGCATTGGCCTAGACTCATGATCCAGGCGTGGACAACCAACGTGGGTTGGCACTGACTTGTGTTGGGGATTGACTCCCCCAAGGTGGACTTGGGTGCTTTCCTACATTCCTCATTCAGGCACGCTGCTGCATTGGTCTGCATATCGTGGCACTTCCTTGGCCATACTGGCACGCACTTGTTGATAAAGTTTCCGTACTTTCACTTGTCTCCAACTGTGTTGTGTCTTGATTTGTATGCCAATGTGTGTGTCACAGACTCTCTGGCTCCCTGCCATACGTGCATTGCTACCCTATCAGGACTGTGGGTTTGTACTTGTGCATTATTGTGTCCCTGTTTCATGCTTTGCCAGATGCATATGCCCGTTTACCTGCCACAGGCGGGTGCACTTGTGTCCTGTGTTCTGTTGTGCACATGTTGGTGTTTGTACGATATTGTGTTCAATGTTGGGGTGCTCTGCTTCCTGTATGTGTGTGCTGCATTGTGTGTGAGATGTTCCTTCAGCTCTGATTTGGCTCACCCTTCTCCCTTTCAGTCTGTGTGGTTTTCACTTCTGTGCTTGTTCAGTGGGGTGGAATTTCCGGGTTGTGTGACTTGTGCTCTTGGTTGGTGTTGTTACTCTTGGACATGGTCCTTTTCCAGCTTTTCGGACGATCTAGCTATGGTCATCTGCTCGATATAGGGAGTCTCAGCGCCAAGATGCTCCTCGGAGTGGTAGCGCGCTATACAAGTACCAAATCACATCACATCACGTCTGCAGTTGTGCTGTGCTTAATTGTGCATGTGTGCCATTGTACCCATCTCCCCCCGTCCCCCCAGTCCCTGCTGGATCCTCTCCCTGTTGCTGTTGTGTCTGTTTTTTTGGGCAGTTTCCAGTCCCCGTGTCCTGCCACCAACTCCAGACTGATGTGGTAGACACTGTTTCCTCCAAGTCATCCAGCTCCTGGTGTGGCGCTGGACTCCCACCTCCGGTGTGCATTGCTGCCTTCTTGTTGTTGGCGTGTTTCGGCTTGTTTGTGCGTTTTGCATCATTCCGTATGTTCTGGTTTTCTTCCATTATCCTCCTCTGCTCTCAGGCTGCATTGACCTTGTTTGAGATGGCCTGCTATGTGCAATGTTTTGGTGCCAATGGGGCTTGTGGGGTTGTATGCTGGCTCGGTTTGCCTCCACTGTGCTTGGCTGTTGTTTTCTGTTTGGTTTGTCTTTCTTCTTCAGGCTTTTGTTGTGCTTATTCCTGCCTGTCGTGTGTGTCGCGGGCCTGGAAGTGCTTATCTCTGCTTTTCTCATCGAGAATGGGCTTGTCGCACGTTTTTTTGTGTTGTGGTTTGTATTTTTTTCTCCATCAAGGTGGTTGTATCGCGGACATTGGCCACTATCGCATGGTACGCCTTGTTGTGAATTCCACGTTGACAAGGGGTGTTTTACCGGCAATAGGATGCGATGTGTAAAGTTATCTTAGCATTTTTTGGTGATATTTAGCACACGTTCTTGTGAATATCCCCCTTAGAGGTTAAACTTTCGTGGGTGACTAAATCATGAGTTCCGTCTCCAAAGCCTAAAGAGCATATGGTTTGTCTATTCTAAGAAAGAAACAAAGTGAAGGAGCTGAGCAGAGAATCAGGAAAAATAAGCATTTGCTTTGCATCAGCAAGTTCGAGGCTTCAACAGTTAGATGGCTATATGTAAGGATGTCAAGTTCAAAAACAGTGACATGCAAAAAGTAGTATATACTGTGATTGCAGGTTATTATTTTTGAACTAACTATTGTTTGATCATTTCTGTAGTTGAATTGTCCCACATTACGAGCAAATTTGCATGCTTCTTATTGTCCACAATCTGAGTCCATTTTGTTTAGTGGACATCCTATTTTATCTTTATCTTCAAAGTAGCAGTGCAAAAATTTAACTTTTAATGAAGGTGTTTTTCTGAAAGAAATTATTGAGCGCTTCCTAGTCAATTGCCAATATCAGGGTCAGCTCTTATTAGGTGCCAATGTTTTTGATAAACTTTTTTTATTTTGTTGTGTTCCTTATTGTATGCAATATCAGGCTCCTTATATCATCCACGTTTCCTTTTTTTGTTTAGCTTATGCCAACAGCACTGTCATTCTGCTTTTCTTTTTGTTTCTTACATAGCTGTGTTAAATAATTTTTTTTATTGCATCATCTTCTTTTAAATCTTAGTTTAGTTTCTTTCAATTTTTCTCAATTTTTGCTGTTTTGAAGCAATTTCCTGTAAATCTTAGAAACTCTCTATGTGGAATACTGTTAATAAGTGATTTGAGATGGAAACTTGTCCCATGCAGTATTCTGTCTTTTGCCGTTTCTTTGCGACCAAGAGTGATTTCTATTTTTCCATCTTTGACATAGATGAGGATCTCCAAGAAATAGACTTTTCCATTGTTGATCATATATGTGAATTTCAGGCAACATTTATTATAGTTAAGGATGGCAAAATATTCTTGAAATTCATCCTGTGTTCTGTGGTAAATAATGAAGAGATAATCTATGTATTGTGCCCATAATATGATCTTCAGCAAGCATCTTTCACTGCCTTCTCTCCAAGGTACTTATTTTTCCCACCATCCCATCAGGAGAATATCATAACTTAGAGATAAGGAAATGCCCATGGATGTTCTGTATTTCTGTTGAAAGAGCTGATGGGTAAAGATGAACACATTGTTGTGAGGCAAATCCCTATCATTCTGAGAAGCATTTTGAGTGTTTTAGTTGTTCTTCTACATTACAATATTTTAGGACAAATTCACATGATTTTAAGCCGGTCTCATGTTTGATTGACGTATACGAAGAAATTCCACCTACTGTTACAAGCTGGAAAACATACTGCTTTTGATATTGATCAAGATCTGTAGCAGATCACCAGTCCCCTTAATACTGGAGCTGAGACTTCTGACTTATGGTGCTAGATAATAGTCCACATACTACGAAGTGTCTTTGAATAATTATTCAAATTCTGAGGTTTACTCTGTCAGAGACTTTCTCTGGGTTGGTGTTTTTTTTAATTTATTTTTATTGGTATTTACACATTACAGAATACAATGCAACATATAACAAATATCAAGTTACACGGGCGTACAGATTGGGATCTGCGGCTTGCAGTGGTGACTGTGTTTGATTGTGAATGAGTGATTTGTCATACATTCTTCGCTTGCCTCCCCCACAGTCTTGCGTACATTTTACATTGCTGACTGAGAATAGCAAGGACCCCCTGGGTAGTGACAATCTATAGACTCCTAGGGCAGGGTAGCAACAGATGCAAAAAAATATTTTACATTGAACATATAGGTTATTGCTATTGGACGCGTATCAAGTTGGTACATAAAAAAAAAACACAGAAGTGTTGGCTGGTTGTTTAGTGATAGACCGCCGGATCCTCATAGGGTTGCGTTTAGTTCATATGGCGTATTCTGTTGTTTATGGGGGTTTGTATGGACTAAGGAAGTTTTCTAGTGTTGACCACATCCCTTGGTTGGGGTTCCTCCATGGTGTGTGTCTTAATGCAGTGTTGTCCACCCCTCTGAGAAATGTCACCCAGTTCAGCCACCCCTTGAATGTGGCTTTGTTGGTGTCCTTCCATTTGGCTAGCACTGTTTAGACTGCTGTGTCAGGAGGAAGTCCAGGAGGTTTCTGTCTTGTTGTGTGGCTATGTCTGCTGGATACATAGCTAGACAGACATCACCAAATCATATTCTTCCAACATGCTATAACAAAGTCCTTTCAAGAGAAACTCAGATAAGCAAGCCTTATATATACGTCATGAGACAAGAATCCCATAGCATAGCAATACATCTACTTCTCCCATGTCCACTGATCTTACTCATGTGTTGACCTAGCAGAGAGCACCTGTAGATGGTTGGAGAATACTTGCACTACATCACCCTGGCCAGGCTGCAATATCTGATCAATTAATGCTGGTCTGGGAGGGTGATTGGGACTGTAGCACTAGAAATAAGGAGCATTGGATTATCGATAAAGTCCTCCTCAAGGATAGACTGGCCTCTCAATTCCTTATGTTAGCTTTCACAAATTACTTTAAATAGAATTACACAAGCAAAGACCCCCCGGGTGTAAATTGTGTGCTTCTCTTATCTCTTCCTCCACCACACTGATAAGCACTGCGTCCCATAATACAATACCCACACCGTGGCGGTAATCATGCACAGCATAAAAACACTTTCCACATAGGATAAAAAAACAAAGGCAATGCCCTTCCAACCACACACCCTACACAGTGTAGTGTGGTGCCAATACAGGCAAGTACTTCAGAGCCCCACATAGCGGTATTAAATGCTATATATATGCTGCGGTACAATACCATCTGTGACATGCCTCAGCAATATCCCACCATGCAACCTTCATAGCTGGAAAAATACCTAAAGCCAAATTAGAGCAGCTGAGGAGAATCAGGGAGTGACTAGGAAGCATCGACTACTGCAAACATTATTAGCTCAAGCTCAGACATCTGACTCCCTCAGTAGCCGATTTCAGCTTTCTCCAATGAGTGATGTGTTGGTCTGAAAAGATACAACACATGCTCTGACCAACAGCAGAACAATGCTCCCCTGCACAGCATAAATAGATTTAATCCAAGGCCCTGAATGTGGGTTGAGGAAGAGGGATGCAGCAGTGCGAAATGCCCAAAGTGTTGTTAAGTCAACATTTGTAAAAGCAGGACAAACCATCATTAGCTACAAAAAGCCCACTCTATGGCAATAAAAAGATCAGTCATATATCGCAATTTGTGTGATGCAGTAGTTACCTTTCCTAACCCACTTGTCTAGCGGCTTGCAATCACTTCTAGAGAAAACAGGGTGGGTTGATTTATGTTGCCATTACCATATATGTTATCAGGAACTTGTATGCAAGCATCTCAAGTTCGCACCTCGAGATGTGTTGAATTAATGCTGTAGCAAGCAAACACTCAACCAAATGTTATGACATATGTCAATTTGAAACTTTTCACAAATAAAGGTTTTGGTATTGGAAATCGGTGGGTGAAAGCTAAGAAGAGATGAGTGATACCGCAAGGCAGCTGACAAATCAAATTGAGGCCGGAAATTCTGAAAAGGAGACTATAAAATGATGGACAACATTTACGTTGAGAGGCTACATCTAAAGAGGAGGACAATATGTACACGAGTGTCATCACTGTAACAGGAGACAAAGTGAGCATGTGAAAAGGGTGGGGGTTTCTACAAACTGTACAATCCAAAAGAACAATAACATGAAAGGGCCATCCAAGTTGGGGTGACTGCCTGCGAAATACCTCTGACAGTGATGTGATTCACCAAAATGTGGAGGTGACATCATATACCCTTTGACCTTATTGAAATCACAGGAAATGACATCATATGACCCTGGACACTGTTTTTTACCAGCATGGCATGTGACATGACCCTAACATCACAATAATTGACATTGCTGAAGTTCCATAATAACAGCATGCTAGTATAGCAGCATAACATACATAAATGTCTATTTTAAATACTATCTTTTTTATGGTTCTGACATGAACTTTGAAGGTTCAAGGGCATAATGCTTGCCCTGAATTGTAGTGTAGGTTATGAAAAAGAGAGACTTTTGGCAAATCGTCACAAAACCCTCTTGAGCCTGACATCGATTCTGATGAAACCAGGCCCTGGAATCTTTTCTCATATAGAGAGAGAGTGCACATTAAAACATTTTTTGAACACGGGACATTCGGGACATTCGGAATGATAGTTAGGACCCACTTACTTAATATAAATGAGGAAATTAGATTTGAAAAAATGGTCATATGACAAAACATATCCCTATCCGAGTACCGAGTATGCACCACCTACTCGCACAAACTACAATTCCGACACTTCGGAAGATTCAAACTCCAGTGGTTCCAGTACTAGTAGTATGGGAAACAAACAACGAGGAAGAGGACGGGGAGGGAAAAATCGGAACAACCACCAGTGGTTACCCTATCAACAACAAGGTGGTGGTTTCCCCCCAAATCCATATAACCAATCTTTCTTTCCACCACATATGGGTTGGAACCCACACTTTGCTCCTCCCCCTACACCTTTTCAACCTAATATGTACCCACATCATTTTTTAGGGTTTGGACGGAGGGGACGGGGCAAGAGGAGGGGTATGTAACTACTATACATGTTTAAAAAAAATTTCGGGGTCTATATGCAATGCACCTCTTTGTAAATACCTGATGAGGAGTACTTAAAGGAGACGGCCAAAACAATACTAATTTTTGTTTTATTATTTCAGATTGATTATCCCTCCTTTAGGACAGGGATTCCACACCAAAGTCGGTGTGCGGACACTAACAGATAAGTGTTTCTCTTTTAAAATCACATTGTTTTTATAATTTAATTTTGATACCCCGCCTTACATGTTTATGCTGCCATAATGAGCACGTAACATAAGGCTAGGGTATATTTGGTCCTGATGAATGCTGAGCTGAGGGTAAGCTCATAGCAAGAAACATGTCGACCTTATAGGACATTAGGTTCTAATTAGCTCAACCTACATATGTCCGACGTTTCACTATGGTTTTTAACTGGGTCAGAGCCACACCTGTATTAAAATTCTGGTTTGGGGAGTGGTTCTTACTCCTTTTTAACTGAGCACTTTCTTTCTTTACTACGTAGTTTTTTTCACGTATTTTCTACAAGGACCCAATGAAGACAATGGCAACCAATATATTCAGTTGGTGCCTGAGGGTTCTTCTTTTTCTCCATAACTCACTTGTCTGGGTGTAATACTTCCCTTACAGGATTGTGGTAGTTATTTACTCCTTATTATCTTCACTTCTGTATATAATAGGTTTTGTGTATTACAGTTGTTATTAGTACTCTTTCGTTGTTTTTGACAATTACTTGTGTACAAGAGGTGGGTGGTTGGGTGTGTGGACGGAGATGGAGGGGTTTTTTGTGTGCTCCTGCATTACGTGCACGAGTGAGTATAATTGTTCGAGGGAAGGTACATTTGTGTTATAGCGCTTTAGGTGTATAATTGTTCGAGGGAAGGTACATTTGTGTTTATAGTGCATTAGGTGCTTCTGGGGGTTGACATGTTTCGTAGTGCACGCTGGGGGTATGGACGTGAAGGGTATTCCTCGTGGCGCGAGCTAGCTCAGCATGAAGGATGTCCACGAGGCTGTAATTTGGGGGATGGGGGGGGTGGCGGGAAGAGACGGGGGGGCGCTCCGGTGCCTGTGGGCACTGAATTCCGGGCGGCACTGTACTTTGTTAAAGGGGAGTCTTGTGGGAGGGGGGAACAAATAGGTACTTGCTATCATTTGGAGCTGCACACGGTGGCAGTGTTCAGAGCATAGGAAACCTAGTCACGGTGAGAGGAGCACCCGGTCCGGCTTGGGGGGGTGGGTACTGGGACTTCGGGAAATTGCAAAGTGTTTGCAACCTTTCCAAACAGGATGGACTTCGTCGCAACTTGGCAATATTGGTTTCACCACATCCTTTCGAAACTTGTGACTAGTGCATGAGTTACCATCCTCCGGCAAAACGAATAATTATTTCTTCTATTTAGTTGCTCTTAAGATGGATGAGTTCCCTTTTGGTTGTGGTACTGGGCAGCAGGCACCGGCTCCCTGGGGCTTGCTGTAAGCAAAACCAATGACCGACAGAGCTTCGGTGGAGAAACAAGGAAGTAAACGGGGAAAACACTCAGGCTGTTTATTTGAATGCGGCGTTGGTATTGGAATATCCGCCCACTGTGTACTTCGGCATATTTCACATTAAAAGAGCGTTTTGTGAAATCGCTATGTACAGGTGGGTCTGGTTAGATGTGTTTTAAATGTTCTGACCGTTTGTAGGTCAGTTACACTGGCTGTACCCAGTCCGACCGTTGGTGTTCACAGTGTCATGTTTCACGTGCCCTACTCATGCCCATGAAGTAGTTCTAAACCCGGATGAGGGTAAATTGTGTGTCTGAGAGACTGTTCAAGTCGTTCCTTCGCGCGTGCCATGATCTGCTGTGGGGTGCAGTGAGTACCCTACAAAGCACCCTGGGAATTCACTCGTGTTTGCTTTTGCGCATGATAGTGATGCAGAACAATTCTATATACCACAACCTGACAATTCTGTTGTATCTTGAATCATAGGTATATCACTACCCGCTACTAATGAAGGTATGAAGCCACGTGGCTGTTGCGATTACGAGTGTATGCCGGTGCATGTCCTCATGGTAGGGATCTATCCAGATCGGACGTAGGGTACTGCGCTCAACCATATGGGTACAAAATCATGTTGGCATTAGACTGTGGATGTATAAAACGTTCATTTCACGAACATCCCACACAATTTCATTTCTAACGTACCCTAGGTACCCACCTGTTAAAGTACTAGCTTGGGCTCCGCCCAAGGTGTTTTACCCACCTGTTACAGAACTATCATTTGGCTCCACCCAGGGTGTGTTTTGTGTATTTGGATCCCTGCAATTATCTAGTTAGTTTATATGCTGAACCCCTCAAAAGGTTAAGTCCATCCTGGTGGTCTCTACTGACAAGAATGGGAGAAGGAAGCCATTGATGAAGCGTGGCCTTGTCTATCATCTTTTGAAGCATATGCTATGAATTCAGAGCAATTTGTTTGACTATCTTTTGCTTCTTGTTTGAGGTCTGTCCAAGATTCCTACTGAACTGTCTATTTATCACGTACTTTAGATCATGTTCCGCAATAGTTTGGAATATAGCATAAATATCGTTAAAAATCGCACAAATTGTTTTACATGGGACGTTATTTCTAGAATACGATGCTAATTTTATGCCAATTTTGCCCAACACAAATAGTGAATTTTACGAAAAACTAAAATAAATTAAATACAAATCATTTTAAAATTATTGTTATACCACGTTGTCTCTATTGGCTAAATTATAAACCATGGACTCTTGATGAAGCAATACAAATCTTTGATTATGTCGGTTGAGATTGGGTAGCCATGCCATAACTGTATCAGTGAGATCCCGTAAACTTATATTTAGTGTTATTCAATTATTTAGCCAAAATATACTTTTGTTACAACCTTATTTTGATTTGGTATAAAAAGGAATCTTGACTTCAGACATATAATTTAGCTCATGAAGGTTCATTTCTAATTATTTGTCACATGTTTAAATTTGTGACTTCAGGCTGGTTATAAAATTGGTCCATCGACTCTCTTATGGAGGTCTGGCGTTTGCTAACACTCTGGCACAGTAATATCAATGAGACTTTTTCCATGCTTTTGTTTCAGTGATGATATTGCTCCAAGGTCAACAATATTCACCAAAAATTGAAAGCCTATCAGCATTCATCCCTATTTCCCTTCTATTTGACATACTAAATCAGCGGCGGGCATTCCATTAGAGCGGAGGGGCGCCAGCCCCCACCACCCGCAAATAATGTGATATTGAAATGGGTTTTACGTCAATTTTCTTATTGTTCTATTGTAAACCCCTGGACCCGCCCATATAACTCTGGGGAGTCTTAGGGTCCATCCAACGTACTTTGAGGTGTCGGCCTAGGGCAGGTTTGGGGGGGGCTCGAGCGGGCGGTACGGGCGTAAAGCGTGACCAGGGGCAGAGCCTCGGTTGGGCCGCGGGCGTTTCGAGTCGGGTGAGGGTGAGAGGTAGGTTCTTAGCAGTGGGCTTTTTCCTGGCGGGCAGGATCTGGGGGTGACACACTGTGCGGAGGACTTCTTCCTGGGTGCCAGAGAGGAGGCACGGTCCCATGTCGGTGTGGTCATTCTCCGTAGTGAGCTCGACTCCGTGGCAGGGAGCACGCCCGCCGGAGGACAGGGTCGTTTCAAGTCGTGTGTGGGTGAGAGGTAGGTTCTTTGCAGTGGGCTTTTTCCTGGCGGACTGGCTCTGGGGGTGACGCACGGTGTGGAGGACTTTTTCCTGGGCGCCAGAGAGGAGGCACGGTCCCATGTCGGTGTGGTCATTCTCCGTAGTGAGCTCGACTCCGTGGCAGGGAGCGCGCCCGCCGGAGGACAGGGTCGTTTCAAGTCGTGTGTGGGTGAGAGGTAGGTTCTTTGCAGTGGGCTTTTTCCTGGCGGACTGGCTCTGGGGGTGACGCACGGTGTGGAGGATTTTTTCCTGGGCGCCAGAGAGGAGGCGCGGTCCCATGTCGGTGTGGTCATTCTCCGTGGTGAGCTTGACTCCGTGGTCAGGAAGCACGCCCGCCGGAGGACAGGGTGGTCGCGACGCCCAGTGGGGTATGCCGCGGATCGGTGCCGCTGACATGTCGGGGGCTGCGGGGTTTGGTAGGTGACGGGGGGGAATTGGGGGCACTGCGGCAGGGGTTTCTTCCTGGCGGACGGGCTCAGGTGTGGGACACGCATCCGGAGGGCTTCTCTCTGGTGGGACGGCTGGCTTCAGCGGACTGCCTGCGGGCGCTGGGCGGCTTCCCAGGCCTTATGTTGACAGGGGGGGGCCCTGGGCACCAGAGAGGGGGCACGGCCCTGGTTTTCAGTGCGGCATACCTCGTGGGGAGCCCGATTACGCGGCCAGGAAGCACGCCCCGGGGGGGGTGACGTCGGCTGAGGGCATGGCCATATACAGTTGGTGACGGAGGGCATGGCCCTATACATTGGGTACAGCGGGCATGGCCCTATACGTTGGGGACAGAGGGCATGGCCCTATACGTTGGTGACAGAGGGCATGGCCCTGTACCTTGGTGACGGAGGGCATGGCCCTATACATTGGTGACGGAGGGCATGGCCCTATACGTGGTGACGGACGGCATGGCCCTGTACATTGGGATGGAGGGCATGGCCCTGTGGTAAGGGGGTAGGACCTGCCGGCGATTCGAAGGCATGGCCCGGGCAGCACGGGGCTTGAGGGGGGTCCGCGGCACGCCATTTAGTTAGGAGGTGTTCCTTCAGACTGGGTCATGCGGCACGTCCCGGGTTAAGGGAGGGGGAGTCCAAGGGGGGGGGGGTCGAGGACCGCTAGCACGTCCCTCGAGTGGCGGTTCTTCCTAATATATGGGGGAAGAGTAGGAGAACTGTTTGGATTATCGGGGGTAGGCAAGCACAATAAAGTAGTTAGCCAGGTGGAGAGGCAAATTGACGTTATGCTAATTGTTACTGTTTGTGGATTGTGGGAATCAGTTAGGGGAGGGGGTGGGGTGAGGCAGGAATTTACATATTTATGAGGTTTAGATTGTGCGGCACAGGCCAAGGTTGTTATTGTGTAGGATGCACCTGCTTCCAATAAAGCGGCCTTTATCACACTTACATTGAGTCTCGGGTCGATGCTTTCTTCCCCCCCCACCCCTTTTCGCCAATGGGCCCCAATGGGGTCCTGGGGGGGGCGGCCGACCGAAGGGGGGCCTGTCCCGCCCGGGGGAATTTGGGGCCGGGGAAAAGGGGGGGGTAGAGACGGCGCCACCCGGGGACGGTTTGGGCATTTTGGTAGCTTTTGGGCTGGGGGGCGGGGCTTGGTTGGGCTTCTTTTGGGCTGGGCGGTGGTTTCCCGCCCGGCCACGCAGCAGACACCATTGTTAGTGAGGTGTCTCGGCCGCCGGGCGGGGGTTTTGGGGTGTGGAAATTTTTTTCCCTCCCTCCCTCCCTGGGTCACGATTCGGGGGGGGGGGGCCCAAGGGCAGGCATTGCTCCTTACGGGGGAGTTTCCTTTGCGGGGGAGTTGGGGGCAACGGGGATTTTGGGCGACGTTTTGTTGGAGGCTGGTGCAAAAAGGGGTTTTTTTTGGTTTGGGTGGGGGGGTTTTCACATGTCGCTGGAGCAGGTGTGGGGTGCATTATGTATGTAGGGGGGGTTCTTCCTAATATATGGGGGAAGAGTAGGAGAACTGTTTGGATTATCGGGGGTAGGCAAGCACAATAAAGTAGTTAGCCAGGTGGAGAGGCAAATTGACGTTATGCTAATTGTTACTGTTTGTGGATTGTGGGAATCAGTTAGGGGAGGGGGTGGGGGTGAGGCAGGAATTTACATATTTATGAGGTTTAGATTGTGCGGCACAGGCCAAGGTTGTTATTGTGTAGGATGCACCTGCTTCCAATAAAGCGGCCTTTATCACACTTACGTTGAGTCTCGGGTCGGTGCTTTCTTCCCCCCCCCCCCCCTTTTCGCCAATGGGCCCCAATGGAACAGTTCTTCAATTGGATGAAACACAGTTATTCTCCATTTCATGAAGCAATTGACATACATTCTCAGGCCTGAAAAGTTTCGGATGTGAAGTAGTAAAGTCTTGACTAAAGTATTTGTTTTTAACTTCAACTCTCCGTTTCACTCTCATCATTGGGAAACATTACATGCAATCCTTCTACAAGAATGAAATGGCTTCCCCCTCTCATTCATAAATTCCTGCTATTTCATTGTGTCGGTAGGTCCCTGCACAGATGTGATCCGACTGCAGTCACAATGCCACTCAGATGCCCTCTCGTCAGTTTGTTCATTTTTTAAAAGCCCTTTGAGGTAACATAAGAACGTGTATTTGTAAAGCACACCAGAAAGGGTCTCTTGGTGCTGAATAATAGATGTTTTTTTCTACCCAACTCAATGGTACTCATGTTCTCTACCTCAGAAGGATGAAAGACTGAGTGAAACCGTTGGAATTTGAACCTGTGACCATGAGGTCAAGCATAGGCCCCCACAGTGGATTTATTAGTCAACTAACCTACCAGACCCGGCACATCTGATATCAAATGTGGTTATGCAGTTTGACAGTACTAACTCGGAACATATATCGATATTTCCTGCTGCAGTGCCACAGACTGCAAGGTCGGCCTTTGCTGTAATACCCACCTTCTTCGATTAAGTCCTGTCCTGATTACACCAGTCACTTTAGGTCAGCCTGATGCCAAAACATCAACCTGCCTCACTATAGGTGATCAAAAAGACCACAGAGGGGTGCGCGGAAAGAAACGTTGTAACTCCAGATTCCTAATCATAAAATTAATCACTGGTTTCATTTCAAAGCCCACCTAACCTTAATGGCCTTTTACGTTCAGTCACAAATGCAACTGAGGAAAGGCATACAATCACCTAAACAGAATGCCACTGTACTACATAAATTCTTGGATGCTACCTGTGCTGCTCTGACCAAATCCTACTCAACATTCCTTGAACACTCTGCAGTTCGAAAGGGGCCAGACACTTTTCAATAGTCACCTGTTATGCCATGGGCTACCTATGACTATTTGCACTAAGGCCAACCACCTCGGTTTCAGATAAAACAGTACTATTTATGTAATCTGATATCCTAGTGCACCTGTGGCTTCATCTTGGTAGCATCTTGATTCGTTTATAAAACTGATCTATGTAAGTTCTTCACTAATTCATTATTTAAGTATCAGTTAAATGTTCTGAGTTGAGCATTAATCAATCAATGGGAATCAACCAATTGGGCCTACCAATCCTAGCACATAATATTTCATGACTCTTCTTTTCAAAATTCATCATCATCTTGAAAACTTTATTCGATCTTAAATACAAACAAAGATTATGAAAGCACAGACAATATTAACAAAAATTGAATTCATCAAAACTCCAGTAAATACATTAAAATTACAGATATATCCTGATTTTTAGATTAGTTAAAAAGCTTTCTTTTCTTTACACAGGCTCAGAGGTTGCTTGCCTTTACGTAGCTAATAAAGGATCACCATCTTTTTTTAGATAGATAAGGGCCACTCTACATTGCCTAAAATTGTGCTGTTTCAAAACCGGTAAAACATATCTCACTCGTTCCCCTTTGTACAGATCATAGAATAAAATAATGTGTAGGTCGGATTGATCTGACATTCCATCACATGGCCAAGCAGAAAGGTCACCAATCATATATTTTCCCGCTGGATACCCAACCAACAGTGGGAAAAGATTGAAATGGAATCTTACTAGTATGAATCTGTGTTTTACATTTAAAATCTCCTCTAAGTAAGGATAATCAGACTCTAGTAGGGGTGCGAGACTCATATATGTCCCGACTAATGGCTTATCTTTGTGTATCTCTGTACGCTCATGGGCCATGTGAGCCAAACATTTTTCTTTTGAAATTGTCTTTGAGATTTGGAGACAATTGCTTGGATTTTTATACAGGTCCTCCATGCCCAGACTAGTCAGAGTCGATCTTACATAGCCCAACCATCTTAATTTGCGCACCTTATCCAGCTCGAGGTAGTCCTTTATGATGTGTTGTGTTAGGGGGGAGCGTGTTCTTCCTCCAGATTGAGTGCCTTAGCACTAAAGGGCCTAGTCTTATCTGTTCGCTGATGAACGGAAAATCCAATTCCGCAAGGCAGTTAAAATTGGGGCTTGAGACCGGTAAGGCAATTAGCCGTTTCAGAAATTTTGCTTCAATAGTCTGCACATGGGCAATATTAGAAGTACCCCACATCTCCGCTCCATAAGTAGTCAGGGATACTGTCTTTGCCTTGTAGATACTTTTTATAATTATCAGAGGATTAGAGCCCAATCTTTTAGAAAATCTAATAATACCTGCCAGGCTTTTTTCCATTGCTAACCCCCTGTTTTTAATCACAGGTGCCCAAGTATGGTGCTTATCAAATACGACACCCAAGTAGGGGACGGAATCAACTACTATCTCCAGTTTGCGAGCCCCTAAGTAGAAGGATTGGATTTTACCTCGCCCTGCTTGCCTGGCTTGTAAGATAAATGATTTTGATTCATTTACCCTTAGATCAAGGGAGCTCATAAACGAGGTATAAGCAGTTAGCATATGTTGCTACGCCCTCCCCGTTCTAGCCACTAAGACTGTATTGTCTGCATATGCAAGGAGAGGCAGTGATAGTGACCCAACTTTGGGGTATCATGAGCTATACCTGCCAGGGCTGCTCCTACTCCATTCGTATATAAGGAGAAAAGGAAAGGGGCGAGAACGCACCCTTGCCTAACTCCTAAAATAATCTTAAAAGAACAGGTACAAGCCCCGTCCTTACCATACCGCACTAAGGCGGTAGTCTGGGAGTAGAGCTGTCTAATGAACAGGAGTATTGGCGAGTCCAACCCCATGGTCTCCATTATCTCCCACAGCCTACTATGATTTACACAATCAAATGCGGCTGAAAGATCCATGAAGGCCATGTAGATCGACTCACCTCTAGCCCTGATATATTTTTCAACTATAAGGCTTAAGTTCAGGCCCTGGTCAATGGTACCTCTGCCCCGCTGTAATCCATATTGGGCTGGGATCAGTATATTTTTGTTGTTTGCCCATTCTTCCAGCCAGTGGAGTAATAGCCGCCCCATTAACTTTGAGGTGCTGTCCAGGAGGGATATTGGCCTATAATTCCCTGGCTTGCTTTTTGCTCCCTTTTTAAAAATAGGAATAATAACACTTGTACCCCATGCTGCCAAAGGGCCATCTTTGGCAATGGCATTAAAAACCTTCTGTAATACGGGTGCTCATAGGATATGGTCTTCAAGAAATAGGTCTATGGGGACCCTGTCAGGGTCTGGGGCCTTCGCCCTGCTGCACCTATCCAGCCCTTTAATTATTTCCTCAAGAGTAAATACAAAAAAAATCAGTGTGAGGAAGAGGGACTGGGGGATGCTCCACCGTCTGGGTTATCCCTGACCCAAAGATTTTCTCAAAATGAGCCACCCAGGCATCCTCACCCACATGGGATTCTAGTGTTGGATCAGTGGATCCTTAAAATAAAGTTTGTTTACTACCCTCCAGAAGTCCCTGCTATTGTTAGTTATGGTAGCCCTTTCCAGTTCTTCCCAGGCCTCTTCTCTTAATTATTTTTCCCTCTGCTTCCTAGAATCATTATATATCTTTTGTAAGAATTTTATTTTCTCTTGGTTCCTTGGTACTTCTTTCAAGGATTCATGCAGGGGTTTTAGGGCTTGGGAGCATGCCTGATCAAACAAACGCTACATCGATGCCTAGTTTGAAGATTCTTTACGGAATAAGGTCGTATTTGCAGCCTCTAATAATTTTGAGAAATCATGGATGATACGTTCAGCAGATACGTTTATATCCAAGCAATTTTGTATACAGTTCAGATTTTCTGTTAATATTCCCTGGCTTATATTTACCTTGTCTATGGTAGACCATTTTAGTTGGTACCCGTTCTTTCTTCCTAAGGCCGATGCCTCCATTATCTTAGTTGGTATCTCACGAGAGGAGCCTAATGCTACAGAATAAGAAAGGATAGCTTGATCACTAAAAGAGGTGAAAACTGATTCCACCTGAATCAGTTTCCCATCTAGGATATCAGAAGTCACGATGTAATCAATAGTTGACTCATGTTCATTGTGTTAGAAGGCTGTTACGAACTCCTCATCATGTTCAATCTGTCTGTTTCTTATCTCCAGGTTTCTAATGTCTGGCCATATTTAGTATGTGTAAAATGAATTACTGGGGGCCCTTCCATATCCTCTGTGCTGCAAATTGGGGTTGTAGGTTATTTACAAAAATGTGCCTTAAAATCACCCACCCACACAATAGCGAAATTCTTTTTGAATCCCATTCCCACTTTATCAAGCTCAAACTCCAGTTGGGTCACTGCCCAGTGCATATTCGGTCCGAAGTTATTATTATAAAAGTTTATCAATAGCCAGTCCTGACCTCCTGGAGCTTCAAACAACAAAAATTAGAAAAATGGGGGTACCTTCAAAAATACCGTTAAAGTTATTGACAGGGTATTCAATATTAGTGTTAACAAACCTCCCCTGATTCGACCTGCAGGTTAAGGCACTGCCTCTGTTTGAAAGGAGCGATACCCATCTATGGAAATCAGGTCGACAGCCCAGGTCTTCTGCATACATATTATGCCATATTTGTGACAAGCATCACAACACTGCATATTACCCACCTTCCCCTTAATACCCGCACGTTCCATGAGGCAAGTTTTAACTATTTTTCAGCCTCAAGCCCAATCCCTCCCATAACTGTTACACCACCTAGCTCCTCGATGGTTATATTCATATTATATTCATAAGGACTTCTGGGGTTTGGGTTAATGGGCTTGTTACAGTCAGTCAATCGCAACTATCAAGCACCAATAGGGGAGCGAATCTATTCTCTGTTTCCCAGTTGGAAGTTCCCCATCTGATTTGGCGAGATGTATTTAGCAGGGAAGTCCTATGATCAAATCTATAATCCCTGTATTCAGATGTACGTTGGTCTGGTCCCCCCGGGTGCAAGTCGTGTGTAAAAGAAATCAAAGGATAGAACTAAAATCTGGGTACTAGAGCTTGGGTGTCGCATAATCGATGTTTCAGAAGGCTCACCGTTTGGCAGTTGTTAAAGTTCACCACAACATAGTCTCCTTATAAGCTTTTGCATGTGGGGCCAACCCAGTCCCCTCTCTGTGCCTTTATAATGATATTGGCTAGACCCCCATGCCTTCTAGACCCAAACCTCCATATTTGTTCAGCCAATGAAGTGACTTATCCATTGCGTGTTAAGTAGATTCCTTCTGATCCTCTCTCAGTCCTGGGACATTTGCTAGAATCAAGGTCAAGGGTAGAGCTGCTATTGGGAGGTCTATCAAGAGATACAGATGCTGAGCTCTATTAGGTCTTATATCACCCTTATGTGGCTCGACCCTCCCCCCATAAGCTGTGGCCCTTCCAGCCATATGAGAGGTAAGGGGAGATAATCTCTCTGACTGAATTGCCCCCCACCGTGTACGCTCGAGCGGTTTGCTTGACCATAACAGCTGGAAGAATAGGCACAGGTGGAGGGGGGTTGTTCTAAGTCCATACAGGTGAGACCGCTAGTTGGCGCACCTACAGCTGTTGGGCCTTTTGGGATTTTTAGGATTCCGAGAGTTGTTGGTGTTGTTCCTCCACCTGAAATATCCATTGAACCAAGCAGACCTATGTATTCCTCTATTTTAGTGAGCCTATATATTAGAGACTGTAAGAGGAGGGAGACAACGTTCTCCAGTCTGCTCTCTCCCTCCTTGTTCATCGTTACTGTGGTCGAATTAGCAGCTAGAGAGAGTGGGGCGAACCAAAGGCTTCTTTATTCCTACCCAAGGCTTTGCTCACATGTACATTTTTGGGTGGATTCTTGGGTGGATTAAATCTCGGTTTCTTCCCACATTTTTTCCTTTTAGCTGCCAGCTTGCTATTAGATTCTTCTATGGGAGATGAGTTAGCTAGTGCATCCAAAGCCAATTATGAGAGTGAATCTGCACACGATTAGGGACTACAAGGATTCGTGTTGTGCAGTTCTAACCTAGACGAAGACACAGTCGCACCTGCTGGAGGAGAGGGAGCTAAGGCGGCACAACCTCTCACTCCTTCTAGTCATAGTCTGCGTTCTGTGAGCTCAATTTCATGCGACAGGGAAATTGCTGCCCTTACTAAAAAAAAGCATCAAGAGTATTCACAAGACTCCCCTGAGGGTCACTTGTTGTCTTCCTCTTCCCCATTTGGAGTCATAACGCTCCTCTCACGATGTCCAGATGGCTGAAGACCTCTCTGTAGTAGGACGTTAGAGAGGTGGCCAGCCCAGCCTCCTCTGGGCGTGAACGGGCCTGCCCTTGGCCCCTGCGCGTTCCTGTTTGCGTATCTGCACGGGTCCAGCACCACCGGTGATGTTTAATGCGCTTTCCGGGAGCAAAGGAAGATGGGCAACGCAGTCCCAGCAGCGACGGGAGGAAACAGCCCAGCAGATCCGGGATAATGCAGGTGAGGAAAATGCAGCTCTGATAATGCAGGTGAGGAAAATGCAGCTCATTCCTCACATGAAATATGTTCACCTCCTCTGCTTGTTCATACTCTTAGAAAGCTGCCACAGAACTTCCCTTTTCCTCAGTTGTACATTTTACAGGTTTTAGCCCTTGAAACTCTTTTTATAAGATTTCTGTTTTGAACCTTACGCCATTTTGGAAACAGTCTTCTGGGTGGTCTTTATACTGCTGCCATCCTTCTAGACATGTGATCCAAATAAACTACTGCTTTAACCACTTGAAAGGAGTTGGCAAGAGGGAATTATCTGCACCAACACCCAAAAATTCAAGTATGGATGTTAGCATATCCAATGTATTACACGTGACTAATAGGTTTGCTTGCAAGTATTTTTTAATGTAATTAAACTATTATAAAATATTTAATCCATTATGATTTGATTTTCTATTTTGACCTACTGTAGTCTAACAACTTAAGATCAATTAAAATAAGTTTTCATACTATTTCATTTCAATAAACTTTATTCGGTTTACATACTAGAAAACCATAAAAAGTTACAATTCATCTATAAAAATGTCCAAAGCACATAATACATAACTGGACGCACAATACAAATATTCCAATTTGTATACAAAGATTATTGGAGTAAAAAGGACATCACATTGTTTCAATTTAAAAATTAATTCATAAAATGCAGCAGCCAAGTCTTTTAGGGTTCCAGACATTTTCTATACCTTAGGGAACATTTCAGACAACCAACCACAAACAGAATACGTTCAGGCTTTAATAATTGCAAAAAATAGAGGGCGGGGCGAACCTGTAAATAATTTAACTTTTTTAAAAGAGATTTTAAAAAGAGCCTCCGAGGGGCTTCATAAAAATTACAGAAGAACACAAAGTGCAGCAGATCCTGAGGAGACATACTGGCGCAGCCACAGGGTGCTAACACTTGTCCTTTGTAAATCTCCTTCGGTACGGCTGATAAAAGATGGAAATAATCCAATCTAAACCTGATCAATAGGAAACGCTTGTGAGCCGACAAAGGCCATGAGAGATATGACTCCATATCTAGAGATGATTTAAGCATCATGTGCTTACGGACACTATTTTTCAACAGTTCCACCTCCTCTCTTTTAGCTTTTTTACGCATAATAAAAGATTGTTTCACAAAAGCCACATCTGACCTGGTAATACAGTCAGGTATTAAAAAAAGATCCGGACGCCCCATTTGCAAATGCATTGGCAGTGCTCAAAAATGTAAATAACTAAAGAACCAAGGGCACACTTGCACCAAATACTAAATATATGCCCTACTATTGCTTCACACAGGCAAAGAATTATCCCCCGGAGCTACACAAAAAAAAAGTTTTTTTCCCCAGAATCAAACAAGTATTACCTTCTGTCCTACTGTGAACATGCGCCTCTGTTGACAGTTAATAGTAGGTGAGTCAAATCAATAGGCAGTACACCATAGGTAATCGTGTAAAGGGAAAGAGATAAAGATGCCTGTGAAGCCCCTTATATGTCAGAGACTGCGCAGGTGCAAATTCAGCACCCTCCCAATGCACAGTTGTTGTCATCTTTCATGTATGGATTTGTGGCTCCATGTAAATAAACCATCGCTTTTGCCTCTTCACCATCCTACAAACACAGGAAAAAAGGCCCTTAACTAACGTGTTTAATATGTACCTTCTAGGACGTTGTGCACAGTGCGGCACTCCCCCTGGCACCTTTGTGAAGTGGCTCAGACAATCCCAGTTACCATCCTGTGACTACTCCAAGGGGGAGGGTTGGCCCCTGCTCCCCACGCCCTCAAGTAGGAAGTGTGCTTTTTGAGACACTGAGAGTGTGATAAAAAACATTATGTCTGCGTCTCTCTGAGTACAGAATGCTCCCAGGCTCTAAAGTGGTTCTGATGCCTCGTAGAAGGCAAGTTCAATCTAAAGGTATATGCACTATTACTGCGGCAATCGAGGCCCTTGCCAACCAGCAGATGGCCATCTGCAGGAAAGCGAGTGTTGATAGAGTGCATTGTTATTTTCTGCTGAGCTCACTCACCCCAGCACAAGTTTTAATTTCAAGAATGAAAGCATACACTTGAAGCAGCACTTTTTACGTCATGTCTACAGACAGCTTTGCTATATGTAGCCGATAGACCAAATAGCCCCCCTCCCCACACACACCCAGCATTCCCTCCCTACACACCAACTGATGCTCGTTGGTGGTGGTTAGTTGCCCCGCCCACTGCCTCCACCCCCGATGCTCATCCACTACCACCGACCACTCTCTGCTTTTTAGGTCTCGCCTACGCAGCGCACATGCTCTGCTTAGGAGGAGCTTTAGCTGTCGCTCTGCTCTTTTTGGAAGCCCACACTTGTGCTTGTGGCGGCATCCAGCTTGTGGGAGTGAGCAGAGGCGCGCCACAAGCACGAGTGCAGTGCTTCCAAAAAGAGCAGACTGCGCATGCACGCACGCACCACTCCCAGGTTTGTTAGGTCTGGCCTGGGCTAATCGCGGCACCCGCGCTTTACTTTGGTAAAGCGAGGGTGCGCGATTGCTTCAAATATGTTTTTTTCTATTTCTTTACTTTTGTTGCCATCGCTGGTGAATCGCGGCACCCGTGCTTTACTTTAACCATGTTAAAGGTAAAGCGCGGGTGCCGCGATGGCTACAAACGTAAAGAAATAGAAAAAACATCTATTTCTTTACTTTTGCAGCAATCGCGGCACCCGCGCTTTACTTTGGTAAAGCGAGGGTGCGAGATTGCTTCAAAAGTAAAGAAATAAATGTTGTTTTCTATTTCTTTACGTTTATAGCAATTGCGGGTGAATTGCGGCACCCGCGCTTTACTTTAACCATGTTAAAGGTAAAGCGCGGGTGTCGTGATGGCTACAAAAGTAAAGAAATAGAAAAAACATCTATTTCTTTACTTTTGCAGCAATTGCGGCACCCGAGCTTTACTTTGGTAAAGCGCGGGTGCCCGATTGCTTCAAAAGTAAAGAAATAAATGTTTTTTTCTATTTCTTTACTTTTGTAGCCATCGCACGCACCCGCGCTTTACCTTTAACATGGTTAAATAAAGCACGGGTGCCGTGATGGCTACAAAAGTAAGGAAATAGAAAAAAACATCTATTTCTTTACTTTTGCAGTAATCGCGGCACCCACGCTTTACTTTGGTAAAGAGCGCATGCGCGATTGCTTCAAAAGTAAAAAAATAAAAAAAATTCTATTTCTTTACTTTTGTAGCAATCGCTGGTGAATTGCGGTACCCGCGCTCTACTTTAACCATGTTAAAGGTAAAGCGTGGGTGCCGCGATGGCTACAAAAGTAAAGAAATGGAAAAAACATTCATTTCTTCACTATTTAGGCAATCGAGGCATCCGCGCTTTACTTTGGTAAAGCGTGGGTGCACAATTGCTTCAAAAGTAGATAAATAAATCTTTTTTTCTATTTCTTTACTTTTGTAGCCATCGCAGCACCCGCGCTTTACTTTTAACATGGTTAAACTAAAGCACGGGTGCCGTGATGGCTACAAAAGAAAAGAAATAGAAAAAAAATCTATTTATTTGGTTTTGCAGTAATCGCGGCACCCACGCTTTACTTTGGTAAAGAGCGCGTGCGCGATTGCTTCAAAAGTAAAGAAACACATTTTTTTTCTATTTCTTTACTTTTGTAGCAATTGCGGGTGAATTGCGGCACCCGCGCTCTACTTTAACCATGTTCAAGGTAAAGCGCGGGTGCCGCGATGGCTACATAAGTAAAGAAATAGAAAAAACATTCATTTCTTCACTTTTTAAGCAATCGAGGCATCCGTGCTTTACTTTAGTAAAGCGCGGGTGCACAATTGCTTCAAAAGTAAAGAAATAAATGTTTTTTTCTCTTTCTTTACTTTTGTACCCATCGCAGCACCCGCGCTTTACCTTTAACATGGTTAAAGTAAAGCACGGGTGCCGTGATGGCTACAAAAGAAAATAGAAAAAAAATCTATTTATTTACTTTTGCAGTAATCGGGGCACCCACGCTTTACTTTGGTAAAGAGCGCGTGCGCGATTGCTTCAAAAGTAAAGAAACACATTTTTTTTCTATTTCTTTACTTTTGTAGCAATCGCGGGTGAATTGTGGCACCCGCGTTCTACTTTAACCATGTTAAAGGTAAAGCGTGGGTGCCGCGATGGCTACAAAAGTAAAGAAATAGAAAAACCATTCATTTCTTCACTTTTTAAGCAATCGAGGCATCCGCGCTTTACTTTGGTAAAGCGCGGGTGCACAATTGCTTCAAAAGTAAAGAAATAAATGTTTTTTTCTATTTCTTTACTTTTGTACCCATCGCAGTACCCGCGCTTTACCTTTAACATGGTTAAAGTAAAGCACGGGTGCCGTGATGGCTACAAAAGTAAAGAAATAGAAAAAAACATCTATTTATTTACTTTTGCAGTAATCGCGGCACCCATGCTTTACTTTGGTAAAGAGCGCGTGCGCGATTGCTTCAAAAGTAAAGAAATACATTTTTTTTCTATTTCTTTACTTTTGTAGCAATCGCGGGTGAATTGCGGCACCCGCGCTCTACTTAAACCATGTTAAAGGTAAAGCACGGGTGCCGCGATGACTGCAAAAGTAAAGAAATAGAAAAAACATTCATTTCTTCACTTTTAAAGCAATCGAGGCATCCGCGCTTTACTTTGGTAAAGCGCGGGTGCACAATTGCTTCAAAAGTAAAGAAAAAAATGTTTATTTTTATTTCTTTACTTTTGTAGCCATCGCGGCACATGCGCTTTACTTTAACCATGTTAAAGGTAAAGCGTGGGTGCCGCGATGGCTACAAAAGTAAAGAAATAGAGAAAAAACATTTATTTCTTCACTTTTGAAGCAATCGCGCACCCACACTTTAATTTAACCATGTTAAAGGTAAAGCGCGGGTGCCGCGATGGCTACAAAAGTAAAGAAATAGAAAAAAACATCTATTTCATTACTTTTGCAGCAGTCGCGGCATCCGTGCTTTACTTTGGTAAAGCGCGGGTGCACAATTGCTTCACAAGTAAAGAAATACATGTTTTTTTCTATTTCTTTACTTTTGTAGCCATCGCGGCACCCGCGCTATACTTTAACCATGTTAAAGGTAAAGCGCGGGTGCCGCAATGGCTACAAAATTAAAGAAATAGAAAAAAAACATCTATTTCTTTACTTTTGCAGCAATTGCGGCACCCACACTTTACTTAGCTGTGCCGCACCTCTTTGTTGCACTACAGGTTCCAGGTTATATCGTTTAAAAGTCGTCTCTGTGATAGCGCCGTCAATGTAGATGCCATTTCTAAAGCTCTTTTCCAAAACACTGTTGCATGATTTTGAGATCGATTGATTGAGAAATGCAGTCCTAACTAAGGCTTGCCGTGCCACCAAGTGGAGTTACAGCAGTGTTTCCCTTCCTGCAGCCTTATCAATATTGGATTACCTTTGCATTATAATTTATGGCCCAAGCAGGGTGGAAGCATAGAATGCAGGCGGTTCGGCCGGAAGTAAATTTGGGAAGGAGTTGGAAGAACACGACGAGAAACGGTGGTTTTCGTTGACATGTGTCTTTCCAGATCTCTGAAGGTATCCTGTGTTGAGGGAATATAACTTTTGACCCCTCCCCTGAGATACTCTTTCTGTTCCCCTTACACTTCTGTTCCACGCCTCGTTGATGCCTGAGGGTTGCACCTTCCACTCGCCATTCTGGGGTTTCACACCTGGAGGGGCTGCCAGGACCCATGGGATCCCCCCAGGGCCCCACTGCTGGTAATTCTCCAGGGCAGGTTGGCTTGAGACACTTTTTTCCAAGGCTGATTTTGCTTCCCACTCCATCTAGACTCCACCCTCTCACTTCACAGACACTCCCTCTCACTTCACAGACCTTCCTCTCACTTAACAGACCCTCGCTCCGTCTTCACAGACACCTCCCTTTCTCTTCAGAAACCCCTCCTTCTCTCTCTTCACAGACCCACCCCTCTCTCTTCACAGACCCCTCCCTCTCTCTTCACAGACGCCTTCCTTTCTCTTCACATACCCCTCACTTTCTCTTCACAGACCCCGCCCTCTCTCTTCACAGACCCCTCCCTTTCCCTTCAGAGACCCCTCCCTCTCTCTTCACAGACCCCCTCCTTTTCCCTTCACAGACCCCTCACTCTCTTCACAGACCACTCCCATTCTCTTCACAGACCCCTCCCTTTCTCTTCACTGACCCGTCCCGTTCTGTTCACAGACCCCTTACTCTCTCTTCACAGACCCCTCACTCTCTCTTCACAGACCCCTCCCTTTCTGTTCACAGACCCCTCCCTCTCTCTCTTCACAGACCCATCCCCCTCTCTTCACAGACCCTCCCTCTCTCTTCACAGACCCCTCCCTCTCTCTTCACAGACCCCTCCCTTTCTCTCCACAGGCCCCTCCCTCTCTCTTCACAGACCCCTCACTCTGTCTTCAGACCCCTCCCTCTCTTCACAGACCCCTCACTCTCTTCACAGAACCCTCACTCTCTCTTCACAGACCCCTCCCTCTCTCTTCACAGACCCCTCACTCTCTCTTCACAGACCCCTCACTCTCTCTTCACAGACCCCCTCCCTTTCCCTTCACAGACCCCTCCCTCTCTGTTCACAGACCCCTCCCTTTCCCTTCACAGACCCCCCATTTCCCTTCACAGACCCCTCACTCTCTCTTCACAGACCCCTCCCTTTCTGTTCACAGACCCCTTACTCTCTCTTCACAGACCCCTCCCTCTCCCTTCACAGACCCCTCACTGTCTCTTCACAGACCCCCTCCCTTTCCCTTCAGACCCCTCCCTCTCTCTTCACAGACCCCTCCCTTTCCCTTCACAGACCCCCTCCCTTTCCCTTCACAGACCCCTCACTCTCTCTTCACAGACCCCTCCCTTTCTGTTCACAGACCCCTTACTCTCTCTTCAAAGACCCCTCCCTCTCTCTTCAAAGACCCCTCCCTCTCCCTTCTCACAGGCCCCTCCCTCTCTCTTCACAGACCCATCCCTCTCTCTTCACAGACCACGCCCTCACTCTCCACAGACCCTTTTCTCTCCCTTCACAGACCTTTCCCTCTCTCTTCACAGACCCCTCCCTCTCTTCACAGACCCCTCCCTCTTTCCCCGCCCCAGATTCTCTATTCATTCCCTGCCTGCGTGTCTAGAATTAACAAGCATTGGCATAGCCAATAGGTCGCGCCTTTGGGACTTTATAAGTGTTTAGTTATCCAGCACAATATCCTTACTGCAACAACATTAACTGTTGCATGGCTAAACACTTATAAGGTCCCTAAGGCGAGACCGATTGACTATGCCAATGCTTGTTTATCTAATATGTGCTCCCCTTCCAGCTCCTCTATTGCTACCCCACCCCTCAACACTATGGATTGATTTCCGTTACATTAATTCCCCCACCCTTCCTCTCTCCCGATCCATGCTGGTAGCCCAACGGCCTTCCTTGACAATGCCAGATGGTTTTAAACTATACCAGCATTGGCAAAAGTAATAACGACTTGTCTTTACATCGCCCGACGCAACGTGGCAGGCATTTGAGAGTATAGAACGTTTAGAAAACAATATGTTCTATACGCTTCGGCCACTGCATTGCATCTTTCTTCTGCTGCATCAGGTAACGTGGCCACAATCTTCAAAATAAAAAAAATACAGATCTTTTTTTTTTATATTTGCGAATAGTGGTGGTCGCCGCGCTCTAGCAAAGCGAAAGTTATTGGTTCTGTCACTGCTTGGCACTGGGCCCAAATCCGGCTGTCCTTTTACGAGTTATTTTAAAACGTGATTTAGTCCAAATGCAGCAAAGAAAGAGGGCAACTTCCATAATGTAATGTTCTGACAAGTGTTAGTCCTAGAGCCCGGACTAAATAAACTACTAATTCGAGGTACAATGCTACTTCGAATCATTGCACGACCCTGCTATTTTACTCAACTTTTTGGTGGACATCAGGGATGTTTTGTGGGCGCAAAAATGGTGCTATCCCGGTCCGTCCAATGTTCTGCCGACATAGAGAGATTCAGGGAGACCATATGAGAAATTAAAAAATATGTAGATGTCTCATTTCATTTTTTCGTCTGACATATTTTCTGAACTACTCACCAGCTGTCGCTTAAGCTTCACTTCCTTCTTGAGCTGCTCAACTTCCATTTTTAACTTGTCTTTATCGCTCAGATCGTCTATGTTGATAACCGGCATTTTCTGGTGCTGGGAGAGACTCGAGTAGACACGGTGCGCCTCAAAGTCCTAACCACAGAGGTAAAGAAGAAAGGCACACGACCGATGAATACCCAAAGCGCAGGGTTGCCTGCTGTTAGCGCTATATATCAATGATCAAGACTGAACAGTAAAGATGCGGTGTGAACTTACTTGAGCTCCAAAGATCCGGGCTCCGCAACCCCAAAGTTCCGACTTTCGCTGCTCCGTCAAAGTCCTCACGGTCCCACCTTTTCCCTCACCTGTTCAAACCAGTGACTTTCTGATCCATCTCATTTTACTAAAATTCCTTGCTCTGAGCGCGTTCAAGGAGAAAAGTTTTCTTTCCCAATAGGCATGCGAGTGAATTCGCTCACAAAAAAACCCAATCTGCAGCCGGCACCTTATCTGGTAATAGTAGCCACCGCTACTCTTCAGAAGGACGCTGTGCGTGCGAAGCGACGCAGCGAGGCTGTGCCCCAGTCCGGGGGCGCGGAATCAACCTCGCGCGTGCGAATTACGGGATCAGGCCGGGATGTACAATTAGTGCACTTGTTTGGAGAGGAAGCAGATTGAGGAAACAGATTACAGAGAGAACGCCAAGTTTTGCGAGGGTGTGTGCCGCAATGGAACACAAAGGACAGCGTTTAAAGTGAGTTAGCCAAATAACCAAAATTAAAAACCCTCGGTTGTCTTTTTGTCTAATATGTTCCCCACGTGTGCACTGGATTACGTCTGTTTGTTTTTAAAACATGCTGCTCAAGGTCTCGGTGAAAGTAAAGCTCTAGGTTTTGATTCTCTGAGGCTTCACTTTTGGCAGAAACAGAAGGGACAGCATAGGGTGATAAAGTGGACTGCCTTGGATCAGGACATTAGTTTACAGGGAAAAGATGCTGTGAAAGAGTGGCCTACTCTTTTAAGAAGTGGAAACCCCGGGTCTGACTTAGAGAATGATTGAAAGGGACTCCAGTGCAAACATTAAGGAGTATCCTTTCCGTTGTATACTTGGTGTAAAGTCCTCCTGTGCCCTGGGCACCCCATTTGTTTTGCAGACTGGTATTGGTGGTAACTGACTGACTGTCCCTGGGCTCTGTCTAACCAGGCCTAGTGCTATGGTTAAAATACAGTGAAAACACACACATACATGTGGGTATACTATATACCAGTGTACACTTATAATTGGCATGACCTACCCTACAAGTCCTTGGTACATAATAGGACAGGGGGGTTAAAACTACCTTTAAGGCCCTAGGATATAATAGGGCGTGGCAGTTTTGAGGCCAGCAGCCCTTTCTGAACTTGCATGTTTGCACTGCTGAGAGTCTAAGGTTCTTTGAAAAGCAACTCTGTGTCGCAGCACTTCTTTTAAATCTAAATTGTGCTAAAAGCCTACTTTGGAGGTAGGGGCACTTAAAAAGTCCAGGAAAGGCATGGCTTGGCAGTTTGGGCTCGACTGTTCCCATGAGGCACAGGGTCAGACTGATTTTCTTATGGCCATGTCTGAACTGGGGTGGTGTGGAGTGCAAAAAAACGATGGATTTGGGTCCAGATCTCTGTACTAGGGTGAATGTATGACATTGTTCTGCATTCTGTCCATCAACTGTGGTTTTCGCTGAATATTTTGGAACAAGGTTACCAGATTTAGTTTGTGTTCTTTCCCCCATCATCAGGGACGTTTCAGTGCCACTTTCAAGGGATGCTCTCAGGAGGGAGGCATTGTTGGGTGGTGTTCAGTTTCTGCTGCAGAAGAAAGCAATTGTTCCAGTTCCACCATTAAAGAGGGGACAGGGCTATTATTCAGTTGTGTTCCTAGTCCTGAAGATTACGGGGTGTTTCCAGATAGTAATCAACCTTAGGTCCCTGAACAAGTATGTGCGGAGGATCCCATTCAAGATGGCAACCCTCCAAGAGATTATTCCATTGATTCAATCCAGCTTTGTGATATCAATGCTGGACCTTATTTTTGGTAGCTGTGTGTCCTACCAATTGGCTTGCGCTCCTCGCTCAGGGTCTTCACAAGGTGGTGTCTCCTCTGGTTGCTCACTTTCATCTCCAGGAGATCTCGGTGTATCAGGTCATGGATGACTGGCTGCTCCAGATCCCGTCTGGTCAGATGATGCAGAAACATCTGGACTTGACCATGCATACTTTAAGAAGCCACAGTTTCAAAGAAAATCTTCAGAAATGCGATCTTCAACCCTCGACCAGTAAAACTTTAATTGTAGCAGTTTCCAACTCTGTTCTAGGCAAGGTGTTCCTGTCTCAGTCCAGGATCCAGCAGCTGCAGGGCTTGGTGCTGTCACTATTGTCTCAGAACACAGCCTCTCTGCTTCAGCGGATGGAAGTTCAGGGGCACAAATGACAGCCTCTGTTTTCATGGTGCCATGGGCCAGGCCAGACCTACGCCCATTGCTGTGGCACCTATGCTGGTTTGTTTCCCATTTCAGGCTGTGCCTTTGGAGATACCAGTGTCTCAGGATATTGTGCACAGCCTGCAGTGGTAGCTGGACTCCTTGAATCTCACCAAGGGCATGAGGATGCATTCTTCTTCTCCGACTGTTCTGACGGTGGAGCCAATGCGCTCGGTTGGGGCTCAAGTTTAGGTCAATAGTCCATTCAGGCTTGTTGCAACAGATCAGATGCCATGCATTCCGCCAACTTGAAGAACTGTCAGCAGTAGAGAGGGTCCTTTGGTACCTGCAGCCACACCAGTCACACCTGTCAGGTTGCAATGTTGTGGTGCATTTCGATCCTACAATGACTGTGGTGTAGGTGAATCATCAGGGCAGAACTCATTGAACCGGGTGGCTTATACTGTGGCAAGTTGGGTGGAGATTAATCTCCAAGACATTTCTGCTCAACACATCAGGGGTACGGACAATGTAGTAGCGGATGCCCTGAGCCTCAACTTTCCGTCTTCTCAGGATTTGTGTCTGTCACCCAGGGAGTTCTGCATGATCTGCAAGAGGTTTAGAGGTCCGAAGGTGGATTTGTTTGTCTCCAGCCCCAATGCTCTTCTTCTGTCCATTTGCTCCAGGATTTCAGAGGTGGGGTCCTTGGAAGTGGATGCAATATCGGTCCCATGGCCTTGGAGGTTACTGTATGCCTTCCCTCCGTTTCCCCTCATTCAGGCATTTCTTTTAAGGGTCCTGATGGAGAACACCCAAGTAGTGGCCGTGTTGCAGTACTGGCCACAGAGATCGTGCTTCCTGCTGTTGACAAATTTGGCAATGGGGCTGTTGGAAATGGCCCTTTTTGCAGGGTTATCCCCAAACTTTTTGCTTCTTCCTCCTATTTTTTCCTGACTTATTTATTTTGGTTTCAGGACTCTGGGCACTTACCACTGCTAAACAGTACTAAAATGCATATGCTCTCTGTGTAAATTGTGTTAAGGATTGGTGTTTCCATGATTGGGTATTTGATTTACTTGTTAGTCCCTAGTAAAGTGCACTGAGTGTGCCAGGGCCTGTAAACCAAATGCTACTAGTGGGCATGCAGAACTGATTGTGCCACCCAAGTGAGTAGCCCTAAACAGGTAACTCAGACCTGCCATTGCAGAGTCTGCGCGCAGTTTGTAACTGCCAGGTTGACTTGGCGAGTGCACCTACTAGCCAGGCCCTAAACCTTCCCTTTTATGCATGTCAGTCACCCCTAAGGTAGGCCTCTGTGGGCAGGGTCAGAGTATGGGAGAGGTAGGACATGCTCTGGTGTGTGTGGCATGTCCTGATAGTGAATTACAGCCCATTTAGTTTTTCACTATTGCAAGGCTACCTGTTCCCCATAAGACAGAATGGGAAGCTTGTTTATAATATCTTATAAACATAACTGGCCCTGGGAACTAGGTGGGAAAATAAACTTTAGTATGCCTGAACTCAGAATCTAACAATGCATCTTTTAGTAAAGGTGATGTTTACATTCTGTGTTTGAAAATACCCCTTTTAGGCAGTAGGTATTTTCTTGCTCAGTCATCCCGTGTGCCTTTGCTGGAATTGCCTGTCTGGGTTTTGGCTCCCCATCATCACACGCTGATCCCACTAACCCTAGTAATTTGGATGTTGACTGGTGAACTCTAGCGAGGCAAGGTTTTCCAGCCCACATTATTTTGGTGGTCTAGGGTTCACTTAGGGGCTCTACTCTATCATCTTATTCTAAACATTGAATTATTTTTGACCCGTGGTGTTCTGTCTAGTTTTTCTTTTACTTCTTGTTCTGGTTCTTCTATTCTGCAGTTCTTTTTGGATGTTTTTCTTGCTGTCTACGCTAAAAGGCCAGTGGGCAGCTATCAGGGTGTTCAGCGATTCTGATTCTTTTTCCTCCAATGTTGGCCATTTGGTTTCTCTGTTGTTTGGAGTTCCTTTCCTGAAAGTTTCTCTACTACTTCCCCTGCTGTCCTTTCTTCTTTACCAACATAGGATCTTTCTTTGATCCTTCGGGCTCTTCAGTCCTCTCCTTTTGAGCCTTGGGCTGCTGTGGATTAGAAGTTCTTACCACTTATCACTTCTGCAAGTCAGTTGGGGTGGCTTTCTGCTTTGAGGTGTTCCCCTCTGTTTTTGTGGTTGCTGGAGGATGCCCGGGTGTTAACTAGTCTGGATCCTGAGTTCCAAGGTTCATTCCCAAGGTTTGTTCAACATTTTACTTCTCTCAGGAGCTTGTGTTGCC
Organism: Lissotriton vulgaris; assembly: GCF_964263255.1. Taxonomy (NCBI): domain Eukaryota; kingdom Metazoa; phylum Chordata; class Amphibia; order Caudata; family Salamandridae; genus Lissotriton; species Lissotriton vulgaris. Next base: position 826,292,829 of record NC_141697.1, on the reverse strand, counting down.
TTCTTTCTGTCCTTCTCCTTCTTCTCCTGAGTAGCGGTCATTGCACACCCTGGAACTGAAACATGCCTTATCTGTTTATGTGGACAGGTCTGCCTTATTCTGTTCTCCTGACTGTCTGTCTGTGACTTTTGGTCTTGCAGGGTGAGGAAAGCTGCATCTAAGTTGATGCTGGAGCATTGGATTAAGGACACTGTAGGAAGGTGGCTACCTGACTATGGTTACCCCAGATTTTTGGCCTTGTGTTTAGCTGGTTTTCGACTTAGTTGGCCGGGTTCCCTGCTAATCAGGGCCCCAGGCTATCTGCTCTCTCTGTAAAATGGATTCCATGTACCCTAGGTGCATAACTAGATTGCTTGGGTCACCTTATCAGCCCCTGTACAGAGCACTATAGGTGCCAAGGGCATATGTGCATCCAAGGCCTACCAGGGGCTGTAGCATATCTTTTGCCACCCCTGGCTGGCTATCTAAAATTGACACAACTGGCTGATCACTCAGCTGGGGCAAGGTGGTGTAATCACCCCTTGCTTAGATATAGTATACCTATATCTAAACCTATATCTGGACATATATAAACCTGTGAGTCACTCCTATGGAAGGCCTTATCAATCCTGGAGGCAGAGTGCGTGGTTTAATGTGAGATGGAGCTCTGGCATGAGCTGAGCCTGTCTGCAGCTGTCGGGAACAACTCCCTAAGCTGATTCGGGATAATGCCATACCATATACTATTAAGTGCCTTATAATTCTCGCGGTTATATAGCAACATTGGTTTGGCTTTATCAAAACATGTCGTGTAAGGTGTCATACGAATTGGAATACTACCCCCTCGCCAGTTCTGGCGACGGGGGTAGCATTCCACCCTTCTAAAGGGAGAAGATATGTTACTTTACTAAAACGCGGTTGATTTTAAAAGAGCCTCAGATCCACAAAATGGATGCCTCTGCCACAGACACGGGTCTGGCCTCCTGCTGCTGACCGAAACTCAGCAAATGGTGGCCTGGACAAAGGGTTTCCTGTCGCAGGGCGGTGTTACACCACCCCAGACAGGAGATAGTGGATTGTTGCAGGGAGTTTTCAAAGAAACCAGACACTGCCTGGGGAGCACAAGGCTGCCCCTTGCATAATCCGGCCAAACAGGTTCGGGGGCACACCAGCCCCAGTCCCAACGTGGCCTGGATCAAAGGAAAGGGGTGTATCCACCCCCTTCCTGGGTCCCACCCATAGGAGGGGACCTAGCAGGATGTCCAGCCCACCAGATTCGAATAAGAGTGGGAGCAGTGCCAATGCAACTCAGATCATCCTGAATCAACTTTAAACTAAGAAGACGACTGGACTTCGACATTCTGATGAATAGAAGACTGAAGAGCATCTCCCTTGTGGCCTAGGAGGGGCCACCCTGTGAACACAGGCACCATCCAGCACCTCAACGTCTGCTTTGCCGCCGCCTCCCACCAGAGCTCGAGTGCAGAGCCTGACAAGACCCAGCCTCCCAGACTTCTCACAGCCCGATCCACAGTCCCTGCAAAGAAGGGACCGGTGGAGGCACCGAGAGACGTGGGACAGGACATCTTAGAAGTCCCCCGAGATGCTGACTGCGCACCACCGGAGGCACCCTCGACTCTGTGCTTTGGGGTTTGAGGAGCCCTACAACCGAGCAGCGTTTTCACCAAAGATCAACCCTCCAGCATCTCCACGATCTGCGTGGTGTCCTTTTGCTTTGTGCCACTCGACGTGCCATCCCAGCCACTTGCCACGTGGTCAGTGGCCATCTTTGCAACGAAACCTACAATTTACACTGCTGGTCTGGTTGCTCCAGATTTGTCCTTGCTCCCGTAGAAAGGAGCACCCGCTCTGACCTTGCTGGTCCGAGTAATAAGCCTTTTTCACTTTCTGCATTGCTTGCATTAGCCAAGGCCTGTTTGCTTCAATCAAGTTGTCAACACCGCCATCAGCTAGAGCTTTTGTGGGACAGCTAGTGATCGACTCCTGGACGTCCTTGACCTCTTTGTGTCCACGTGGCTGCAGAGAGAAGCAACCCCTCATCACTTGTTTGCACCCAACTTTGCCTGGTTCCAATCTGGTTCCACGGTGGTCACTGGTCAGTGACTTTGAACATTGTCCCCTCTGCTTTCAGGTCTTCACCACTTCAGATCCACCCTTGGATCCACCGGACACTTCTCCTTCACATCGCCTGCAGCATCTTCAGCTCCAAGCACCAAGAACCTGGGTGACAAAACCCGACGCCACTTTGACCCTGTGCACCCACTTCCTGTGGGTGAGGTAACATTGCAACGCCAGTTTTCCCACACTGGTACACACCTCTAGGGTCTGTGTCTAAAGTTGTGTCCTTCTAGGTTCAGCGGAAGTATCCTAAAACTTTACTTGTTTAACTTTTACGCACCCTTGACATTGCATTGGTGCAAGCCGCACTTTAAGTGCTGCACCCGAATCCCGCAGGCTTTTCTCGACTTCAGCCTCGCTAGTCCCGACTGCTCCCAGCAATTCCCTAGGCCCTAGGTCTAACCACTGTTCGATTGGTATCTCTTATACCACTTTTTTAGTATATGGTTTGAGTGGCCACCCGCCCTCATCCATAATTGAGCAACTTGGTATGTTATACTGTGCTTTTGATTTAGCGCTTGTGCCCCTTTGCTCATAAAGAGTACTGGGGATTATTTTAGAAATAAACACATATATTTTTATAATATATACTTGTGTGGTGTCCTTTCATTTGATATTACAGGATTGTATGTGGTAAAACAGCTAGCTTAACACGACCTCTTAAGTTAAGCCTTTAGGCTGCTTAGTCCATGCTACCCCTAGGATAGCTTGTCTAACAAGGTTGACTTACAACCAGACATCATAAGGGATTGTTTGGACTGATACAAGGTGGTTCCAGAATTGGAAACATCACATATCAGGCCAACGTCTCACAGACACCATCTCTTTGGCATATTAGGGCACTGACTTGCCGTGTCCTTCCAATGTCGAGGCCAGGACTACTAGAGGAGTTTTGGCCTCGTGGACTGCTTTTAAAGGAGTGCCATTGAAGGAGATCGGACTTGGGCCTCTGAACATACATTTATCAGACATTACCATTGCGCTCAATCTGACTGTTTGAGTTTTGGAAGTGGGGTTTTGCAGACCGTGGAGCCTCCTTCTTGAGTTGTTCTTTGGCTACGGCATTAAACGTCATTGGGGCCCATTCACAGACCTAATCTGAGACAAAAATCCTAAACTTATTTGGTATTCACAGAAGTCATTTAGTAGTAGTAAAGTTAGGACTCCTAACTTTACTACTACTAAACTGAGACAAAATCCTCATTTTACAACTTTCGGCGAGTTAAGCAAGTTGTTTTACCATATATAATCCCTTGAATACCAAATGAAAGGACACCACACAAGGTATATATCAAATATATATGTATTTAATCTAAATACAACCCCTCTGCACTCTTTATGAGGTCAGAGGTCAAACTACAACACAAGTCACACATTTAATATACAATAAGTTGCTCAGTATACGTTATTCCCTAGGGCCTCACAAACCATATACTAAGAAAGTAGTATATGTACCACGTGAGAGTTAGAAAGCAGGCCTGGGGCCTGTGAAATCGCTGGGGCTACACTAAACAACTAAAGGTTAGGAAGTAGGAGGCCCACGGGAGACGCATGCAGTGTCTAAACACAGACGCAGGTTACTATTGACTTTCTATGGGGAACAAAGAAGTTACAAATATGCAATTTAAGGACACTTCCGGATGGACTAGGATGGAACCCTTTGAAACTAGGACACTTTGAGAGTCAAGACCCACGGGAGCACCAGAGTACTCGTGTTACCTCACCCAGGGAAGCAGGGTGCATAGGTGTCTTTTCGTGTCGGGTTTTGTCTTAGTTTTCTATGGAGAGCTGCAAAGAAGTGCTGCAGGCGACCAGAGGAAAAGTGTCTGGGTGGATACAAGGGTGGATCGGTGATGTGAAGAACCTGAAAGCAGAGGGGACAGAGTCTGGGTCACTAGCCAGTGACCAGGAAGGTACCAAGAAGGAACCAGGCGTTGTTGGGTGCTTGAAGGTGAAGAAGGTGAGTTTGTCTCTTCAGCCGCGAGGTCCAGGAGGCATCGACGATGACCAGGCCCTGGATTTGAGCTGTCCCACAATGGATCTAGATGTCTGCAGTGTTGGTATCTCGATTGGACCCAACAAGCCTTGGCAACTGCAACCCACGCAGGATGTCAAGATTGGCTCTGTTGCAGACCAGCAAGGTCTGTGGCGCTTCTCCTTTACAGGGAAGCTGGAGCAAGCCTGGAGTAACCAGGAAAGCAAAGTAAATTCAAAATGGCATCTTCAGGGGGCTCACTAGCCAACAGTCAAGGCTTAACCAGGAAGGCACGTCAAGCTCAAATGCAAAGGTGGGGCCCACGGGACACTCACGGAGTGTGGGGGCCTGGGCTTCGGTGCAAATGGTTCTCGGGCTGGGGCTTCTTGTACCCCAATGCACAACTTACTGAGGCTTCTCTTTCCTCGCTTCGGTTTGCCCCGTTTGATCTGGAGTGATAAGGGAAGTCATTTTAATGCCAAGGTTATCCAGTTAGTTTGTTATGGTTTACACCTAAAACCGAAATTTCATGCTGTGAATCACCCCCATTCAGCATGTTTGGTTGAGAAGAACAATAGTACTCTCAAACTGAAGTTGGCAAAGATTCATAAAACCACAGGGTTACAGTGGCCAGATGCCTTACCATTAGCTCTTTTGTCAACGAGAACTACATCACATTCTAGGACAGGATTGTCACCCTACTAGGTCGTGTTTGGACACCCAGCAAATGTCTGGGGTGTTCGCACCCGCCTAGGTTTTCAGAGACTGAGTACCCTTTTTGACAGAGTATCTGTGTCAGTTAACTGAAAATGTGTGTTCTATGCACCAACAGATTTGTGAGTCACTCCCACCCATACCAGAGGGGACGAGTCATAACATCCAGCCTGGGGACTCTGTGTTGCTGAGAAATTTCCAGCTGAAGAAGAGCTTGGAGCCCCCGGTGGAAAGGGCCCAAGCAAGTCCTCCTCACTACTCGAACCACTGTGAAAGTCGCCGGACGGAAGTTGATCCATTCCAGCAATTGCCACAGGATACCCTCACCCTTACCCTATGACAAGTGGGGGAGGGACAGCATTGGGGACGCTGAGGGAGCTAAAGTACCTCAGTTTGTCCCTTTTGGTGACGCAAAGCTTATATGGACCCAAACTGATGTAGAAAATGATGACATGCTAAATGCAACGGTCCTTCCGAAGATTAGAGCCCTTAAGGAGCAGTAATTTGTTGACCCCTCTGATCCTGGTGTAACCATGTACAATTTGCACCCACGGCTGAGGAACAGTGCACCAAAGGAGAAGTCAGATTAGTTAGGGATGGACTGTGCAAGTTAATGTGTACTCCGCTGTAGTACCAACGGTGTTAGTTTAGGGTGAGGCGAGATTTGTGCACTGTTCTGACACTGGACAGGATCAATTGAATGTGCTCCCTTGGAGGGGGGTATATTATCTTGAGCGAGGTGGAATTCATTGAGAGCTAGGACTGAGCAAGCTCCACTGCCGGTGCTCAAGCCCACCAACGTTGATGAACAATAGGATCCTGTACCAGTGAGGCTCATACAGACACTGGGAACAGTTGCCTTTGCTATCAATTTTATTACATTCCTTTACTTGCTTCATAATGCATTAATTTGGTCGACCTATTGAGGAGGAGGAACAGCCATTTGCACCACTGCGTCCAGCGCGGGGTTGATCCACAAAGAGTGAAATAGTTTTCATATTGATAGTTGTGATAGCATTAATAACAGTACTTGGAATATGTTGGGTTCTCGAGGAAAAGTATCCTGTACATTCCTTGGTTGGTACAATGCCTACTTCCCCTGAGGATATGTTTGTTACTCTGGTCCCTCACAAGGGGGAGCATAGAAAGACTTACACAGACAGTGTATTTATACAAATGTTGCATCAAGCCGATGATGTGTCCAATAGAACTAATTGTTGTCCATGTCATTGTCATATATTGGTAGCTGTGAATGTTGGTTTGAATTGTTCCTTATGGTATACTATCATTTCCAAGTCTTTTCCCAGGTTATGACATCTGCTGACTCTCGTAGGATGGTAGAGTATATACGTTTTCATCACAGATTTACTCCCGTAGGAAAAGCAGGAAATGGGACCTCCGGTACATTATCCACAAAATCCTGTATGAGAATATATGATGAAATGAAGAACGAAACATGGTTTATGAAGGAAATGGCTGATTTCCAAAGGTTCAACATCTCTGAACATTTCCAATCTTTCCAAGATCATGTTACTAAGGACAACCTTATGCCAGTGTCTGTGGATAACTCAACAGCTAGTTTCTGTGTCCAGGGGACAGTGAAGGTGGAGGTGGGGCAGAGTAAATGCCAGTCAGTCAGTCAGTCAAATTGGCTTTATTTCGATATAAAACATATCTTTAAAAGCATTATACAAACATATTAAAAAAATACGAGAGCCAGTCAGTCAGTCAAAATACTTTATTTCGATTATTTAAAATCATAAAAAGACAATCATGAACATATATACATATATACACATCATTATTTACACAATTCAATCATGGGTTTTATGTACAAGGGGGTAGGAGGTAATAAAAAGATGGATGTAGTCACAATACATTCAGATGTCTGATTTCATAAAATAGAGAGACTAACGATTTCATAAAATGTCAAGCTAAAAATATGATTTACAATAGAAGAAATTCAATACAGACATGGTACATATTTCATCGTCTAATACACCTAACAGTCCGTTCTCATCAAAGATATGAAGTGCAAAGTGCAGAAAAAATTAAAGGAAAACACATCAGTGAAAAATTATCCTACCTCACATTAACCACTCTATCTGATGTATTCTTTTTCCGGACCGCAGCCACCAGAAAACTAGCGACACAGAACATAACCCGAGGACAACTTAGCATTTGTAAATACAAGAGAGCTGGTCTAACTTGCATAAATCCAGCCTCCTTCAGGAGCGGTAACAGATATTTACCTCGCATTTCCTGATAGAATTCACAGAACATGACAAAATGCATCGCATCCTGGGCTGAGAAGTTAATGCATTTACAAGGGTGACAGTTTTCTGGTTTACCCCAGGTTGGGAATACCCCCAAAGTTAGGTGTATTAAATTAAAACGAAACCTTGATAAAAGCTGTCTGTGAAAAGGTCGATTAACTGTAATCAGATAAGGCTCAATTGAGGGGGATGTTAATAATAAGAAGTTTGCCCTCACGGAAACTTTCTTACGTTCCTGCTCCTCTCGTTTCATGCTAAGCATGTTAAGGAAATGTATCTTTATCCACCCAACGTCCTCTCTTCTGATACAATTAGGGGTAGTATAGATCTTGGGGCGACCTAATTGTGTGAACATTGTTTTCCTATACAAAAGCCAGGGGATCATATTCGCCCTATCTAACGCAATACAATCCAACAAAATTTGATGATTTAATGTTATTTCCTGGTTAAGCCATGTCTTAGCCCAGCAGATAAGAGGTGCCAGTCTAAGCTGGTCAGTCACATATCCTACTCCTAGCTCAGTGTGGACTGAGTAGGTTGGTGAGGATTGTGGAAGACCCAACAATGATCTTAAAAACTTATTTTCACAAATTTGGATTTTTTCATGAGAGGTATAGCCCCAGATACAAGAACCATAGGATGCTATGGCAAGACATTTGGATTTGTAAATATGAAGAAGATCCTCAATTGGTTTTGCCCCTAGTTTGTTTGCGAACCCCAAAACAGCTGAGGCTGATCTAGTCAAAGCATAACTTTTATGGAGCTGCTGAGGTCTCCATGTCCCCCTTTGGTCGAATAGGACCCCTAAGTAAGTAAACATTGGAACCCTAGAGATAGCTATGTTCTTACAATGAAAAGTTTTCTTTGTTCGGGATCTACAATTTTTACCCACCACCATGACATGTGACTTTTTGGTATTGACTTTTAGATCTAAGGACTCCATGAACTCTCCAAATGAGTCCAATAACTTCTGGAGCCCATTTCCAGTCCTTGCGAGAAGGACCGCGTCATCCACATATAGGAGAACCGGTATCAGGGAGTCCCCTATATGCGGCACGTCCCTTGTCACTTGCTCAAGGCACCCCCCAGGGCATTAATATACAGGATGAATAATAGAGGGGCCAAAATACAGCCCTGTCTCACGCCCCTCCTAGAACTAAAGTGGCTTGTACATCTTCCTTCCTGGTTTACTCTCACTGTTGCAGACAAATCGGTATGTAAAACCGCCAGAAAATTGACTAATGCAGGGTCAACACCAATGTCTTTTAATATAGACCACAATTTTGTTTGGTTGACTACGTCAAATGCCAAGGAGAGGTCCATAAACCCTAGGTATAGGGACCCCTCCTTGGCTACTGTATATTTGCCTATCAGGAGCTGAAGATTTAAACACTGGTCCAGAGTATTTCTTTTTTCCCTGAATCCATATTGGAAGTCAGACAGAACCCCTCTGCCATCTAGCCACTCCCTAAGTCTCCCTCACACGACCCTCCCCAGAATCTTAACAGATGAGTCTATCAGGGAGATGGGACGTAATAGGCGGGGTCCCCTCTATCCCCCTTTTTAAACACCGGGACGATGACTGAAGTCAACCAGGAAACAGGAACCCTGCTTACAGTTATGGCATTGAATACATTCATTAGGATCCCTGCCCAAAAATGAGGGAAGTGGCCATAAAAATCAGCCGGGACCCCGTCAGGGCCTGGGGCTTTATTTTTAGACATATCCCGTATAGCCTTTTCTATCTCTGTCTTTTCAAAGATAAAAGGGATTCCAGATGGGTTTGAAATAGGTTCCTGCCCCAATGAGCAAGAGTCCTGCTCATAGATCCCCTTGAAATGTATCAACCATTTTTCGTCAGGGATAACACAGTCTAGTGCTGAATTGCTATCCTCAGAGAAAAAAGGGTGATTAACAGTAGACCAAAATTTGCTACTGTCACGTAGTACCTCCACGGAGAGGAGTTTTTCCCATGCCTCTTCCTTGATTTCTTTTTTACGTACCATATTTACCCTTTTATACTCCTTCCTTAGTGCCCTGACTGCGGTTTACGCCTTAACTCCTCAAGTAGAGAGCTATGGGCTTGTGAACACTTTTTATCAAACCATCTTACCACCTTAACCGATGGTTTCCCTTTTTTTACTCTCAGGTCATCAGCAACCTGCTGGCAAATGGCAGTATAGGCCTCAATTACTGATGTACTATGGGCGGAAGAATCAAGACAGATAGCCAGATGATCATCGGTTTTCCTAAAAAAGTCATCATAGAATTCTTCAGGAACCACCTTTGACCACTTCAGCCTCCTGCCCTGGTCCTTAACTATCAGGGGCCCGAGTTCCTTCGTCAGTAAATCTTGTGATCCTATTCCTCTATCTAACTCTAGCTGCACCTCCAAGGTAACAGGGTTGTGGTCACTAAAAGCAGATGGTAATGCTTTATATGACAGGGTGCTTAATAATACCCAATGTGATAAAAATATATAATCAATCACAGAGCCCAACTCTGAACCCTTAAAGGTAATAGTCCTGACTCCCTTTTCATTTACCTCAGGCTCGCTGAGGTTCATAGAGGCTAAAAGTTCCTCTAGGGCATTACCATGAATGCTATGCTCAAAGTGTGAAAGTGCCACCCCCGAAGGCCCAAAATCGTCCTCTGTCTGACAATGTAAGTCACATAAATGTGTATTAAAGTCTCCCACTAAAATAATTTCAAAAGTCAAAGTGTGTTTTGCTTTATGATCTGACAAAAAGTTGTCTAAAGTAGAAATGTGCTCATTCAATAGCACACCCTCTTTAGCATTATAAAAATGTATCAACAGTATTTTTGTCTGGTTGGGCAGCACCCACTCCACAAGGAGGACATTTTTTTAATTTGTCTCCACCTTTGTGAAAGAACCCTTCAGTCTTAGTGAAGTGAGAAGAACTAACCCGCCCTTGGCTCTACCCGCTCTCCCCGGGGTAGCAGGCACAACAAAACTAATATACCCATTCAAATAACAATAATCTGCGGGATCCCATGTTTCCTGCAGAGCAATAACATCAAAACCATTTATAAAATCCAGCCAAATAGCATCATTCCATTTAGCCCTAATTCCCGCAATATTCCAACGCACAAATCGGCACGTTGTCTCATAGTTAACTTGTGGCAATGTGTCTAAGGGTTCTAAGGGTCGTTGACTACTATCCGTTAGTCAGTCAATTTCCTCCAGATCTGACAAGGGAGCAAATTGAGTATACAGAGGTATGGCTGCCCTCCCTATGATTCCGGTGATAGGTTTAAGTGGGAGTGGATTTGATGTATTAATTAGAAATGGGGTAGTAGCTCCTCCTGTCTTAGGTTTGGGGTTAATAGTTAAGCCATTAGCGAGTACAGTGGGTGTCATGAGATCACTGTGGTCTGATGGTATATGTGCAGGTAAGGAAAAGTTTCTGCTTTGTCTGTTTTTGGGGGGATAGAAAAAACCCAGTGGTAGTGGTCTAATGCCGGCGGAGCCAAGCTCAGAGGCGTCCCAGAATAGTCTGTGGGCTATGTTTGGTCTATCAAAATTCACCACCACACAGTCTCCTGAAATATTTTTGGGAACATGCCCCACCCATCTCACTCTTCTGGCCATAATGACATTAGAGGCTATATCAGGCCACCCACTGCTATAACAAGCACACAGTTTTTTTGCAAGTGTTACTAGCTCCCGAGGAGATTCAGACCGACTTTCAGTGAATGCAGGGACCCCTGTGAATACTGCTACTAAGGGTGCAGCATCAGGGGGTAATTCTAGCTTTTTCCTAGAGTATATACCCTGTTTCGGTTTTAGTTCCCCAGGTCTACCCCCTGCATCTTCCAATCTTGCATTTCCAGAACTTCCCCTGACAGTACTGACCAAAGGGACATTATCCCCTGAAGTGGAGGGCACAGTATTGACGTTAGTAGGGCCATCATTACATATCATCAGTGAGTCACCTAGAGACTCCCGGCCCCTAGGCGGGCTAGGGATATCCGTAGGGAGGTTAGAGCCCCTTTTCTTGGACCCGCCCTCCTTCTTGGACTGAAAATCAGCCTGCTGGTCCTTATATTCAATAATACATTTTCCAATTTGTTAATTTTTTCCGCAGGCCATCTACACAAATATTTAGGGTATCTACAATATCTTTAGCTATACCCACTAATATTGGTTCCAGTCGGGTTGTAAACATTTTCTCTACAAGGGCTTCAAGGTTGTGCATAAGATGTAAGTCACTCCTTTCGGAACTAGATATAGGCTTTGGAGCTTTTGTGCATTTCCTAGAGTTCTTTGTTTTCCTCGACTTCCGGGATTCAGGGGTCCTTAGGGGATCGCCTTCAGCCCCCAACAGATCTGTCACAGTCTTGTTCTCAATGGGCCCCCGTCCTAGTTCGGGCCCTCTCACAGAGTTTTCGATTACTATAGTCGGTTCCAAGGGTACAGTAGACACCGGGGTAGTACTACTACTCACATGAGTATGATCATTAGCAGGTGGAGTCAGGCCCAGTTCTATTTCAGCGTGTGCAATTTCTTTGGATAACACACCTACGGCAGAAGTTAAGTAGGAAATTATACTTTCCGATTGTCTAGGTACTTTCGCTTTTTTACCTTCTGATTCGCCATTACTTGGTTGCTTGCGCTTACCCATTTTGTAGTGTTGATTAGGGGGGGCCCGACCCACCCCAGCCGGCCCCTGATGGCCACAGACGGCGCGTCCTTTGTCCGGGCTTCGTCCGGCGCGTCCCGCGATTGCGGGAGGCGTGCCTGCCTTATCAAGCGCCTCCGGGCGCGGTGGTCCTGGCGTCAGGTGTGCGCCGCCGGGGCACCTGGGGGATGTAGTCCTGCCGTTCCCCTCACGGCGTTGCGTGGACTCTTCCCGGTGCGGCCGTTCCCCTCATGGCTGAAGGAGCGTGGAGATAGCTGGTGAGTTTGTTTGCTGCCCCCCCTGAAGGAGCGTGATGGTCGCTTGTAGGTTCGTTTGCTGCCCCCTGAGCGCTCGGCGCTCTTGCCTTATCAAGCGCCTCCGGGCGCGGTGTTACTGGCGAGAGCCAATTCACATAGAATACAATCCTACAGAATGGAATGCGAATGGCATCAATAAATTACATAAAATAGTCAGAATAAAAAAGTTCAAGTTCAAGTTCAGTAATTTGTATAGCGCACTACTCACCCAGAGGGTCTCAAGGCACTTGAGGGATTAAACAATGAGATTAAACAATGCACATAAGCCTTTTTGATCTGATTAGCCATGCCCAGCTTAAAAACTTTGCCATACCAAAGACAAATACGAGCGGTGTATCAGATTTTAGTATTCGCAAAGCTACACTATAATGTCTGGTACCCAACTTTTTACATAGGGGTTTGAGCCACCTGAGGCGAGGAACTTTATAGGCAGGGCATTCGAATACGAGATGGGGACCGACTCAGTCCTAGAGGCACAGAAAGGACAAAACTTGCTAGTCTGTGCTGGGACCTTCTAGAGAGCGGTCAGTTCGCCCAAAGGGAGCACTCCTATTCTAAATTTGGTATATAGAGCTCTATCTCTAGATTTTGAAATTGCGTCGAGATAAGGTTCATGTAGGGTTACTTCCTTTACCAATAAAAAACGTCTCTAGTAGTTCGGCACAGGTTGGGATTAGTGTTCCTTTTGTTCGATACCCACTGCCAATAAACTTTTTTTAGGACAGCCTTCGGGGGTGCAGACATAGAATGCCAAGCTTCACCAAATCCCAGTTCTCCAAGGAGATGCTTGACATCCCTTAGCCAACCTATTTTATACCAGCCTGACAACGACAAAACCTCCTTTAGCCCTTCCGCATAACTGGCGAGTTCAGGGACTCTCCATAGGCGAGCCCAAAGAAGAAGGGGTCGTAATCTAGCCTGGTCTTTAATAGAACAACATCCCATATCTAGGAGCAGGGGTAAGGTAGGGGTGTTGTACGGAAGACGCATTAAGTCTTTCAGAAACTTGTTCTCTGAGCGAGTTAATAGATACATATTCTGTGCTCCCCAAAGCTCTGCTCCATAGAGCACCGCACTAACATCTCTCGCCTTATAGATGTCTAACACCGGGGCGATGGGTTTGAGAGTAGATGAGCGCTGTTCTTTAAGTAGGACCCCCACCACCCTTTTATGGGTCAATAGCATCTTTTGGAGGTGGCAATTCCACTTCATGCTATCGGACAGGCGAATCCCCAAATAATCAAAAACCATGACCTTTCCAGAGGCACCATATTTAATAAGGGTAGGCGGCCATGCTTTCTCGGGGGGGTTCAAGACCAAAAATTTGGTCTTTTCACCGTTAATTTTTAAACCCTGAGAATCGCAGAAAGAGTGAAAGCTATCAAGGAGACTCTGTAGCCCAGCTGGTGTTTTAGAAATCAGAAGGGTATCGTCTGCAAATAATAGGGTAGGTATTCTCCTGCCCGCCAGGGTAGGAGCATCTGAGGGATATTTTAAGAGATGCTCCACCACTCCGTTAACATACAGTGAAAACACAGTGGGGGCGAGAATGCACCCCTGGCGGACACCCCGATTTACTGTTATTCGGGCGGTCTTTTGGTCCTGTTTACCCCACCGCACCTGCGCAAAGTTTTCAGTATGAAGCTTTATTAATATTGACATCAGATAAGGGGGCATTCCCAAGTCAGACAGTACCCTCCATAGGCAATCACGGGGTACTAGGTCAAAAGCAGTGCGCAAGTCTATAAAGGCAAGGTACAGACTGCCTTTGCCCAGTACGACCACCTTCCAGTAAAGCAGCAGCAGTCGAAAGGACTGCTCAATGGTCCCGGTGCCTGATCTAAAGCCCGCCTGAAAATCAGAAAGGATCCCGTTATCATCTACCCATTGGAGCACCCTCCCCAGGACTTCCTTCCCTGCAACTTTCTGGGATGTATCTATCAAGCTTATAGGTCGGTAGTTTGCTGGGTAGTCCCTGCTCCCTTTTTTGAAGATTGGAACGACCTCAGCACCCATCCAGGATTCAGGGAGGGGAGCATCAAGATAACTTGCATTTAACAGCGAGGCAATAAGGTTCCCCCATTCTGGCACATTTATTCAAAACAAGTCCCCCGGTAGCCCATCGGGCCCAGCAGCCCTATTGGGGATGAGAGACTTGATCGCATTCTCAACTCTTTACTGGTGAACTGTTCATCCTCACTCAACCCAAGGTGGTCCAATGGTGGTATCTCAATGGATCCCCAGCCGTCACCCATTGTTGAAGTGTATAATCGGGAAAAGTGATCCAACCACGACGCCTCAGGAATATTGCATGTTATGAGGGAATCAGTGGGTTTGTTCTTAGCTCTAATTAGTTCCCAAAAGCCCCTAGAGTCTCTTCCAGCGCTTGCCATCTTCAGGTCGCACCAGAACTGGTTCTCCCACTCTTCCTTTGCTTTGCAGATGGCAACCCTGTACTTCTTCCTGGCTATACTTATCAACCCACACCCCTTTGTTTTGACTGCATTGAATAAATCCCTCTTTGCTTTTCGGCAATAGTTTATATACCAACCTGGATTTCCCCTGAGGCGCCCGCTATTTCCAGCCTTGGCATTTCGGCTTTGGACAATAAAAAGGTCACCTATGGATTTGGTAGTATGACCAAAGAGAGTAGGAATCTCATGGGCATTTAGGGTGGTAGATTCCAACTTAGATAAAATCTCAGCCATGATTAGACGTATTTCCAGGACCTTACCCTCGTCCATAGCCACGTTATTCCATTTAAGGCGTCCCTCGCAATTCAAGGGGCAGACTTCGTTTGTTGATCTCAACACGGGGGATACCTGGTAATTACTGGCCATCATTCATAAGGGGGTCAGTGACAGGGAGAGTAAATTATGGTCGCTGTCCGTGGATGGTAGAACTGCCATGTCTAGTACATTTGCCCAGAGTTTATAGTTCAGCAAGATATAGTCAATTCTATTTGAGTGGCCTATCCTGTTGAACGTATGGGCACCTGAGGGATCCGAGGCTGTTCTTCCATTTGCTGCCCTCAGGCCATACTCCAGAGTTAGGGCATTCAATTGTATAACCTTTTTGGACCAACTCTTTACAGGTGCTATCGATAGGGGCGGTATGCCTCTCCTAGTATCTTCCTCTAGGGTGCCCAAGATGTCATCAGCCGGTAAAGGCTCAAAAGTGCAGTTAAAATCCCCCGCAAGCAAGCTGTAATTATCGGAACTACACAAACTAAGTTTGACCTCAAGGCCTGATAGGGTCAAAGAGGGCAACCCTTTTTTAGGGGCTCTAACATAGATGTTCAGAATCTCCATAGTCCGCCCACTGTGTGGCCCACTCACTGTCAATCTCTGTAAGTCAGGAGACTTGGAAACTCTGCATCTAATCCGGAAGTCTCATGAAATGCTTATCAATATAAGCAGACCCCCAGAGGGACGGCCTCTCCCCATGAGAGGGGCGGTAGCGGGCACAAAGTAGGTAGTAAACCTAACTTTGTGTCAAGGTTCCAAGCACCAAGTTTTCTGGAAAATACATATTCCAAAAGACTCGATGAGGGAATTCCACTCCGGTAGGTCCAGGTTTCGAGAAATTCCCGCTATGTTCCAGCTGGCAATCTTCAAGACGTTATTGGGATCTGGCTCATGTCCGACAGGGGATCTCTGTGAGCACTCAGTAAGCTCCGAGCTAAGGGCCTTTGGCACTCCCTCCAATACTACCATGATTTCAGGTATGCCCACAGCAGAACATCCCGGTGGCTCCCCATGTTCAAAACCAGGAGAAGAAGAAGCAGGGGATGATTGATGATTCCAGGACATGTCCCCTACCGAATGCAAGCTGCAGCTCCCAAGTTCAGGAGCTGCAGGAAGTATCTGCCTAGACAATTGGCGACCATCTGGTCAGTGACCCCACCGCGACCAGCAGAAAATCAAATCTGGGCGCTGACAGAACGTGTTAGGAGGTGGTAAGTCATGATGGAAATTTGTGTCAAACCCTCCCTCCCTAGGAGTGTATCTAAGGGGCCATGCTGTAGCGGGGTGGGGGTAAAAGTAGTTGAGGTCACGCGTACAAATCCCTGTACTACTCTCACCAAAATCTTGACTGCAAATAAATCTAACCACCCTAGGATCTTTAAAGTTAACAAGGATGCAATCGCCCCTTACATCCTTAGATCTGGTACCTATCCAGTTAACCCTTCTTACATGGATAACCCGACCATCAATGGTGCTTGGTAAAGTTCTGTTTTCCCTAAGCCAAAATATGGTTTTATTTTTAAGTTCAGTATAAGACTCATATTTGCCTGGTTTAAGTATAGGGGCCCCAGTAAGAACAATAGAAAGGGCTGGCAGTCTGGGGGAAGGTTGATAGTGGGAGCTGTGACTGCATCCGATTCACCTAATAGCTGTGGTTTAGGGACCGCAGTCAAATTACCAGTTCTGATCGTGCCAGGACCTTTGCCTTTGCTAGGGTTCTTATTTGTGCAAGGAATCTTATTTTTGGCAAGGCTACCAGTCCCGAGACCTGCGGACTGCATCACCTTCTTTGAGGGCTCACCACTACTCATGGGCACTGTGGGCTGCACCATGACATCCACAGCAACCACCTCTTTGGGCGAAGGATAGTGGGTGTATTTACCTCTGCCCCTGAAGGAATAGTCAAGGCGTTAACAACAGTAGTTGGCTCCTGGGGAGCAGTGGTTCCTACTAACCCATCCTCCCTAATTCTAGTGTGGAGTTTAATTAGGGATTTTAGGGAGAAAAAGTTATCAAGGGTGGCCTACTCAAATCTGTCCAACCACTCCGACAGCCCTTTAACTCTCTCTAAGACTGGATGGAGCAGGGATTTCATTAGGTGTTCGATCTAAGCAATTGGTGGAATGTCAGGAGAGGGTCCTGTAACGGGAACAAATGTAAAGCCTACACTCATTTTCTCCCCTGAAGTACCAGGACTGAGTCCCCCTACCAGCCTGTGGAAGGATTTAGCTCTCTCCCCCACGCCCTTTGAGATCAGACCCCCCTATTGCCAGTCCTCTCGGTTACTTGTGGGGTTTAAGGTAACTACCTTTTTGAGGGCTAGTAATACGTTTCCTTTTGGAGGGAGCTACTCCAGTTACTGTCAATGATGGTGGGGCAAGAGGAGAAGTAGGACTCTCCTGGCAAGCTGGAGTAGGTAGAGGAACTACAGGTGCAGGACCAAAAGGCTCGGTTGATCGTGTGTCTGAGATAGAAGTCCCTTCCATGTATGGCGCCAAGTCAGGCAACCTCTCTAGTCTATCCAGACTAGTCCTAAGCACAGTTACTCGTGGGTGTTCGGTGTTTGCAGAAACATTAACCCCAGAGGCAACAAGGTGTACTGGGGAAGGGGCTAATGCCAAAGGGCCCAAGGATGAACGTTTGTTATCAAGTAATCCCTGGGAGAGACGACGTTCGGTCATTGCAATTTCCTTCTCAATGACCGTAACAACGCGGGTGATAAATTGGTCCATGGTGCCTATTGCACTGTTGTTTCCACCCCTCAAGCTTTTACCAGAACGTGTAGACATTGGTAAACTTGCAGGATAACACACAACCAATTAAAATACTTTAGAGGGCTGTGTAAGGCGGAAGACAGCAATACCTAATACACAAGTTCACCAGTAACAAAGCCTTAGGGGTGTGGCCCAGCCCAGCCCCTCTGGCCCCGGACGGCCACAGACGGCCCGCCCTTGTCCCGGGCTTCTCCCGGGACGCTCCTGTACGCTTCCGCGCAGCGGTGGCCCGGAACAGCTATATAGAGCACACGTTGGCCAGGGGGCGGGGCTGACCGGCGAACGCAGACCAGGTGTAGTAGGTCAAGCAGGAGCTCCTGGTAAATGGAGTCCCTGCAGCGTTCAGTACAGTCCGCCTAATGTTCTTCAAACCCCAGGACCGTGGCAAGTTAACAGCAGCTTGTCACCTCCTCCAACAACGAAGCGGCACCCGCGCAGCGGGTGCGGCAAGTCGTAGCCTTCCTTCTCCTTAGGTACAGCAAAACGGTAGCAGGGCTCCTCCTCAAACAAAGTCAAAGTGCAATTTCACCTACAGACTGAGCACAATTAACAGTCCACCCTTGATCCTACCCCAGAATATCTATTTTGTCTGTGAATCCGAAGCTTATGTCTGGCTTCCGAGGGGGTGGTCTGGCAGATGTTACCACTCTTTCCTTCTTCCTGCTGTCTATATTGCCCCGTCCAATAACCATGAGAGACCATTGTCTGCAACGTAGGAGTATTAACGTGCCCTGAGTCAGAAGGGTTGTTGATACTGAGGATATAGATCAGTCAGATACCACCTGGCAACAGTTTGATGCTGCTGCAAGGGGTCTCATACCTTTCTGTGACCCCATGGCTAATAGTCTTCAGCTTCGTAGCCTAACAAGAGTTGTGGAAGGGGTTATTAATACAACAGCTGGGATACTGACAAACAGTACTGCTGAGCTCCAGGCTACGAGGCTAGTTACCTTACAGAAGAGGATGGTGTTAGACGTCATTCTTGCTGATCGGGGAGGTGCCTGTCGCATCATTGGCAGCAGCTGTTGCATTTACATACCTAATCATGCTCCCAGTGTGTATACAGCTGTACAAAACGTGCATAGACTTTCATCAGACATACACCAAGAGAAAGGTACTTGGACATTATCGGGGTGGTTCTGGAATATGTTAACAACATGGGGTTGGAAGATCCTTATCCTTTTGTCTGCAGTTGCGGGTATAATCTTTACATGTTGCCTCTGCATACATTGTCTCCCGGCTTTTTGTAGCTGTTGTGTACGTGCTCTGGCCCGTAAACAAAAAATACCAGTTCATGACACTAATGCTGCGATCATGTTGTAGAAACACATCGATGACATCATGCAGATCGATGAAGGCATCTTTGAATACGGACTACGTACGCTTCAGCTTATGGTGATGTTTCTTATCTTTGCAATATGTTATCAGTTTCTAAATAGTAACATAAAAGTTTAGCGAATGCTAAAAGGAGGCACTGTTGGAATAAAAATGTTTTAGCTGTGCTGTTTATGTATTGTACATCTTAAGTTAGCATTCACAGAACCATTTTATGTTTAGCCACCATTTTGAGCTATGATCGAAACAAATTTCTCTCTCTGCCCCTGCTAAAAGCTGCTGCAATAGTTTTTGTTTCTCCAAGGTTGAGCCTTGCTGTACTAACAAATACACTGTTCTTATTAGCGCATACCTTTCCCACTAGATAGGCCTGCTCCCACCTGTAGTGTGGTGGGAACAGGCAGAACGACCTTGGCATTAAGGGGGTGTGCCCGGTCTTAGGATCGAAACTCATCCTTCAGTACCTTCTTTGTCCAACTGCCTCCAACTGGAAATTTCAAGTCAGGGCGTGTCTTCATTGGTTCCAAATTGTACAAAATGTATCACCATGCTTGCCGAAGTCAGTCCCTCTGCAGCAATCCGAGGAGGCTATTCAGACTGGAGTCCGCTCGAGAGTACCTGAATAAATATACTTGGTTTGTATTCTATAATGTCTTACCGACTCTTCATTTGTGTGGAAGGCTGAGAGGTGGTCGCGAGTTACCCGGATGGCCCTAATCAGGTCACTTCTTTCAGCACTCATAGTAGTGAAAAACAAAGAGGGTGTTTGTCACTACCAGGACATAAAGACACATGTTCTACCTTCTACCTAAACAGCACCCTGTCCATAGGCTTAACTAGAGGGTACTTTAGGGGTGACCTATATGTAGGAAAAGGGGAGTTTCAGGCTTGGAAAGTAACTTTAAATGGCAAGTCAGTGTGGTAGTATACTGCGTATACAGGCACTGTATCGGCAGCCCTGAGACTGGTTTTAAAGGCTACTTCTGTGGGTGGCACAAGCAGCACTACAGGCCCACTATTAACATTTAATCTACAGGCCATGGGTCTATGGGATACCAATGGGTGAGGTACTTTTAAGTAATATAAATGTGCCAAACAGGTGTAAACCATCATACCATGCTTCAAGGGGAGAGCGCATACACCTTAACACTGATTACTGCCCAGAGTTCTGAAAACAATAAAAACAGGTCAGACAAAATACCGGAGAAATGCAAAACGTTTGGAGTTAACCCTGCTAAAAGGGCCAGGCCCAACACCCACATCAAAGACATTTTGGGGTATAAGTACTGGGTCTCTGACCCCATCACATCAGAGACTATTTGACTTGTAGCTGAAGTTCTGCCAGATGAACTGCTATTCTGCTTAAAGGACTCTGCTTTTCCGTCTGTACGTTGCCCTGCTGCTTGCTACTCTCTTCACTCCACGTGATCTCCAAGGGCTTGTTGGCTTTCCTCCTGTTGCTTGAGACTTAGGGATATCAAAGTCTCGACCCCTGCCTCCTGTGACTGGCTCACTGAAAGTGGCCCAGATATTTGCAGCATCTCCTGTCTGCATGTAGCAGAACTGGTGCATCGACCCAGTTGCAAAAGTAACAATCGGCGTATCATATCGGAACCAACACTTTCCCTCCAGAGAACGACGCATCGGACAGCGTATCACCACCGTTGCAGCTTAGTGAGATTGACGCATCCCCTTGACTGCATGGCAGAATCTGGTGCAGCGCTCGACATCTCTCAACTTTGGAACCCATCTTCGGAACGGACACTCCGCCTTCACTGCAGGAAGAAGATCGACTTATCCTGCACAAGTGGGCCTCACATCAATGCACCTCACTGTTTGCAACCAGGGAAGGTACTTAGTTCACTGGGGCCTGTGTGGGTCCCATAGTTGGCCGGCGCTCCATAGCAGTGGGCCCGAACTTTGACTTTGCCTCGATCAAGCGTGATATAAAGTAACCTTTTTAGCACTACTTGCTTTCAAGTGCTTTACTGCATTTATTCCTTTACATTCAATATCTCAACTTCTATACATTGGATTTTGTTGTTATTCTGGTCTTGTTTTGTTCAGATTATAATAGTCTATTTTCTAAAGCTGTGTGGAGTCTTCTTGTAGTGTATACATTGTGTTACTGTGTGTGTGTTGCACAAATACTTTACACATTGCCTCTTTAGATAAGCCTGACTGCTCTGTGCCACATTGAGCGCAGTGTGAAGAAGAGTGAGCACAATGTGAAGAAGTAGGAGGAACCCAACTTGATTTAGTAAATCTTCTTCATTGGAGTTCTTCGTAACATAAGAAACGTCCTGTCCACAATGTACTCCTACAGCAACTGACATAGGAGTTCTAAACAACAGATCTCATAAGAAACACATTCCAGAATACTTAAAAGTTCTACAGTAAATGAACAGGTTGATAGCCTGCTGGTAACAGGCTAGTTTATGACTAGGTGAATACCACACATCTTCCCCCTTCACTTTTAAAGAAACTTCAAGACATAAGAAATCAAAATAACATATTAGCGAAGGAAAAAATCACGAAGAGTTACAGGGGTTTTGCAAGTGCGAGAGCTCCTACGCACGTTTGAGGGAATACCAGGGTGTACAACAGGGGTATTCAATTTCGACTGACTACAAGAACGGATAAGGGCAATCCTGCCCAAGTTCATTATGCGCCAATCATTCAACTTCACAGAATTACGGAACAGTTTTGTCACCTTAAAAGGTGAGAGAACCTGGCAACATCAAAAGACGAAAGCGTACTCTCACTCTGTCGCCCACGGAAACATGTGTGTGAGAAACAGCATGTCTGATATCAAAATTCTCTTTTCTCTTGATGGATTTGCGATCTTGAACTTCCCAGCAGTGCAGGTCCACCTGGAGAGGGCACCGTGGCCTTGAGGGGAGCATGGTGCGCATCCAGCGCATGCAGGGGAAATCAATACAGGCCTGCCACCGCCAATTCCGAATCCTAAATCAGCAAATCGAAGACATGGGCAAGGGCATCAGTGACTTAGTAGACAGTAATAGGGAGGTTGCAAAGACAAACACTGACATTGAATCAGGAATGCATCAAATGACCACCGCCGTCAACCAGCTCTGCGCTAAAATGGATACCCTGGAGCACACAAGGCGCAGGGATGCGCATGTGCACAATAGGGCCATGAACCGGCTGGCCACTGCAACATCCCAGCTATGCCATTGAGGCGTCAACATGCCGGAGAGCCTCACGCAGAACACCGCGGAGGTAACCAGGGGCATGGCCATGATCACCAGTGCCCTGGAGGCCATGATAATTTCACATACTGCTGTAAATCCTGCCTTGGACCTGGCTGAGGCAGACAACAGCAGTAGCCGCAGCAGCCTGGCAAGCTCTGTTGTTGAGCCACGCAGGAGCACCAGGCGCTCATCTGAGCCTGCAGGCCATGCAGAAGGCAGTGAGCAACATCCCAGTGGCTCTTGGAAGCGCGGCAGCAAATGACATTGCCGGTGTGGGTGAGGCAACCCTGGGCATTAGCAGTCCCCATGTTTAAATATTTTTTTTGTTGCACATCAGTGCATGAACGTTGTGGCAACATTAAATTTCGTTATTCTCATTCACAACCTGTCTGTGTCTCTTTACTCACTCAGAAATAGTTGTCTGTAATCTCCTCACGTCTGTATCTGCCATCACTTGGTGTTGACACTCCAGCAGGTTGTGTTTCTGGCACAGCAATGTCGTCGTCATGATCCTCATAGTCTGACAACTCCACCTCAGTGCCCTTCTTCACCGCAAGATTGTGCAACATGGCACAGGCAGCAATGATCTTACGGCAGGTGATGGGGGTACACTGCCTTGCACCTCCACTCTTGTGCAAGCATCTGAATCTGCTTTTCCAGATGCCAAAGGTCTATTCAACTACATTCCTTGTGCTTTTGTGGGCCCGGTTATACCTCCTTTGGCTGGGTGTTGCGGGGTTGAGGTAGGGGGTCAGTATGAATGAGCGGAGGGCATATGCACTGTCTCCTAGATGGAAAAGGAAAGACATTACTCACATGCATACATGTACTTCATACTGTAATCGGTATTATGGGGGTCTGACACTGTGTTTCACCTAGGAGGTATCCTTCACCAAATTCCCCTGCAGTCAGCCGTGCATAGATGCCGCTGTTTTGAAATATGTAGGAGTCGTGGGTACTCCCAGGGAATTTTGCCACAAGGTCAGTGATGGCGCACTTTGCTTTGCAAATCACCTGCACATTGATGGTGTGCGTTGACTTCCTTTTCCGGTATATGTATTCGGTGTCAGCAGGGGGACAAATGGGAATGTGCGTGCCATCAATGCAGCCAATGATATGGGGGAATCGTGCCATGTGGTAGAAGTCTGCTTTTTGTTTGTACCAGTTCCGCATGGGTTGCAGGAAAAGAAATGTATTGGTCCATCCTTTGTAACATGGCGTCAAGGAATTTGTGGAAAAACCTTGACAGGCTGCTCTGGGTCACCCCACCTACCGCAGCAACCACACTCTGGTAGTTGCCAGACACAAGCAGGTATAGGCTGCATAGCACCTGCACGTGAGGTGGGATAGCGTGTGCCCTTGGGGTGGTGTGCTCCAACAGTGGTTGGAGGTCCCTGATGAGGTCCAAAATGGTGTCTGAGTCCAACCTGTACCTCTGGAGGATCTCTGCCTCTGTGAGCATGAACAGGGTGATCCTCTCTCTGTAGACCTGCTCCTCTCTCTGCATTCCCTCTCTCCTTCCTGCTGTAGCCGTAGCCGTCTTGCAATGACATAGAATGCCGCCATTGTGCAAGTAGAATTGCATTTTGGATCCTTTTTTATGGGCTGCAGTTGGTTATCACCTGATTCCAATCCATGGTAAATACCGACTCTTAAATACCAATTTTGAGGCTAATTCGGTATTTCTGTGCTTACCTATATCTCAATGATCATTTTTACCACTTCCTATTTTCCGATTCAGTATTTTACCGATTCGGTAACTCTTCCGAATCTGTAAATATACCGATTCAGTACATTTACAGATTCGGTAAATTTACCGATTCGGTATTTTACCGATTCGGTAACTTTACCGATTCGGTAAATGTACCGAATCGGAGGGATTTCGTACTCCTACATCCTAATGGCTCAATACCGGTCGGTAACGGCCGAGAATCTGTAATTTCGGCCGTTACCGACCGGTATTGGGCCATCTACATCTGGCCCCTAAAGACTTATCTATAGACCAATAGCAATATTAATTAAGAAGCACCTGAGTCAAAAAGCAACAGTACTCTCAGTTCAGGTGGATAATAACGTAGCACCAGCAAGGGAGTAAAAGACACTAATGGGCTTAATTTTTTCTCGGGGTACGGAACTAATGTCAGCGAGCTCGATAAATCTCGCCTCGGTGCCTCTCTAACCATGGGTCCCACGCTGCAACTCTGGGCAATAGCTTGCTTAATCTCCACAATGGCCCCCTCGCTGCCGGGGATGCCTGGCTTCACCTTGGGGATGCCCAATAGGGACCATCTCACAGGGAAAGCCAGGACTGGGTTCCCCAGCGGCACACAGCGCCAAGAAACCCTGGGGTGAACGTGCGCTCTACAAATTCATACTAACATAACATAACATAACCAATCTTACACAGCAAGAGCATCTTGTAAATCATAACACTATGATCTGAGACAACACTCTAGAATTATGAGGACGTTTTCATGAGGACACATTTTGGAAAAGCTGAAGATGCATCTCTTTAAAGAGAACTATAAGATGATGCAGTAATGGTCCACTTTGCTTCCAGAACCTAGCTGTCTGTCCAATTACCTACAAATTGTATCTTGTCCTTTGACACTATGCAGCTCTCTGCTGTATTCTGGCTAGGTTTACACAATACAAATACCCCCTACATACATGTGTATATGATATATTGGGCTTACCAGTCTCCTCTGGAGAATGGTTATCAAAAAGCCTAAGCAATTCCGGGATTCAAAACTTGCTGCCAGAAGAGACTGTGGTGAGCCACCCGGCTGCTACGATACAATGTTTTCACGCACCTCCTTGGGCCGGGCGCGGACCAGGGGGTACTTAATAAAGGGTGACATCAGCACACGTGGCTGATGGCACGGACCGATTATCTGTGTAGACGTTCCTTGGAGTTGATCTGCTGTTATCCTAAGGCCTGGGCACCAACCGATAACCAGGGTGCCACCCCGTGCATGGATAGTCCTTCACACCACGGTGGCACACCTGGGGTGTCACATTGCCGACGAGGGTGGGATCGACTTCCGCTAGCAACCACAAGGCTGGCGCGGGGTTGGCCTTGTAAGCAGTCTAGCGACTGAAGCGCGGAGGCCGACAAGTGCACTCACCGTGGGACAGGAAGTGTGGGGGTGTGAATCAAAGTGGCCATGCCAGACTCACTGCAAAGAACGGCGGCTGCAGGGGCGGCCAGAGGGAGGCCGAGCCACGCAGCCGGGAAGACTCTACCCAAATTTAGTCAGTTGGCAGACGCCGGGACGGCGGCACCGCAATGGAGGAAGTGGGTGGGGCAGCTGGAAAACTAGTTTGTTGCTACCCGAGCGACAGACAACACAGTAAAGAGATCGTTAATGCTGCTAATGGGTGGTGATGAACTCTATGAACTCTTCCAGGACCAGCCTGATACAGGAGCAAATGAGGACTATGACAAAGCTGTGCAGGCCCTAAATCGTTACTTTGATCCGCAAGTAAACCCCGATTTTGAACATTTCAAGTTGTGCCAAGCCAAACAGCGGGGGGGGGGAGATCAAACGACATGTACTATGCAAGGTTAAGAAAGTCGATCAAGCCTTCGAGACAAGGGCCCAGCTAATCGCGGGGTGTAAGCCACCGAAACTGCGCAAACTGATCCTCCGCCAACCGGAGATCACGTTGGAGGAAATACTGATCCTGGGAAGGTCACATGAGCTGGCTGATGCACGCCCCGGTGAAATGGAAATGGCACTTGAAAAGAAATAGTTCGGGGGCCCGGCGGTATTCCAAACACCGATCAAGGAGGAAAGGGCAGAGGCGCTGAAGAAAGCGTATGACCGAGGGGCCAGAAATGGGGCCAAACCGGAGGAGAGGCACCAGAGGCGAGAGTGCCGAAACTGCGGCATGGGGGCACTTGCACCAAGAGTATGTCCAGCCCAAGGGAGACAGTGCCTGAAATTCAACAAGTATGGACATTTCGCTAAAGTATTCCAAAGTGGTAAACCACAGAGCGGTGGCAGAGTCGAGGCCCACGAAGTCGGCAAAGAAGGTGAAGGAAGAAGAAGAGGTGAACAGTAGGGAGCAGAAGTCATCAACGATGGAGGACGAGAAGGACAATGTGTTTGAACTATCCCATAATCGGGGGGTACGCACCACTAAGAGACCACCTCCGACATGCCAAGTGTGGATCGGAGAATCCTGAATAAGGGCCCTGATTGACACAGGGGCTTCGGTCAACATACTGGATGTGGAGCAGTATAGGAGACTCAAGCCAAGACCCCGATTTATGTCGATTTATGCTGACAGCAGCCCGGATTTTGACATATGGAGGAGATACACCAATTCCGCTACAAGGAGTAGTTGACGCAGAGGTGAAGTACAAAGACAGAGTCACAGCCACCCAGTTCTACGTCACATGTGACAGGGCTGGTTCGCTTTTGAGTTGCCACACCGCCGAGGATCTAGGACTGGTGACATTTACAAAGCACATACATCAGTTTCAGGCGGACCAAGTCCTTGAAGAGTTCCCCGAGCTGTTAAGGGGACTGGGATGCATGAAAGGAGTGGAGGTCCAACTGCACATTGACAAATCGATCCAACCGGTGGCGTTGTATCACCGGAGAGTACCATTCCATCTCAGACCCTTGGTAGAAGCGGAGATGAATCGCTTGGAGCGGGAAGGGGTCATCGAGATGGTGTCGGGCCCCACGCGGTGGGTGTCCTCCTTGGTAACAGCGTCTAAGCCAAAGCAGCCCGGAGCCATCCGGCTGGGCGTGGACATGCGGCTGCAGAACAAGGCCATTTGCCGGGAGAGGCACATCACTCCCACGATCAACGAGATTGTGACTGACCTGAATGGGGCACAGTGGTTTTCGAAGGTAGACTTGTACTCTGGGTACCATCAACTGATGTTGGCGGAAGAAAGCAGGTACATAACGACATTTTCCACCCATGTGGGGTTGCGCAGTTTCAAGAGACTGAGCTTCGTGGTGTCCTCGGCAGCAGAAGTGTTCCAGGAGGCTATGAGAGAAGTGCTGTCTGGCTTGGTAGGGGTCATCAATGTGAGCGATGATATCCTTATATTCTCGAAGTCACAGGAGGAACATCACGGGAGGTTGACAGCCACTCAGAGGCGGCTAGTGGAAGAAGGCCTAACACTGCACAAAGTGAAGTGCAAGTTCTATGCCACAGAGGTTGAATTCATCGAATATAGGTTCTCAGCAAAAGGGTTACAGGTGGTCCGACCAAAGTAGAAGCCATCAGAACAGCGGCCATCCCTCAGACGCCGTCTGAAGTGAAGAGTTTCCTGGGGCTGGCCAACTACTGCGACCGATTTATTCCGCGGTTGGCTACCCTGTTGGAACCGTTACGGCAACTAACCAAAAAAAACACTACCTGGCGGTGGACCGATAAGGAAGCCCAAGCGTTTGCGGATGTGAAAAAAGCACTACTAAAAGGGGCCACAATGGCATACTTTCAGCCGGGTGCGGCCACAGAGCTAATAGTGGATGCCAGTCCCGTGGGATTGGGGGCTGCGCTACTGCAGAGGTCGGACTGGGATGAATGGGTACCCATTTCCTATGCCAGTCGATCGCTCACGGCGGTGGAGACCCGATACGCACAGATTGAGAGAGAAGCTCTGGCTAGCCGGTGGACAGGTCAACATTTTCATATCTACCTCTGTGGGCACCGATTCACAGTCGTGACTGACCACAAGCCGCTGGTACCCCTCTTCGTGGGAACGGCACAAAGTGGACTGCCACTAATTGAAAGGTGGGCTGTCCAGATCCAGCAGTACCAGTTTGAGGTGGTATATCGTCCAGGAGCCAGCAATCCCACCGACTATTTGTCGCAACACCCACTGGCTCCCAGTGGAGTTCAGGGACCCGAAGTAGACGAAGGGGCTGAAATCTATGTGAGGCAACTGCTAAGGGATGCTCGCCCCCAAGCGCTGCTACTGGAAGACATCCGGAAGGCATCTTCCGAAGATGAATGCCTACAAATGGTAGCTCGTATGCTCCAAGATCACCAGTGGAAGCGGTTCCGGAGTGGAAATGATCGAAGGTCGGCCGAGGGGAAGGAATACTGGGAGAGCATGTGGAATTGTCAAGGAGAGCTGAGCACAGCAGAGAACGGAGTCATCCTGCGGGGTTCCCGGATTGTAATCCCTGCCATCCTCTGTTAGCGTCCAATTGAGTTAGCAACCCAGGGGCACCAAGGAATCGAGAAGACCAAGGCCCGTCTGCAAACAAAGGTCTGGTTCCTGGGTGTGGATCGTATGGTGGAAGACAAGATACGGTGTTGCCATGCATGCCTCCTACAGGGGCTGATCCTGCGGAAGCTCCCATCATCACAGAAAAGCCCAGCCTATCACTGTGGAAACGGGTGAGTTTGGATTTCAGAAGCTTCCCCGATGGCCGGCAAATGGCAGTGTTGGTCGACAGCCATTTGAAGTTCCCGATAGTGGAGGTGCTGACCTCGACGGCGTTTGAATGCCTACAGCCGGCCCTGGAGAAGACCTTTGCCTCGCTGGGACTGTCAGTAGAAATACGCACAGACAATGGGCCGCCATTCCAAGGGGAATAATTTCAAGGATTCCTTGAACAAAATGGCATCAGACACCCAATGCCTACAAATGGTAGCTCGTATGCTCCAAGATCACCAGTGGAAGCGCTTCCTGAGTGGAAATTATCGAAGGTCGGCCGAGGGGAAGGAATACTGGGAGAGCATGTGGAATTGTCAAGGAGAGCTGAGCACAGCAGAGAACGGAGTCATCCTGCGGGGTTTCCGGATTGTAATCCCTGCCATCCTCTGTGAGCGTCCAATTGAGTTAGCAACCCAGGGGCACCAAGGAATCGAGAAGACCAAGGCCCGTCTGCAAACAAAGGTCTGGTTCCTGGGTGTGGATCGTATGGTGGAAGACAAGATACAGTGTTGCCATGCATGCCTCCTACAGGGGCTGATCCTGCGGAAGCTCCCATCATCACAGAAAAGCCCAGCCTATCACTGTGGGAACAGGTGAGGTTGGATTTCAGAAGCTTCCCCGATGGCCGGCAAATGGCAGTGTTGGTCGACAGCCATTTGAAGTTCCCGATAGTGGAGGTGCTGACCTCGACGGGGTTTGAATGCCTACAGCCGGCCCTGGAGAAGACCTTTGCCTCGCTGGGACTGTCAGTAGAAATACGCACAGACAATGGGCCGCCATTCCAAGGGGAATAATTTCAAGGATTCCTTGAACAAAATGGCATCAGACACCGGAAGATAATTCCCCAGTGGTCGCAGGCCAATGGATATGGAAAAAGGTTTATGCAGACATTGAACAAGGCCCTACGGATCGGAGTGGCCCAGGGTGTCAACCTGGAAACCTGTTTGCATCAGTTCCTGAGGGCTTACCGCCAAACACCTCATGGCACGACGGAACATGCTCCCCATGATCTTCTACTGAAGAGAGCTGTGCAGGATAGAATAGCCAGCAGTGAAGCATGGACCCCAGCGGTTATAGATGTAGAAAATTCCCATGCCCGCCGCAAAACCAACAATGACTGAGCCAGCCAGAGAAGAGGGGCGAGGCCGGCCAACATTCAGGCCGGGGACTATATGGTGGGAAAGAACCGCTATCCAGGGTCTAAGTTCCGCAACCGTTTGAGCCTGATCCATGGAGAGTAGTGTGGGTCCAAGAAAGGACACCAACGTAGAACTCGCAACGGATTCTGGTTAAAGAAGGTCCCTAGGCCGAGTGCAACGGTGACGGAACACGAAGTAGAAACATGGGAAGAAGAAGCTGCGGAAGTGCCGGCGAATGAAAGTCAACCAATGGGAACCACCCCGGGAAGACCTGACGGGGTTGCCGAGCGGAGTGGAGTGGTACCCGGAGGTGACAATTCTCAGGCCGGACCCGGAGGCGGCGAAGGTAGGAGCCAACATAATTGTTATGATTTCCACAACAATCCAGTGCCAAACACCAGGCTGCTGGACTTTGTGCGGTAAGGCTCATCGGAGGAACGCTTGTCAAGTGTAGTGCCTGACGCTAGGCCTGGGTGCTACTACCTGGATGTTGCCATAATGACTGACCGTGTTATTTGCTTGAACATTCTATTGTTCAAGTTGCCAGGTTGGATGGGATGTGGTGAGCTACCTGGCCGCTACGATACAATGTTTGCACGCACCTCCCTTGGCGCGGACCAGGGGGTACTTAATAAAGGGTGAGGTCAGCGCACGTGGCTGACGGCACAGACTGAGTATCTATGTAGACGTTCCTTGGAGTTGCTCTGCTGTTATCCTAAGGCCTGGGCCCCAACCGATAACTAGGGTGCCACCCCGTGCATGCATAGTCCCGCATACCACGGTGGCGAACCTGGGGTGTCACCAGAGACAAGTACAGCACTGCAGGAGATGTACCAGAAGTACATATTCATTTTACCAGACTGGTTTTCTAGTATGACAACTTAAAAGGACCCTGGCGAGACCAAGGATGAGATAATTAAAAAAGTAAGGGAATAGAATCTAAGTAAAGGGAATCAGCGAGCTACTATAACACCCAATGCTATCAAATGAAGCAGTCTTGATGGCAAAGCTTTTCATGCTGCTACAACCTCGTCTGAACCTGAGGAGGATATAAATGGCTGTCACACCATAAACAACAAAAAGACAGTACTAACAAGGAGGTCATTCTCTATACTATTTGTGGATTAATCCAAAATCTAGTGAATATAGCATGCATTCATAAGGGTAAATACTGAATTTAAACAGACAAATATAGGAAAAAGAAAACATTTTTGACAACCGGGTGTCCAAAAAACTGAAATCTTTACTAACACCACAGGTGAAGAAGAATAGAAGAAATAAAATACATAATCACATGTAAAAAGTATGGGGTTGTAAATTTTCTAGCACCCAAAAAAAAAGAGTGACCCGTAATAGTTAAAAAAACAAGCATTGGCATAGCCAATAGGTCTCGCCTTTGGGACCTTATAAGTGTTTAGCCATGCAACGGTTGATGTTGTTCCACCAAGGATATTGTGTTGCATAACTAAGGGGCATATCAGCAACAGCCAGCGATAATTATCGCTAAGCGCCCTTAGCGCGAGGATAATTATCACCGGCTATTGCTGAATTCTATCGCAGAGATAGCGCGCTATCAGCGACGCCAATCTCCAAAGCGATAAAAATACAAGTGATAGCTAAAAAATGTGCGATTATCGCTGGAAATCCGGCGATAATCACACAGCCATAGAAGAAACATTGATGATAGGGCAGGGTGGTCACATCATTATGATCCACAACCCATGGACTATTATTGCTAAGTCAGTTTCAAAGCAGGCGTAAGCAAATCTGCGATAAGCCCGGGTAGCGCTACTATTTCCGTCACTACACAGGTTAGCGATTATCTTGATAATTGGAGAAATGTCTGTTAGCGACATTCTCCACATTAGTTTAGAAGGGAGTGCCCACTTTGCATATCATTGGCGATGTAAAGATGGGCGTTAGTGAACCCGGCGCTGAGGCATAGGAACATGTGTTAGTGTGTCCTTGCTGATGGTGCGGTAAAATTATCTCGGCTTTCCGCCCAAAAACAAACGCTAAAGCAGCGATAATTTTATCACGGCACCTTGCTTATGTGCCCCTAAATACTTATAAGGTTCCAAAAGTGAGAGAAGGGCTGGGGCAGGCAAGAGAGAGAGGCTGAGGCAGTGAAGAGAGAGAAGGGCTGAGGCAGGGAAGAGACAGAGAAGGGCTTAGGCAGGGAAGAGAGAGAGAAGGACTGAGGCAGGGAAGAGAGAGAGAAGGGCTGAGGCAGGTAAGGGACAGATAGGAAAGGGGGCTGCGACAGAGGAAAGTGGGTAGGAGAATAAAGAGAGGGGGCTGAAGTAGTGGAAGGAGAAGAGGACTGAGGAAAAGAAAGGAGGAAAGGAGAGAGACGGGCTGAGGCAGGTAAGGGAGAGAGAAGGGCTGAGGCAGGGAAGAGAGAGAGAAGGGCTGAGGCAGGGTAGAGAGAAAGAGAGAAGGGCTGAGGTTGGGAAGACAGAGAGAAGGGCTGAGGCAGGGAAGAAAGAGAGAGAGAGGGCTGAGGCAGGGAAGAGAGAGAGAGAAGGGCCGAGGCAGGGAAGAGAGAGAGAGAAGGGCTGAGGCAGGGAAGAGAGAAAGAAGGGCTGAAACAGGCAAACAAACCATCACAATGGTAGCAGTGAACACAAAATACCCGCAATATCTCCAAATGAAGATGATCAGTATTGGAATAAGGTGAGGCCCGGACTGATGGTGCAACAGAGGACACTCCTGCAACCATAAAGTGTCTACAGGGGGACTTGAGAAAACAATCCCCAATATAAAACATCACACAAAGTTTGGAGCATGCTGCAATGTTGTACAGACAGTATATCACATCATATGTGGTAAAAAAAAGTTATAAAATGTATTCACAAAACTAAAATGTACAGTATACCACAGGAATGTATGTACAAATCCCATATATGAAAATACAGTTATCCTATCCCCTTTCAAGTCCTGGCCAGATAACTTCAAGTCATAAAAAAAATGCGTATTTTTAAAGCACAAACTACTCACCCAGGGGTCTCAAGGTGCTGGGGGCTGTTGTGGAAATTAAGTGAGCTATTGCCCAGAGTCACATGGTGCTGAGCAGAGCTGCCGCCGAAGCCGGAGATCGAACCGTGAGCCCTGTGCTCTGAAGTCAGCTGCCCTGGAGTAAGCATGGGCGGAAAATCCGTTTCGCTCGCGGATTTTGCGGATTTTCGGTAAATTCGCAATCCGCGAGATCCGCGAATCTCCCGCAAAATCCGCAAATCCGCGAGCAGCGGATTTTATGGCTTGCTCGCACTGTTCGCGTGAGTTCGCGGCTTGCCAGTACAACTTCGCACCCCGCGAGTAAGTGCTAAATTGCAGAAATACGATCTTAGCAAAACTGAAACTACTTACCAGGTTCAAAAGTTCAGGCTCATCATTAGTAGCCATTTCCTGTAGTGCTTCCTGAGGGGCCCCTCCAGAGTTCAGTTGCCAGTTGCAACTATTATGTGACCCTGCTCTGAACCTCAGAATAGTTACACATATGCCACAAAGGTCCTGAATTACAGCTAAGGGAGACAAGCAGGAGCCAGGCTGGAAGTTAAAATCCATTAATCAGCCCCTAATTCATTATTGTCAGTTGGGGCAGGGCAGGTGTTGTAACTAATTTTGCAACAATGAAAGCACTTAGCAAGTGCAAAAGATCACTAATCAGGAAGCACTAAGGAAGCAGGTGCCAGCTAAAAAAATATTCTGTGACACATTAATCAGCCCCAAATTAATTCAGGTCACTTGAGGCAGGGAAGGTGTGCTTTGCTTTGCCGAAAATAATGTACACTGGACAACCAGAGGGTGTGGTGATGAAACAGAGGGTGGCATGGGTGGGCCAGAGGGTGGCATGAGTAGTCAGAGAGTGGCAGTGGTGACAGAGAGTGGCAGTGATGAAGAAGAGTGTCCCAAACAGGCTGGACACGTAGAAACAACAAGTTCGCAAAACTTGCGACCCGACAGGTAAGTTCGCAAATTGCGAAATTGTAAAAACCCTCGCAAACTGGCAGAAACACGCGCAAACACAAAAAAAAAATCCGCAAATTCGCGGGAATTCGCGGATTTTGCGGATTGCGAGTTCGCAAATCCGCAAAATTCGCGAACGCGAGATTCGCACAATTCGCCCATGCTTACCCTGGAGACAGGATGATTATCATCTTGCGCAGTGTGATAATGATGGACACAACTGCTGGTGTAGCATTACCACCTTCCAACACAAACTTACCGAGCTTGCCGCTCTTTACACATTCATGTAACCTACAGGACACATTTCCACCACATGCCCTTTCCCAACTCTCTCATTCCCCATCACCAACAGATTCAGTTGACCAACAGGCATATTGGAGGGTTGAATATAACCGAGCTGCAGGTGAAGTAGAAGCGACAAACAGCACAGACGAAGACTAGAGCTAGAGGCGAGTGAACACAAAAAGAACAACAAGCCCACCGACCAAAATCCTGGATCAGATAACGCAGGCATGGCAGGTGCGTTGTTTAAGTCTGGGGCCCGACTCATTGTAAACACGAGGGCAAAGGCCCACGGTCCATTAACTTAATCTTGCCATTGCCATCCTAATGTCCTATTTGTCTTGGGCTTCTGCACTGAAGGTGTTAACATACCTTGTTATAAACATCACAAATGATGTGTTTCAGGGGCTGTTTATAGAGAACACATTCTGCTTCTTAAATGCTGCCTCCTCGACCACGAGGCTCCCGGGCAACTTTGCAATGCAAATGTGCACACGCCGCTCGAGGCTTCCCTGTTCCCCCTGCGGCGACCTTGATCTAGGATGGCGACTGCCACGGAGGACTTACCTTGGGTAGAACAGGGGAATGATGCACTCATTAGGATATCAGATGGTGTCTCAGTGTATAAGCATATTATCCGAAACTGCGACTTGAAAATTTCCGATGAAAAGCAAAAAAATTAACAAATCGAAACTCAATAGGACCCGTTCCTCTCAGGAGACATTTTCGCGCAATAAACAGACCACGCAGATGTTAAAGCGTAAAAGGCCATTAATTAGGACCAGGCTGCACAACTAAACAATAAACCAATAACATCAACATTAATAACAGCAACCCCATATCAACTCTTCCTCGCTTAACTCTCTTCACCCACTCTGACTCATGTCTCCAACCACTCCATGCCCCTTCCGTACCTCATCCATATCCACAAATCACCTAGCATCCTACCCCGATATCCTCTGGCATTCCAGGTATTGCTCCAGCTCCCCACATCATTCAATCTCCCCCTGAGGGATTGGTGCGCCTGCTCTTGACCCCCCTAACCCTCCAAAGTATCCCCAACCAGGGAACCCCCTGTAGGGCGATTACCTGCCCCACCTCCACTTTGGCTCCATACAGTGCATCTTTCAAATACACCTCCCTCACACAGACCTGCTGCACCAAATCGCCTCATTCCACAGCTTACTGACCACATCCCTCAACTCCATCATGTAATAAGCATTCCCTAAACGTGAAAGATGCACTCCAACGTCCTTGAACAGTAACAGTTCCTCAAGTCGCAGTCCAGTTTGAGAAATAACCTTAATGTCCTTGTCCCCACAAAACAGTCTCATAGCTCTGTTGAGCTTCCTCTGGGCCTTTTCAATAGCCCCATGTTTCATTGCTCCCCTCCATATTTTCCTGGGGACAAACTCCTTCCAGACAATGCAAGTCCCTGCAAGCCTGCTTTTGTAGCACCTCCAAGTCCCTCTGCATCAGCTGCAAGAACGCCAATCCTGACAGCTACACCAAATCATTCTCCCCAAGTGTATGATAAGCAAGTCCGGGCACCTCTTCTGGGGAACCATCTTTGCGAGCTAAGGTAATAGTGCCCCCCATCGCATCCCCCAGTTACCCCACCAGTGCACCTCATGCTGTTGTCCTTTGAGTCCTAGGTTACGGCTGTACACCTGTTGCTCCCCATACTTTGATGCCCAGTGAACGAAGGAATGCCCCACGATCCAAGTGACCGTCTTGGCCCCCGGTCCACCCACGCAACCTACGAAAGAGAAATATGTTAGAAGAAAGCCTAAAACAACACAAAACTTCAAACTGGTAAGCCGTGTCTCACATACTCCTCACTTCCGCACATACCGCTCACAACACCTAGACTTCCACCTCCCAATCTGCCGAATCCTATCCCAAGACCACCCCAAATGGGCCGCCGCTGTCGCCGCCCCAATGCGGAAAGAGTGGGTCCCAAAACCAGCCGGCTCTAGCCTCAAATGCCGCAAAGCCATGCGCAACAACGTCAACAACTGTCCTGACATCACCCTCGACCCAGACCTGTGACAGAATATTTCGCCAGATGTGCCCTGCGATGCCGCCAAAAACATCCTCTATTCAGAAACCGGACACCCTTCCACCCGTCTCACACAGCCAGACCCACTTGCCCCGGCCCAACTTATCCGTCATTGAATGCCCCAAACAAATCCCAAGATGCCCACGGTCAAATCTGATCTCATCATACCTCCTGCCACACACTGACCGCGTGCCCAACAATTCAGACACCCGAAAAGCCCCAAAAACATCCAAACCATGCACAACCGAAAAATCTGCACCTCAAAAGAGTCATAACAACACTCTGGCAAAAACCCAACCAGCCGAACCAACAACTCAAACGTAACTGCCTCCCGCAACACCCCTCCTCCCCTTTGTCTCTCACTACCCTAACCTCTGAGCATCCTACTTAAAATCACATCCTTCATAGGATCAATCGCTAAAAACAGGCTACAGTAAAAATCCACTCCTGCCAGTTTTCCAGAGATAGTCGCAGCTGTCAGCCCCCTGTCAATGCAACGCAACACAAACTGCCGGACAACCTGCTCCACTACCGCGCAGTCCCCCAGAACGGAATCCTCACGCCAACCCATAAAAGAGCCAAAATCCGCCCAGGCCAGTTGGTATGTCCTTCTCGTGGTATCAGCCATAGAATGTTCAACCAGTCCTATCACTCTCACACCCCCAAGGCCCAGATGCCGTCCGGCAGCCCGGTCTTGCACTGATCCGCTTCTGGTACCAAACGCAGGAACTGCTGCCACAGCAAATGAGACTAAGCATCCGTAATGTCATTATTTGCACCAGGACATGCTTGGCTCTAAAAACCACATTCAATCGCAAGCATTTCAGCATGAAACTTCTCAGTAATCTCAACACTCTCAGATCCCAGGCCCTCTGGCGGTTAATCAGCTCAACCACAGTCATGTTATCCACATGGAAAAGCACCGTTCTGTTCTGAAATTCGGGACCGCACACCTCCAGCGCCACCAGCAAAGGAAAGAATTCCAGAAAGGCAATGCTCCTCCCCTGTGTCAACCAGTGAACCGGCCAGCTCTCTGCGCACCACCTGCCATCCCAGAAAATCCCAAAACCAGCTGCCCCTGCTGCATCAGAATACATTTGACATTACCAAACCGCCCTCTCTTCATCAAAGTCCAGGGACACTCCGTTGAAATCCGTTAAGAACGTCAGTCAAGTCCTCAAGTCCGCCCAAACCCCCATGGAGATCCGGACCCTGTGGTGTGGAAGTACAGCCCCGACATGGCCATGCTGAGCCGCCGGCAGAACGTCCGTCCCACTCTGACTACTCTGCACGGAAATTCAGGAAACCCAACAGCCGTTGCACCGTCCTCAAAGGAATCCTCTTCTCACTGATCGCCCACAACAGGCACGTCTGAATTTCTGTCACCTTTGCCGCGGGCAGCCGAGCCAGCCAGTGTATGGAATCTAGCTCAATCCCAAGGAACGTCAGGCTGCAACTGGGGCGAACCGTCTTTTCTGGGGCCAGGGGGACACCAAATTGCATCGACAATTCCTCGAAACGCGACAGAGCCCTGCCACAGTCCCCTGAGTGTGCTTTCCCCAAGAAGAGGAAATCATCCAAATAGTGAATGACGTCCCTATGCCCATTGAACCGTGTGAAGGTCCATTGCAGGAAGGTGCTAAAGAGTTCGAAAAGTGCGCAGGAAATAGCACATCCCATGGGCAAAACCTTGTCCACGTAGATGGGACCCCCGAATTGTATCCTCAGGAGCAAGGAATCCGCGGGGTGTATACACAGCAGGCGGAAAGCTGACCTAATATCACATTTCGCCAGTTCCGCCCCCGGCCCACACACCCGCATTAGGTGGATCGCATCGTCCAAAGACGCATAAAACACCCTTGAGTCCTCCTCGGCAATTAAATGGTACACAGATTGAACTTCAGGCCCGAGAGATGGTGTATCATTCGAAACTCACCCTCTTCCTTCTTGGGTACCACCATTAGTGGAGAAATGATTAGGTCGTCCGTCGGCCAGTCGCTAAACGGGCCAGCTATTCTCCATTCCCCCACCTCCTTCTTCAATTTGGCAGCCACCACTCCTGGCAACTCCTTTGCTGACTTTAAATTCTCTGCCCGCCTCCTCTCTCTCTGACCTTGATAGCCCACCTTAAAGCCCTCTGTGAAACCCCACTGAATTCGCAACGCAGCCTCCTAATCAGGGTAACACAAGAGCAACGGGGCCATCGCCTCCACCTTAACCGGTGTAGGCGCCCTTGTCTCCAGCCTGTCCCCTTCCTTTCGCGTTCTGCCACTGTTCCGAGGGGGTGACCAGGGTAAGACACTGCGTAAGGGCATGCTTGCCTCTGCACTTGGAGCACTTGTGCTTAAACTTACAAGGGTAGTGTGAGCAATAGCCTCTGTTGTAGCTCCAACAGGCCCCAGTGTTATAACTGCCCGGCTTGGTGACTTGACCCGTGGTAACGGCACCGGCGGCAGCCTCCCCGCCACACTGTGGGCGGGACGGGGCGGAAAGGACCGATAAGCCACGGGCAACCCGCTGGCAGTATGTGTAGATGCTGATGAGTGAGTGGACGACATCCATTGCATCCACAATTCCTGGTCCACCTCACCCCAATGCTTGTCAGGATTAGCGCTAACCCTAGCCCTGAACTCCTCATCATAGCTCAGCCAGGCAAGCCCACCGAACTGCATTTGTGCCTTCCTTATTATGTTCATGTACTTCAGTAAAGCTATGGCCCTATCCAGGTGCTTCTGTAGTAGATACTAGCGTAGAAGAGAAATGCTGAAGTCCAATTTTCCATAGTCACAGGGACCCTGAGCACCTGGTCAACTCCCACTCCTCATCCTCCTTGGAACCCTCCTTTGCCTGCACCTCCCTGTGCAACAACTTAAACACGTCCACATACTCGTGTTCCCAGATCCTACCCTTAATCTTGTCTGACAGGTGAGACCTAAGGGGCATAGCCAGCCCCATGTAGGGGAGCTTTTTCTGATGCTTGTCCTCCCCCTTGTCCCCTTTATCGTCCTTCCCGTCCCCCTTGTCAGTCTGAACCCTAGCCGTAGAAACCGACTTACCATCCACCCGCTTGTCCCCCGGTGGCAGACCACCCTTAGGCGCCCCTTCGAACTCCCGGACAGATCCATCCCGAAAGCCCACTGACCTACATGCTTTCTTCTTACTCCCTTATGGCCCACCGTCCCACGCTTCCCACTAAGTCCCCTCACCTGATAGCGAGGACCGCAGCTCTCTGGGCCGTCCTCTGGGGGTAGAAACCTTGGCCGCCTCAGCCTTCCCCTTTGATGGTCTAGGAACCTGTAAGACACCAAGGCCACTGTTGGCCTTCACTCCCCCCGTTTAGTCATCGTCAACCCTCACCTCCCCGTCCTCAAACTCCTCAGTCTCATCCTCATAATCCAACTCCACCTCCGGATCCACATCCACAGGCGAACACAACACCTCTTTCACAGCCCTCTTCACATCCTTGCTCTTCACAGCAGATGCTCCATGACCCCCAGACACACATGCCACCATTGCCCGTTCTGCCTCGGAGGGATGGCCGCTGCAGACCGCCGTGCTGCTTCAAGCCGGCGTCCCGGGGCCGTCTTGCGCCCGCCGGGCCACCCCGAACTCTGCCCACAACCGTCAGCTTGGAACCCCACCCGCCCCCCAGGTCGCTCCAACCTGAGTGATCCCCGGCACCATCAGCCTCAAAGCCGTCCCGGCCATCCCTGACCTTGCCTGCTAGCCCTTAGGCCAACCTGCGCTCCCTTTCTTGCCCTTCGCCAACCTGGCTGCCTCTTCTTGCTTTTCCCACCGCTCCCCCTCAGACGTAGGAGTGGGGCCCCTTCCAACTCATCCCCCCAAACCGCGCCAACCCGGGCCGCAGTCTGCTGAGCCCATCTCGCCTCATTAAGCTGCACAAGCAGCCGCTGCTCCCGGATCCTGTCTTCCCACGCCAGGGCCCCCCAACTCGGGTGAGGAGGAGGTGGATAGTAGCCCTGATACCCCACTCCAGGCAGCAATAAACATTCCTGCAGCCCCCCTTGTCGGAAAACCCCCCAACACTGTGGCACTCCTAGTGTCAACCCCCACCAGGGCCTCTGCCTGCACCTACTCCCTTGCACCTCCAACTGGGGCCCGGGTGTGAACCCTTGAGCTTATAGAGAGGTCAGTAGGAGCGACCTCCCATTGCCTCCAGTCTGCCTCCCTCTCCACAGGCGCAGGAGCCTGCAAAGCTGCCTGAACAGATGAGCCCCTCTCCCCTCCTGCCCCCCCACAGACTCTACCTCCGCATCCAAAAGTGCCTCTCCGCGCTGCAAAATGGGAAGCCCCGCCCCTTCAGCCCACCCTTGCCCCGCAGACATTGCCTCTGTTAGCTGCTCCCCTGGAGCACCTGCTCACCAGCTGCCCCCCCCTGGGGCCACAAACTCCAGCTGGCGCGTACGGACTCCCGACGAGCCCCGCCCGGCCCCCTCACAGCCGCCTGCATCCCCGGCGGCAGCGGGTCCTCCTGACATGCCGGGACTGCTGCCGCCATCCCCGCCGAGGCCTCACGCAGGGCCCTAGCAAAGCCCACCCACGCCTCCCCAAGGACGCCGGGCCGGAGGAGATCCTCCCACCCCGCGCGCCCAAGCAGCTGCAGCCCTCCCTCACCTCGTCCAGAGACACTCCTGCCATCACCTCACACGCCGCAGCCCGAGGCAAAAAACACCCGAGTCACCGGCCAGCGACTCCTACAAAATGCCGCACATGGGATCTGCCGTCCACACAGATCGGACTCCCGCCAAAATCGTTCCTGCAAAAAACACCCTTGTGAACCTGACTAACTAACTACAAGCTAAACTCCCTTTCAATAATCTCCCTCCCGATGGTGCTGAGCGCAGGAAGAGGAAGTTGCCTTCCTCCCCTGTGCTCTTATACCCACCCCCTAACTCCATGATGTGTCATCATAAACTGACAGCTTAAGCTTCAGTAGGTACTGCAGTGTAATATGAGAATGCGGTAGTCGATCACGCTGTGAATAATGCACTCAGTGACATACCAACACGGGCATTCTAACAGGAAGCGCGTCACTTGTGCGGGTCCGAGACTGGGAGTCCTAGCGAATTGTTATAGCGCCTGGAAGGAGAGAGGAAGCAGACCGCAAAAGCACTGACGACAGCTGCACGAGGAGGGAGGGGGTAGGAGCACCAGAGGCAGTGGATAAATGACATGGGACTGAGCAACAGCTGCAGAGGATTACAGGGAGGCAGGGTCGGAGAGGTCCAGTGAGATAGGCATGCTCAAGCTATTTAATTTCCCAACAGGTGGTCTTTTCCCTCCAGATGTGTGCCGGTGACCAGACTGAACGTCCATTAGCTTTGCTGAACACCTGGCCACTACTTACACCTGTACAAATTAATAGTGACGTGGATTGAAACCACCATACTGTATTACTTTAATTTTATTATGGCATCATGAAAAGCCCCAACTCTTCACACTACTTGAAGCATTATGGCACGAGTCAGTGGTGGAAGAGGTCTATTTCTGAAGTGGTTAGCACGTTACTACCCCATTTACAGACACAGAATATGGAGAGAAAATAAATATATATATCAATTTAAAAACAATGGCAAGCAGTTTAAAGTCTGAACTGAAGTAATGGTTAGCAAACAACACCACTTCATCACATATCTGGAAAGATAAATGAGTCACTTTCCCAGAATGCAATAATTCGGAAAACTCCTAGACATGCGCTGCTAACGCTTGACTAATTTCTCTCTCTCACAACACACAAAGTACACAAACGCTGCTCCAGCGTTCACATCCACGCGGAAACAGTCATAGCATTACACTATTAATTCATGCTTTAAGCATTTGGACTGGAGGCCAGGAAGAGCTCTAAGCAAGTGTTTCCATCTATCAGGGAGTCTGGGAGGAAAAGGCAAAAACAACCCAAAAAGATTCCTTTTGCGTGAGCCGAGGCCCGATTGTATTCACGCCTCAGAGGTGTTGCAGGCAACTGGGGACGGCTTCCAAACAGCTGGGATTCACCACAGCACTAAACAAGGGCATGAGGAGAGGAGGAGGGAGGAGGGTGCCTGTGCCTGTTTCCCTTGCAGGAGAGATCAGGAACCTATTGTTAATTACAAACATATGGTTTGAAAGTTCGCTCCCGCAAGGGAATCGCCAAACGTGCATGCGCTGCCATTCAACGTTTTTGCCTGCAAGGCTCTGTCGATTTCAAAAGGTCTTTTCCTATGCACACATGCGTGCTGCGTAGGCCGAGATCTAAACACAGTCAGTGGTAAGGGTCAAGTCAGTGTTGATCCACATTTACAATAAAGTATAGCCATGTGACAGGTCCGTTGGTAAGAAAATCACTCACATGATGACAAACACAGTCTTGTTATTGAAGACGCAAGTACTGGAGAAACGCAGACATTTCTGTTGTATTAATATGTCAGACCAACCTCAGGGCTATGCTTAAAGTAAATAATGTTAACATTAAGAACACTTAAATATCCACTGTTTCTTTGAAAGTGTTATAAATACTGGTTCTAAATGAATGGATTAGTAATTCCAATGTGTGGTTTCAAGGCGCTGCTCACGGATACTAGCATATACCATGCCAGCACTGCAATTCCTCCTTAATGCAACCTCCTCAACAAAATCCTCCAGAGCTGCCACATCCTGTTGGTGCGACTTTGAACCAGTCCCGCATGCACCACTGTCAAGCCACAGAAGCTCCCCATCCATTTACAACTGCAAGAGAGCTTACCAGAAAGTTTAACCATTCAGGAGAAAACTGTGCTGATTAACCTGTCAGGCAGCATGTTGCTAGTTACCACGCTCAGTACATGGCTAAGCATCCTCACCGGCAGGGCGAGTGTTATGAGGAAATAGATTAATGATAAGGCCACGTAGATGAGAAGGATCAGTCCATTAGTATTAGGTATAGAAATATTTTGTTTGTAGCCACAAATCAAGGGGGGTTTCTGTCCAAGGGCTCATGCCCAGAGGAAAAGAGAGGGTTCCCCAAGGGTGTGGAGGATCGATGGGGTCACGGGGGTGGTTGGTTTTGTGGGGAGTGGGGGAGCACAGGTGGGGTTGAGTGGGAGAAAATACAAAAAATGTTCTCATTTGTCATTATATTTTAACCACATCAGTGCTAAGGGAATTCCCCTCCTGTGCTGAAGAATCAGATTTACCATTGTTCATGACAAGGTCAGCTCGTCATAAGCACACGACCAGTGTACTGCATGACGAGCGGACCTTGTCATGAGCAGAGTAAGAAGTATCTTAGTCTGCCCGGTCTAAGGAGGAAGGGGGGATTGGAGGAGAATCCGGTATAGAATGACATTCACAAAAATAAAGTTTTTGTCATGGAATGTCAATGGGCTGCGATGCCCTCGAAGACAAAGGCTGATTATGAAATACTTGGAACAGTCCTCTGCCCAGGTTTTCCCCTTACAAGAGACTCATTTGAGTAATCTAGAGTCTAGAGTTGTCTTCAGTAAATATAAATGGGTTGAGTACTTTCGCTGCTCTGAGCAGACAGTACATAGTAAAGGAGTAGCGGTCTTGTTTAGATATACCTTAGACAGCTCCATTAAGTCCACATTAACTGATCAATCTGGGAGGTGGATCTTGGTGCAGGTGGCTATAGGGGGGGTTGAGCTTGCCATAGTCTCTTACTACGGTCCCAACATTGGCGATCCGGCTTGTCTTCTCAGAGTGCAGGCCAAACTTGTAGAAGTTACTGTCCCAATAATAATTGGTGGCGATTTTAATGTCTTCCCTAACCCTTCCAAAGATAGGTCTAACCATTGCCGACATGTCGTAGCTCAACGTACGCGTCGAGCAATGATCAACATGATGCACAAGCTCGGGCTGGTAGATCAATGGAGATTGAAGAGGGATGGGGAACCAGGGTTTACCTTTTTTAGTAAAAAGCATGGCCACTATTCGAGATTAGATTACATCCTTACTGATAGGTGGGGTTCAGAGCACCTAGTGGATATCTCCATCCTTCCATGTATTCTATCTGATCATGCTCCAATAACTTTCCTATATGTAGATGGTACACCGAAACCCACTCCTAGGTGGACACCAAAAAGGGCAATGTTACCGAATGA
Source organism: Lissotriton vulgaris (assembly GCF_964263255.1). Lineage (NCBI taxonomy): Eukaryota > Metazoa > Chordata > Amphibia > Caudata > Salamandridae > Lissotriton > Lissotriton vulgaris. The sequence continues at coordinate 826,248,749 of NC_141697.1, read as the reverse complement.
GGAACTAATAACTGTCATCAAAATCTCAACTGTAGAGTACTTTACCGAGAATATAGGGTCAACATCTATGGAGTTTGTCTGGGACGCATTTAAGGCCCTTGTCTGTGGAGTGCTGCATAGTTGGATATGCTCCAAAAATAAGGAAGAGATGGCGGAACTTGAAAAGGTGGAGAAGGAGATATCCAGGTTAGAAAAAGTTAGGTCTAGCTGTCCACCTGATCACTTGACCCAAGCCCTTAAGGATTTGGTGAACCAACGATTGGCCTATAGAGTAAAACTGGATCAAAAAATTATAGGTCAATGGGCAGTCCACAAAATGGAAAATTATGAATATGGCGAAAAGCCAGGAGCCACTTTGGCATGGAAGGTTAAAACTGATAGAGTGAAGAATAACATCAACAAGCTGACTGTAGATGAGTCTGGCGCGACCTCATGTGATCAGGAGGAAATGCAGAGGTGTCTCCTGTCTCTGTGCTCAAAGCTCTATAAATAAGAGAGGGTACCACCCACAGATCAAATTCAAGACAGGATAAAAAGTAAAGCTTTACCTTGTCTGTCAAGAGAGGGCTGGGACTTACTAGAAGGCCCAATTTCTGAAGAAAAAATTAAGAGCAGCTTAAAAAAGATGAAAAATAACAAAGCAGCAGGGACAGATGTTCTTCCTGGGGAAATGTATAAGATCTTGGAAGACGTCATAGTGCCTAGACTCAGTGAGCTGTTTAAATTTATATACAGCCCCAAGGGTAAGATCCCACCGTCCTGGAAGAAAGCAATTTTAGTATTAATTCTGAAGCCCGGGAAAGACCCGCTTAGAGCTGACTCTTACAGACCGATCTCCCTGCTGAATGCAGATTATAAGATCTTTATTAGCATTCTGGCAGGGAGGTTGGTCAGGGTCGCTCCTCAACTGATTAATGAAGACCAAAAGGGTTTTTTGCCGGGAAGATTTATTCAAGAGCAAACCCTACAACTAATTGGCTGTATAGATCTGACAGTGGCATGGTCGGAACCATTGGCGGTAGCCGCATATGACGCCGCCAAGGCATTCAACCGCGTCAGTTGGGCATATCTCTGGGAGACCTTAAAGGTAATGGGGTTCAGACCATCATTTATAGGTACCCTTACCAGGTGCTATGAGGGGGCTTCTGCTGTCATTCTCCTTAACGGTTTATTGACATCAAGCTTTAGTATTCAAAGGGGAACAAGTCAGGGGTGTCCTATTTCACCCCTGTTATTTAATATCTATATTGAACCCCTGGCCCAAGCCTTGAGACTTGATATACAGATCACCCCATTTCAGGTATTCAACTTCAATTGTAAGCCAGGCCCTCTACGCAGATGACCTGCTGGTATATACTAACAATCCAGCAGAGGTGCTCCCCAGGGTGGAGGATACTTTGAGCGAGTTTGGCCTGTACTCTGGATACTCAGTCAACTCCTCCAAGACTGAGGTAATGTGCTGGGGCGTCGAAGGGTGGACTGGGAGGTGCTGTGGGGAGTTCAGGCACTTGGGGATTACTATAACACAAGATATTGAGGGTATCCCTGTGATTAACCTAAGGAAAGTTTCCAAAGAAATTGACCATCTTTTCTTGAAATGGCAGAATCTCCCCCTTACTATTTACGGCAGGGTAAACCTGGTTAAAATGGTTGCCTCGCCTAATTTTACATACTATTTTGGGGCTATTCCCCTAACCAATCCAAGGAAACTTATGGGTAAAATCTGAAGCAAAATAGGGAGTTTCATCTGGACTAATAAAAATTCCAGACAAGCCTGGAAGAACTGAAGTTAAAACGGAGGTTACTAATGGGCGGTCTCGCCCTTCCAGATGTGTTTTTCAGTTTAAAAACATTTGTTGCTTACTCTCTAGCCCTGCTGGATCCAATTGGGGGAAGATTCTGAATGCCATGGTCATTCTAGACGGAGGTAGAACTGGCTTTCTTTACAAATTTGGGGCTCTCAGATTTTTCAAAAAGGTACGATTAAAAGTATTAAGGTCAGCACTCAGTGTATGGCAAAATATCAAAGTGAGATGGGGAATAAGATATTATTCTGATTTTGCCCCGATTTGGGACTCTCCGGGTCTTCCTGTTTGCCTAAATGACAACTTGGCCATCCCCATTAAGAGGGCGGGAATTCTTTTCTGGTCTGATTTAGTATCTTTGGACGGCGTCCATCCATGGGATGTGCTAAGGGCAAAAATAGGTGACTCCTTCTCTCGCTTTAAATATCTACAAATATGCTCTTGGTATGCTGCTGAGAAGGACCTTATAGGTGATAACTGGGAGATTGAAAACACACTCCAAAATGTAAATCCCAGAAAGAAGGAGGTAGGGCTATGGTATAGATGTCTTCTTGACGCGGAGGATGTAGATCTTCTTCCCCCTATACAGTATGGAATCCATCAGTCCTGGAAGATGCATCTGTTAATTTCTATTTTTTTTTCCTCCAAAACCTATACAAGTATGTCAAGTCAGCCTCTTTAAAGAAGAATCATTTTTATATTTTAAATAGGTTATATTATACGCCACAAAAAATAGCAAGGTTTTCCCCAAATTCATTCCCCAAGTGTCCAAGGTGTGGTTTAGTGGAGGCGGGCGATCTACATATGTTTTTTGATTGTGTTCACCTAAGGAGTTTTTGGGAGAATCTGGAGAGGGCACTGGAGGGAATTTTTAATGTTAAACTTAATCTTAATCTTGTATTAGTAGTATTTGGTATCGATAACAACCTTATAAACCGACTCCATAATAAATTAATGGGTTTATTCCTTTGTTTCATATTAATGGCCTGGAGAGAGATCTGTAGGTTGTGGAAAGACCCTAGACCTCCGCAGTATGAGAGTTGGCTGGGAGTAGCATTCAGTATGGGGAGATTGGACCAAGGGGAGGAAAGTATTTGGTTACCACTAATCACCTGGATCACACAAATGAGGTCCAATGATTACTCCAAGCCTCGCAAAAAGAAGCTGGCCCGGTCGTCCAAAAAGCGAATGCAAGAGCATGGACCCATGGTGCCCAGGTTGGAATAGGGTCTTCATTGTGAAAATTGCAAAAGTTTATGGTGAAATGAGGACAAAAAAAAAAAGCATCCTCACGCCTAGACTGCAATGGTGTTCCTAGACCAGCGTTAACCCAGAGTGGTGTTCCATTAGCCTCGCACAGCACTGGATAACAGAAAACAACCTTGTACCACTTAGTGCCAAACTAAAACCTTGAGTTTCATGGAAGTGGCATGGGCATAGTATATAAACTGTCCTTTCTTGGATAGTGGTTTGTCCAGATAATTCTATCTGATGAGCTCACTCCAAGATAAGGGTGGTCTCTACGGGGAATTGTATCATTGGACTTCCATGACAATAGTGATATCAAGAAATTTCATACAGATTTGTTTCAATTATGCAATAAGTGCATTTATTGACTTATATTGAATTATATGCATCATTGGCAGAGCATTCATATATTTCTTTTTTAAAGAATAAGGTGCTCCTGCAGAGTGACAGGGCAGTGAAGGTGAGTAAAGTAACTAAGTAGTTTGCTTGTGTTTTATACAAAATATAAACTAGTGGACAGGTTTAAAAAAAAAATCAGGTGTGTCCATTGTAACATTTGTAACATCACAATCAGTCACATGTATATATTTTGTATATAACACAAGCTCACTACTTAGTCACTTTGCCCACCATCACAGCGCCGCCACTCTGCAGGAACATCTTATCCTTTGAAAAAAGAAAACATATGAATACTGTGCCATTGATGCATGTAATTTAATTAAATAAATGCAATCATCGCATAATTGAGATCAATCAGTATGATATTTTTTACTTCACTATTGTTGTGAAAGCCCAAAACTACACTTACCCCGTAGGGACCACTCTTTTTTGATAATAAGTGTCCAGACCAGAGTCTTTTCTTGTGATGTTAGTTCATGTTTATATCATATATAAGAAGGGGTTACCTAATTGATCTAAAATTTGAGGCTAGGGATCACAGTGATCATCTCTCATTGTGTTTAACAATGGTGGGATCCCTTTTCGAATCCTGGACTCAGGAAAATAATGCCAACGTATGAAACCCAAGACAACCGAGAGTTGGCAACAACTGAAGACCTCTAAAATGGCCATTCATTGAAGGCAATTGTGAAACTATGACAAGGTTCTATAATACTTTCTCAGATGTTTTAGCCCCTTATACAGATCTATCTATGCAAGAGATCCCCATTGTGCAGATTCATTGTACTATGGTAGACAAATTGAAACAGCTCTTGAGTAAAATCCCTAGAGAACATGGGCTAGTCGGTGCCGCTAATTGCCCCTCACATAACCATTGGTACAACAAAGATTGTTGTAAAGCTAAGAGTGAACTGCTAGTGGCCATGAGATCCAATGGCATTAAAGTATTACGGGACAGAAGGGCCAAGTTCAAGAGCAAACAGAAAAGGACTGGGATAACCGCATTTGGGATGACCTGATCACTGCAGCTAAGAATAAGGATCACTCTGGCTTTTGGAAAATATTAGTCATGGGCAATAAAACTGGAAGCGCCAGTCTGGATCTCTTCTCGGACCCAAGCACAAGGTATGGACATTTCTCGACACTGTATTCAGAGGCCACCTCTCAACCCAAATGTAGCTATACAACAAAGGTAACATGCCCCTCAGCATTCGCCCAGGGAGAATCAAACTTTGCCTCTTACTTTTAGTTTAGAAGACACAATGGCAGCAAAGCACTGGATGCTGATGAACAAGCCAGGGAAAGCCCCCAGCCCTAGTAAATTATATGACGACCTACTGAAACACGATAAAACAGTATGGGCACCTTACATAAATCTTCTTTGTAATGCTGTGGCAGCAGGAGCTCCATTTTCAGAGTCATGGAAAGGGGCAGAAATAATCCCAATTTTTTAAAACGGTAATCAACAAGATCCTGCCAACTATAGGCCTATAAGCCTAATAGATACTTTACAAGAGATCTACGCAAAACAAATTCTATCCAAACGTAATACTGTATAGAGGAAAAAACACATTTTATCACAGTACCAAGCGGGGTTCAGAGTGAGAATGAACTCAATTGACCAGGTCTTCAGACTGCTATGTATAGGTTGGACATACATAAATTTACTAAATGGACAACTGTACATAGCATTCATAGATTTGAAGTCTGCCTTCAACATTATCTGCAGGGATTCCCTCTGGAACTCCCTTGAAACTAAGGGAGTCCCTGATGACCTTCTGACTCAAATATTTTGGTTGCATGAAGACATCTACGCAAAATCAGATGCGGACCCAGGGGAAAACTTACACAGGCCATACCAATAAAGAGAGGAGTAAGGCAGAGATGTGTACTGGAATTGATTTGCTTTGGATTTTTTTTTATATTTGAGCTCTTGCCATATGTGGGTGTTAAGGGCCCGATGTAGGTGGCCATTTCAGGCCATTTACCGACCGGTAACGGCCGATTTCGGCTGTTACCGACCGGTAAATGGCCAATCGGTATGTAGGGGCCTAAATCCAAGGCCACATGTAGGTAAATCTACATTTACAGAATCGGTAAAATTACCAATTCGGTAAAATACCAAATTGGTAATTTTACCGATTCTGTAAATTCCATATGTAGGTGGGACTCTTCTGAGTCCCAAAGGCCTTAACGAATCGGTATTTTACCATGAAATCCAACTTCATGGTAAAATACCGATTCCGGTGTGCATGCACATGTGTGCATGCACACCTATGCCATGTGGCAGGCAGACCTGCCCCTAGGGCTGGTATGCCTGCCACATGGCACCCAATCCTGTTTAGGGGGTGCCAGGGGGTGTCAAAGGGACACCCCCTGCACCCTTGTGAAATTTGGTATTTACCGATTCGGTAAATACCGAATCGGTAAAGCCTATTGATTCCTATGGGCTTTGAAGCCCATAGGAATCAATAGGCTTTACCGATTCAGTATTTACCGAATCGGTAAATACCGCCTTTTACCGATTCGGTAAAAGGGAACATCTGGATTCCCTACATACCCACCCCTCACATTTACCGATTCTTAATTACCGAATCTGTAAAATTCGGTAATTTTCAGTAATTAAGAATCGGTAAATGTTACTTACCTACATCTGGCCCTAAGATCTTTATTACCTGCTTTTTGCTTGATCTGATACCACACCTTAATGTATGAGTATGATCTGCCCGGTGTTTAATTTTTTAATCCAAACTCAAGTCGCATTTGCGCAGGTGATGTACTGCTTGGTAATCATAATACCCTTTTGTAAATTTTAGTTATCAGGCTGTTTCATAAATCCGCGTCCTTTCCAGGCATTGCCACACTTGCATAAGTCAGGGTTGGGACCACTTTGTTTGCCATCACAGTTGGTAAGGGTTTAAGTGATGGCCCTTCCAATTTTTTTGTCAGAGTACTTAATTCAAATAATAGGGCACCAGCTCTTTGAGTCAGATATTTCCTCTGTTCTTTGAAGTTAAGTTTATCATCTATAAAAAAAACAGGTATTTATATGCTGAGACTTTCTCTAACTGTTTTCCTTTTAACCAAATATCAAGATGCGAGCCACAGCGGTTGGTAATCAACATGGTTTTGGTTTTTGAGATGTTTAATGCAAGCTTGTTTGCTGACAGGAAAGCCGAGAGTTCCGTTACTAATCTGGTTAGTCCGACCTTTGTTAGGCTCAGAAGTACTATATCATCTGCTTAAGCCAGATGGGTGAGCTGTAAAACACCTAGTTTCGGTGGATGGGCATTGCAATGGTTCAGTTTCCTGGAAAGATCTGAAATGAAGAGGTTGAATAAATGTGGAGCAAGAACACACCCCTGTTTGAGGCCAATCGTTGTGGGAACTTTTCTCGACAGTCGTGATCCATCACCTATTTTTATTTGCGACCAGGTATCCGGTTAAAATAGCAACAAACCCCTTAGAATGTTCTCCGGTATTGCCCATGTTCTCAGTTTCGCCCACAATAAATTACGATCTACACTATCAAAGGCCGCCTGAAGTTCGATAAAACACATATTCAGGTCCTGTTTAATACTCATGCACTTCTCCGCAATCATAGTGAGGGATAGGATGTTTGCTGTTGTTCCAATCCCCTTCCTGAACCCCATTTGATTAATGGGGATTAGGGCTTTTTCGCCTGACCAGGCTACCAAATCATTTAATAGTAAAGATGCAAAATATTTTGTCTCGACGTCCTGCAACGGTATCAGACGATAGTTGTTTGCTAATGATCTATCTCCACCTTTATAGATTGGCATGAATATTAATCCTTGCCAGCTTTCAGGTACTTGATTCAAATTTTGCACATCTGAGAACAGTTCCGCCAGGCAAGGCCCCCAAAATTCAGGGGCATATTTGTACGCCGCTTGTGGGATGCCATTCGGACCTGGCGCCCCATTGGTTTTTCCTATGTTTTAGTGTCTAAGTTTATAAGAGACAGTGGACCATACGAGTCCGGCAAGGTTGGGTCTTTGTCTGGTTTTAATATCGTTATTATGGTAGCTTCGCAAAAGGTCGGGGTGTACTCCGGTCTCCATGGCCTCCAGATAAACCTGTAGCAGCCTGGGGGCCAGGATATCCGCATATTCTCTATAGAATGCTGCCGTTAGGCCATCCGCCACTGGGGCTTTGTCCCTGGGCATGCTACTAATAACTTTTGTACCATCGTCTAGAGTAATGGGGAGTTCCATGTATTTCCTAGCTCCGTCATTGAACCAGGCCAGCCCTATATCGTCCAAGTAGTCTGTTATGTCAGTTTGTGACAGGTTTGTCTGGGACCTATACAGGTTTGAGTAGTATAGGGACATCTCCCCCAGTATATCAGGCGGTGTTCTGGCCATCTCACCACTATCTGTGTGCAACTCCGTGATGTAAGCAGCTCCCCTAGGAGTACTCAATAAGCCAGCCAATGTTTTACCTGGCCTGTCGCTTTCACCATACCTCCTGGCCCTGGCATGTTTAGATAGGTAAGCTGTCTCCCTCTCTGCCTCATCCTGAAACTCTGTAAGTTTGGTCCTGATTGTCGCTATGGTGTCAGACGATGGGTGCTGCACTTGTAAACGTTCCAGCTCCCCTATCTCCCGTTCTAGCTTGCTTAGTGTGTTACGGATATCACCCAGTACACCAGATTGCAACGCTATACAGTCTCCTCTGGTGACCTTCTTGAAGGCTTCCCAGAGTCATCCCGGTGAGTCCACTGAGCCCTCATTGAATGTGAAATATTCAGTGATTTTAGTACGCAACTCCTCCCGAAAAACCAAGTCTAGCAGTGCTGTGGATGGGAATCTCCAGGCAAATGGCTGGGCGTATGCAGGGGGGAGGCACAGCCTAATCTGGGCAGGAGCGTGTTTGGAGAATGTGCGGGGATGATGTGCGGCGTCAGTGAGCCAAATGTGTAAGTCCCTGGATAACAACCAGTAGTCTAGACGCGACCATGCGTTACGATGATGTGTGATACACGTACCTTCCTTGGCCGTTGGATGTAGGGCCCTCCAAGAATCTATCAAGTGATGGTCTTTAATGATATTATGCAATGTGTCTGCTGCCCTGGTGTGATGTGCCTGGGGTGAGCCTTGCTTATCCAGCATCATTGATAGGACCACGTTAAAGTCACCACCCCACAGGATCACAGTGTGCCCTAGTGTCTGTATCTTGTGCCATAATTCCTGAAACAATTCTGGGCTATCAATGTTTGGGCCATAGACATTAACCAGTGCTATTGGTGTATGACATAATTCTCCCTACAATATGATGTATCGTCCTTCACGATCCGTGACGTGCTATGGGTGCGCCAGTGTAGACCTCTGCACATAAGGATTGCGACTCCACTGGAGTAATTGGAATAGCTAGCCTCTACTACCATCTCCCAACGTCTGGTCTTCAATATCCCCGCTGATGCACTCGTCAGGTGTGTCTCCTGGAATCATATATCTACGCCATGTCTCGTAAGATACGAGTCAATTAGTCTCACCTTCCTCCGATCATTTAGGCCTCGGACATTCAATGTGAGGGACTTCAATGTGTTACCAGTGCGCGGGTGCACCATAGCTAAGCTCTAAGTTTAAGCATATAAGACGCCTGCAGTCGGGAGTGCAACGTAGAATGTCAATGTGTGCATACAGTTTCAAACAATAGACACTCCAGCGTAACTCTAAGTGGAATAGCGGACACAGAAGACCTACCACATGTGTGCAATTTTGAACTTTCCAAGGCAATACAGTAGACTTGGCGTCGAAGCACTCTAAAGAGGCACTCGGCCTCTTTAGTGGGGCCCGATGATGAAGCATGTCACCACCAGGTTGGTGAGTGAGGGCTTTATTAACTGACCTAAATGAGGCCAGTTTCCTTTTTCTGTTGCTCCTTTTTGTGGCCTTTTGAATACCATAGGACACACTTCCTCTGTTTCCGTCACTCTCGTGTCAAGAATGCTCACTCGTCCCTCTTGCTTATCCATTCGTTGAGTGATTCTGTCCATGCGTTCAGCCAGAGTGTCCATTTTAGAATCAATGCCCTGATGACTGGTTTTCAGTTCTTGAAACATTGTTCGGACGTCCTCCGCCGGCAGTCGGGCAGATGCTCCCTCTTCTACTGACTCCTGATCAACTGCTTCAGTCTCAGGTGGCTTGTTGGATTTTTTATCGAAATTAATTTGTGGTTGCCTCGTATCCGGCTTCCCCATGGTTATGCAGAGTCCGCTGTCGTTGTGGATCCGTACTTATATTAAGTGTGGCCTGTATCATCAGCCACACGGGCGCGTCACAGGGTGGTCTCTTACAGATGATGCATGTGCAATGTAGCAATGTACCTCGAGCCGTACACGTCAGCCAAGCCGGAACCTTTCATCAATCTCAAGTCGTCACTGATCCTGTGAGCCCCTCAGTCCGTGCTGCTCTATCTCACCGGCTTCAGGGTCCTTCAGGGCATTTTTAAATGTGCTACCACATTCTCCCTCACAGCTTAGGGATCTGCTTGTAGGAAGGATTATTAGTGTTATTGCACCTGCCGACCCCCAGGCCACCAGTCTTTCAGCACAGCGAGTGACCCCAACAGCACGTCTGCGCCAGCTCTCAGGGCTTCACTTAATGCCTCACGCGTCCAGGCGCTCTGGTGACAATCCGTGTCCGAACAGGGAGCAATTGTCTGGGCTATCCCCTGCTCACTTAAAGGGTTCTTCTCACCGGCCTCTCCTTAAACATTCATCTCTCAGTCATGCCATGTGGGCAGCGCGTGTGCTCTACCTTACAGGCCTCCAGGCGTCGCTTGCCCCTCTAACGTTGGGTCCTATGATGTGCCTTGCTGTGACCTGCTCAATTATAAGGCCGCTTGCTTCAAAGATCCCCAGGCTTGCAGATTCGCCCGCGATCTACGTGCTCTTCCAGGCCCGTCTGCTGCCTCTAAAATGGCGGCCGTCAGGGTCGGTCTCTTGTGCAGTCGCAATGATGGCAGGGCAGGTCCTCAAAGCCCCCACATCATAATGGGCCCCGTACACTTGTGGTCTTCGTCGCACAGGCCTCCTCCGACAGCTCCTGTCGCCTCCCTTTAGCTTACCGGGTTGCACACTCGGTCCGGTCCTCCGGCTGTCCCGGCTGTCAGGTTTTAGATCTTCTCGCTGCGGGCACCAGGCGGTTCAGTCCTTTTCTCCTCCGTCACTATGGTCCCCGCATGAGCCCCCAAGTGCAGTGTTGTGCCTACCGCTAGTTCCGCGGGGGGGGTGGGCACACGCCAATTGTGGATTTCTATGCCACTCTCGCCCAAGGTCTGGCGACACTTGCCTCGGGGCAGCCGGCCACACAAGCTCCCGGCCTCAGCTAGCTGCGTAGGCCTCTCCTCGGGCCCTAGTCTCTCCAAGCAATCTTCACGGTTTCTCCCCCAGGCACCGTCCTCAGGTCTGCACCGATGTGTGCAGTTCCGTAATCACACCTGGTACTGTGGGGTTTCGCCCGGTAGTCAACGTGTATGCAGCGGATATTCTCAAAATTAATGTGCTCGGCTGGTGGAGCTGCGTTAGTAAGCAGCCAATCCGCTGCACGGCCAAGCCACGCCCCCAACGCTCCAGTGGGTTAAACATGTGCAGACAAGGTTTTGCAAACTAGGTCTAATCACTTTTGGGATGTACACAGCACACTGACATCACTCTCAAAAAAGATCCTGAAAAATACAGATTGGGTGTATTTGCAAAACAGTATACATCATTGTTCTGAAATTGGTATGCTAACATCCCAGTCTTTTTTAAGAAAACCACACCCTCTTTTTTAACAATACTTGGACGAAGTTCAACCGCAACTGGCCAAGTCATCGTACACAATTCCTCGTACAGGAAGTTTTGCTTTGATGTCCTACAAGTTAACTGCAACACAGATAAATGGTTACATAATAATAGTAATGACAGAGAAGTATTGTGCTCTATGTCAGTAGTTGAGAATGACACCCACATACTGATCTTTTGCCCAGTGTATGCCATTCCAAGGAAAAAATGGATCAAACCCATTTGTCGGAATTTGGGAATTAGGTCACACTCAGGAGTAATTACTTTTTACTTTCCAATCTTTATTTCGGCCGTTTGGCCATAAAAGAAAACAGTACACATATACAATTACAATAAGTCAAAACATTAAAACATTGGAAGTACATATGTTAAAAATACTATAAAAACTGTGCATCTAAAATTTAAGGGGGACCCAACACCTTTAAAATACGGTTGCGCGTATGCCAAACATTGGTAAGAAATTTTGATAATGCGAGGACAGTTGGGCCAGAGAGATCAGATTTTAAAATCCTGTACATTGGAGCATGTTCCCTGCCACCCATATTCCTAATCAATGGGAGAAGCCAGTATTTCCGCGCTGCCCTGTAGGCTGGGCAGAAGAAGGCCACATGTAAATCAGTTTCCTCCAAAGCATCACAGGCCAAGCACTGCTTCGTAGTGGGGGGCGATGACCAAGTACTTGTAAAGGACCGAAAGGGCAGTGAGCCGTATCTCCATTGGAGAAACAGCTTCCTAGCAAGTACCGGAAAGATAGGATCCAATGCCCTCTCAAACCTATAAAGGTCCTTGCTTTGCAAAAACACAGAGGATAGAGACCCTTCTACCTGGGTAACTCGGGCCCTAGCTAATTTGTGTTCGTGGTATACGTTAGTCAGGGACCTTTTAGAGATGTTCAGTGCGGCATTCGCAGGGTCAGTCCATAGGTCAGGGAGCCCTAGTTCCATGCAGGTGGATTGGATGTTTTTGACCCAAGGGATACGGAGCGCTTTTGGGTGGTTCAATAATTCTGCCAGTTCCGCCCTGTATGCTGCTAGATCATTACTGCTCCACAACCTACGCCAGAAGGCTATGGGTCTCAGGCTTATTTCATCAGATAATGGTCGTAGACCGAGGTCAAGCCGCAAAGGGAGGAGCGGGGTACTGGGGGGAAGCGCGGTTATCTGTCTTATAAACTTGTTTTCTGTTAGTGACAGGCTACGGCATGGTGAGTGTCCCCACAGTTCCGCCCCGTACATGATCGCTCCCCTGGCCTGAGCCTTGTATATCTGGATTAGGGCCCCAAACGGGCGATATGAAGAGCCGGTCATCATCCGGGCGATACCCCCAGTGGTTTGTGTAAGTTTGAGGTTCGCCCTACTCTGGTGGGATCCCCAAGTCATGGTTTCATTAAGAGTCACACCTAGATATTCAAAGGTGGCAACCCTCTCGAGCCGTACTGCTCCCAATTGCGGATTCGGCCGCAATTTTTGGCTTGGATTTAAAACCATGAATTTAGTTTTGGCCGCATTGATTTCTAGCCCCCTGTCCGTACAGAAGGCTACAAATGAATCAAGGATCCTCTGTATCTCCATGGGGGTTTTAGATAGCAGCAGGGTGTCGTCCGCGAACATGATTGCGGGCACCCTGCTGCCATTTAGTTTGGGGGCGTCAGTATAGTCGGTGGCATTTAGGTGGGCGATTACCCCGTTGACGAAGAGGCAAAACAGGGTCGGTGCCAACACACAACCCTGCCTTACCCCTCGGTCAACGGGGAATCTATCGGTCAATTCCCCCGACCTCCCACACCTCACTCGGGCATAATTATTATGGTGGAGCCTCTGTAAGATTACTAGGATGTCCGGGGGGACGCCCATCTCTGCCAAGACGCTCCAGAGTTTTCCCCTGGGCACCAGATCGAATGCGGCCCGTAAGTCCACAAAAATTGTGTACAGACTGCCGCCCTCGAATATTGCTGCCCTCCAATAAATAAGATTCAACCTAAAAACCTGGTCCACTGTGGATACCCCCTTCCTAAATCCCGCCTGATAGGGACTAAGGGCACCCACCTCTTCCATCCAATCCTGGAGGCGATTCAGCGAAACCCTGCCAAACAGCTTCTGTGCCACGTCGATTAAGCTGATGGGTCTGTAGTTGGCCGGGAGGAGAGGCGAGCCCTTTTTAAAGATAGGGACCACCTCTGCCCCCAGCCAAGTACCAGGAATTTCCATGCCGCTTAGAACTCCATTGAAAAGGGCAGTAAGGTAGGGGGCCCATACAATGGGCTCCTGTTTGAACATATCCCCAGGTAAGCCATCCAGTCCTGGCACCTTTCCAGAAGCAAGACCTGAGATGGCAGCGGTGACCTCACCCAGCGTTATCAGCTCTCCTTCATAGCCTGGCCAACCAACCTCGGTGACAGTAGGAGATTCTCCCGGCTCAGAGCTGTAAAGAGACTGGAAGTGAGCCTGCCACACCCCTGGGGCAATATTGGGCTCTATTGCCGATTGAAGGTGCCCCGACCCCCCATTCACTATCCTCCAGAAGAGACGTTGGTTTTGGATCGCTAGGGCCTTGCTAAGTTCTTCCCACTGATTTTCCTCTCACTCGGCCTTAGCGTGGGCAACTAGTTTCTTGTAAGCCCGCCTGCTTTGTCTTAGGCTATCCCCCCCTAGTCCCTCCTTAATAAGTCTGAGGAGTTCTGCTTTTGCCCTTCTGCATGCCGGATTGTACCATGTTGTTTTGCCTTGCCGCCCCTGTCTAGGTTTTCGTGAGCTACTAGAGAGATGAGGGGCCGCAGCTTTTATAAGGTCCTCATGAGCCTTGTACAATTTAGCCCGGGAATCATTATTACTTGCCTCGTTGTCCGAGCTCCCCACAGTTTCCAAGATGGGAGTTATTCCCTCATAGAGCATGGGGAGTTTGTTCTTTCTTGTAACCAAGTGCTCCCACCGGATTCTTCCCCTACTATTTTCCAGGAGAAGCGCAGGTTTATTCCCTTCTACATTGGTCACAGGGACTTGAGGGCCAGGATTGACAAGGTCGAGCTCGAGCGCATTATGGTCGCTATCTGACCGTTCCATAACCCTAAAATCCTGAATAGTCGGCCACTTCACTATTTGGGCCAGGACATAATCCAGGCGAGACTCTCTTCCCAGTCTGTTGTAGGTGGTTTTACTGGGTATATCTGATTTCATTCGCCCGTTGCAGGCTCTGATTCCGAACTTTTTTAAAACTGATCTCAGAGAATTAATTTTAGTGTAAGTAGATATTTCTTTGCTGTTAACCTAATACGTAAGGGAAAAGGTATGACATTCTAGTTATTCTTTGTTGATTACATTTGAAATGTTTTAATATTATATACTGTTCAAGCACCTTACTGCATTTGCACTTTACCAATTCTTGCCGTGATTTATTATCCCGTCTACGATAGAAAATGATAGGACAACATAAGAACTAGTATCCATGTTTTTATACTTGTAACCGATGTATCTGGTATTTATTTTAAAATAAGCCCTGAGTATTTGACCGCTACTGGAGGAATGTGGGCATGCTTGATATCTGATCTTACCATTAAGTATGTATGAAATGTTACAAATTGCACCTTTTATGGTTTTATGAACCGAATAAAGATTATTGAAGTGAATATATAAGGGGACATTTACAAATGATGGATGCATCGCAACACATTCATTCCCTTATTTTTCATTGTGTCCTTCATCCACTTGCTACTACGTTAATCCTAATTTTTGGTTCTTGCAGGGGGAACTTCCACTGGATCAATGTTTGCATATGTTTCCATGGCTCTTTCCTCTTTTCGAGAAAGTGGAAGTAGGAGTTTTGTGCCCTGCTACCAACGTCTGTATTAATCTTCATCTTCCACCAAGTGCTACACATTTGCTAAGGAGTTCATCTTTAAACTCGTGGTTTTTTACTCCTAACTGGGACCCTCTTAAGGAGACATTTTACACCTTTTATGAGTATTTTAATTGGTTTTCCTCGGGCAGGCAAAGTCAACTGGCTTTCTCAGCATCTAGTCAATGGCTCACATTTACAAACGAAAGCGTGTGCCAACCTGGTGAATCATCACAATTCTACACTTCCTCACAAGAGCAAATTGCTTGTGGGAAGAAGGTGATATTAGAGACTGTGTTGGGGGAATACAACTCACCCTTTGTCACTCCAGGACTACAGGGACAATAATGCAGTAACACCACACATTCACGCATACTTCCCCAATAATAAAACAGTACAAACTTCCAATTTTGTTGGGGTTCTTTTGTATTTCAAAATTGTAAAACAGATTAGCAAGACTGTTAGACTCGGGGGTCTCTGGTTGGCACAGGTATGCGCTTGTGACAAACAGGAACCCTCTCCTCTGTTCAGGGTAAGAGAACTACTCCTTTAGAAATAACCCTTGCTCACCCTCTAGGTAGTGTGGCACGAGCAGACAAGGCTAATCTTCAGCGCAATAGTTAGTTAAGCATTTATGATCACATACAGGAAACCCACTGACCCACCACAAACGAACACCAGTCGTAGGATTGTATCAAAAATACGTAGACTTTATGTAAAAATAGATGCAGAATTATCACAAGACCATATAACATTTAATGAATGAAGGCCACCAGATTTAAATAGGCAATTGTTCTTAAGTGTTCTTGGTCAGCAAGGTACGATGACAGGGAAAACAAACGTTGCGGACCCTGGATCCGATGCGAACTCGGGATAGAGTTCCAATGTACCTTGCGATGATTGTCCGAGGCGTTTCAGGTGTGGCTACTGGTGAGGGCGGACCCTGGACGAGGCCAACGGTTCTCCTAAAGGAACTATCCGGCTCGGAGCCCCCTCAAGGTGCGAGGCGGGTGAGCGGGATGGTGCGGTGGGTTGTGGCGATCCGGGATCTGATGCCGGTCACAGGGTGAGGCACCTTTCAGGCCTGCGGGGCATACTACTTCTTAGCACACCAGTTCGTACCTGTGGATCTGTGTGGAGCGTCGCGTTCTCGGGCAGATGGGTGCAGCACCGGGCCTTCGGTACCACAGTACGGAAGACCTTCTTGAGGTGCGGCACGGCCTTGGTATGCAGAAGGGCAAAGCGAGACAGTCAGGTACGTTACGACGTACGGACCGTCCGAGGGTATCAGATGCGCTCTGTGCAGATTCCGGCGAGAGGAGATGAGAGGAGCACAGCGTGCTCCGTAGCAGGCGAGGTGACAGGAGAGTGAGCGGCCCGGCACTTAAGCGGAGAGCGACTCAAGGTTGAGCGGGGCTCTCTGCGGCGGGCGACCAGGCTCCGAGCTGTCACGACCTTGGAGGGCGAAGGCACCTGAGTCACAACTCTGGCGAGGGAATAAGAACTAAAGGCCCAACAGCAAACGGGCACAGGCAGAATAGAACCCAATGGTCCTGGGGTTCCGTTCAGGGGGCACGCTCATGATCAAGCCCTTGGAGATAGCTTCAGGCACAAGTCTTCTAAGTCCTTTCTGGTCTTTTCCTCTCCTTCCTCAGCAAGGCACCACTGCAGTATTCCTTCTCCTCAGCTTCTCTTGGTCCTTCTAGTCGGGCAGAGGTTCGTTGTGGTCAAACCTTGATCTAGGGCCAGATGTAGGTCGACATTTACCGACCGGTAACGGCCGATTCGGCCGTTACCGACCGGTAAATGGCTATTCTAGATGTAGGTGGCCTTTTTTACCGATTCGGTAAATTTACCGAATCAGTATTTTTACCGATTCGGTAATTTTGAGATGTAGGTGGGACTCTTTTGAGTCCCACAGGCCTTACCGAATCTGTATTTTACCACCCAATCCAATTGGGTGGTAAAATACTGATTCCAGGTGTGCATGCACACCTATGGCATGTGACAGGCGGACATGTCTGTGTGTCGCATGTCACACATGCCTTAAATCGGGGTGCTAGAGGGTGTCAAAGTGACACCCCCTGCACCCTTGCAAAATTGGGTATTTACTGAATCGGTAAATACCGATTCGGTAATGCTCATTGATTCCTATGGGCTTCAATGCCCATAGGGATCAATGGGCATTACCGAATTGGTATTTACCGATTCGGTAAATACAGATTCTTCCAGAATCGGTAATTCAATTACCGATTTTCCCGACATCTCCCCCCTTCGATTTTACCGATTTATAAATACCGAATCGGTAAAATTCGGTATTTATGAATCGGTAAAATATACTTACCTACATCTGGCCCCTAATTTCTTAGGAGCAGGGCTTCTACCTTTATACTCGGTTTCTTTTGTCTTGGCAGGCCAGGGGGCTGGGGATAGCCAAAGCAAAGTTTAGGTGCAGGAGACATTACAAAACGATCAAAAAACGAAGAAAAGAGATGCATTATATTGTACGGTGAACATCACTGACATGGCCTCAGTAGGATTACTGTACCGAGTTTTGCAATGTGTGTTTAATTGCAGCTTGATGCCTCTTCTTAAGCACTGCTTAGAGACACTGTTCCTATTATTATTTTCATTATGTATGCTTGCACATTTTGTTCGACTGCGTGCAAATCAAGCATAGCAATGAGCCTACAGGCAAGCGATTGGGGGTGATTGTGCTGCCATTTCTGAGAAAAAATGGCATTGGAAAGCGAGTGCAGTAGGAGTCAGAAGCGCGAGCCTAAAAAAGTACAGAGAAGATTATTATTTTAAACAAGCATTGGAAATGCAATAGGTCTCGCATTAGAAAAGTTGGAGTTATTGGTCTTGTAAATGACATATTTTATTTATTTGTTGGTTTTTAAAATTGCTAAATTGATGGCTTTGTCATTTACAATGCCAATAGTTATAACTTTCGCGAATGTGACACCTATAGCATTTGGAATGCAACATGTTTTGTATTTACGTGACTTAGATGGCAGCTCTGGTCGTTAGGCCACATCTCCAGAGAGCAGGAGAGTGCAGCAGGGGAAAGAAGCACAGCAATGCAATAGGTCTCGCATTAGGAAAGTTTGAGCTATTGGTATTGTAAAGGACACATTTTTTATTTATGTGCTTGTTTTGAAAATAGCGAAATAATAGCTTTGTTATTTACAATGCCAATAGTTTTATCTTTCGCAAATGTGACACCTATTGTAACACATTATGTGTTGTGAGGGTGGGTGAGGGTGAGGGGTTGAGGGTGAGGGGTTGAGGGTGAGTGAGGGTGAGGGGTTGAGGGTGAGTGAGGGTGAGGGGTTGAGGGTGAGTGAGGGTGAGTGAGGGTGAGTGAGGGTGAGGGGTTGAGGGGGAGGGGTCGAGGGTGAGGGGTTGAGGGTGAGGGAGGGTGAGGGGTTGAGGGTGAGTGAGGGTGAGGGGTTGAGGGTGAGTGAGGGTGAGGGTGAGTGAGGGTGAGGGGTTGAGGGTGAGTGAGGGTGAGTGAGGGGTTGAGGGTGAGTGAGGGTGAGTGAGGGTGAGGGTGAGGGTGAGTGAGGGTGAGGCTGAGGGGTTGAGGGTGAGTGAGGGTGAGTGAGAGTGAAGGTGAGTGAGGGGTTGAGGGTGAGGGGTTGAGGGTGAGTGAGGGTGAGGGTGAGGGGTTGAGGGTGAGTGAGGGTGAGGGGTTGAGGGTGAGTGAGGGTGAGGGGTTGAGGGTGAGTGAGGGTGAGGGTGAGTGAGGGTGAGGGTGAGTGAGGGTGAGGGGTTGAGGGTGAGTGAGGGTGGGTGAGGGTGAGTGAGGGTGAGTGAGGGTGAGTGAAGGTGAGTTAGGGTGAGTGAGGGCGAGTGAGGGTGAGTGAGGGTGAGTGAGGGTGAGTGAGGGTGAGGGTGAGTGAGGGTGAGTGAGGGTGAGGGGTTGAGGGTGAGTGAGGGTGAGTGAGGGTGAGTGAGGGTGAGGGGTTGAGGGGGAGGGGTCGAGGGTGAGGGGTTGAGGGTGAGGGAGGGTGAGGGGTTGAGGGTGAGTGAGGGTGAGGGGTTGAGGGTGAGTGAGGGTGAGGGTGAGTGAGGGTGAGGGGTTGAGGGTGAGTGAGGGTGAGTGAGGGGTTGAGGGTGAGTGAGGGTAAGTGAGGGTGAGGGTGAGTGAGGGTGAGGCTGAGGGGTTGAGGGTGAGTGAGGGTGAGTGAGAGTGAAGGTGAGTGAGGGGTTGAGGGTGAGGGGTTGAGGGTGAGTGAGGGTGAGGGTGAGGGGTTGAGGGTGAGTGAGGGTGAGGGGTTGAGGGTGAGTGAGGGTGAGGGGTTGAGGGTGAGTGAGGGTGAGGGTGAGTGAGGGTGAGGGTGAGTGAGGGTGAGGGGTTGAGGGTGAGTGAGGGTGGGTGAGGGTGAGTGAGGGTGAGTGAAGGTGAGTTAGGGTGAGTGAGGGCGAGTGAGGGTGAGTGAGGGTGAGTGAGGGTGAGTGAGGGTGAGGGTGAGTGAGGGTGAGTGAGGGTGAGGGGTTGAGGGTGAGTGAGGGTGAGGGTGGGTGAGGGTGAGTGAGGGTGAGGGGTTGAGGGTGAGTGAGGGTGAGGGGTTGAGGGTGAGTGAGGGTGAGGGTGAGGGTGAGGGATTGAGGGTGAGGGGTTGAGGGTGAGTGAGGGTGAGTGAGGGTGAGGGGTTGAGGGTGAGTGAGGGTGAGGGTGAGTTAGGGTGAGGGGTTGAGGGTGGGTGAGGGTGAGTGAGGGTGAGGGGTTGAGGGTGAGTGAGGATGAGTGAGACTGAGGGTGAGGGTGAGGGGTTGAGGGTGAGTGAGGATGAGTGAGAGTGAGGATGAGTGAGATGTTGAGGGTGAGGGGTTGAGGGTGAGTGAGGGTGAGGGTGAGGGGTTGAGGGTGAGTGAGGGTGAGGGGGTGAGGGTGAGTGAGGGTGAGGGTGAGTGAGGGTGAGTGAGGGTGAGTGAGGGTGAGGGTGAGTGAGGGTGAGTGAGGGTGAGTGAGGGTGAGGGTGAGTGAGGGTGAGTGAGGGTGAGGGTGAGTGAGGGTGAATGAGGGTGAGTGAGGGTGAGGGTGAGGGGTTGAGGGTGAGTGAGGGTGAGTGTGAGTGAGGGTGAGTGAGGGTGAGGGGTTGAGGGTGAGTGAGGGTGAGGGGTTGAGGGTGAGTGAGGGTGAGGGTGAGTGAGGGTGAGGGGTTGAGGGGGAGGGGTTGAGGGTGAGTGAGGGGTTGAGGGTGAGGGGTTGAGGGTGAGTGAGGGTGAGGGGTTGAGGGTGAGTGAGGGTGAGGGGTTGAGGGTGAGTGAGGGTGAGGGTGAGTGAGGGTGAGGGGTTGAGGGTGAGTGAGGGTGAGTGAGGGTGAGGGTGAGTGAGGGTGAGGGTGGGTGAGGGTGAGGGGTTGAGGGTGAGTGAGGGTGAGGGTGAGTGAGGGTGAGGGGTTGAGGGTGAGTGAGGGTGAGTGAGGGTGAGGGTGAGGGGTTGAGGGTGAGTGAGGGTGAGGGTGAGCGAGGGTGAGTGGGGGTGAGGGGTTGAGGGTGAGTGAGGGTGAGGGGTTGAGGGTGAGTGAGGGTGAGGGTGAGGGTGAGGGTGAGTGAGGGTGAGGGGTTGAGGGTGAGGGGTTGAGGGTGAGTGAGGGTGAGGGGTTGAGGGTGAGTGAGGGTGAGGGGTTGAGGGTGAGTGAGGGTGAGGGGTTGAGGGTGAGTGAGGATGAGTGAGAGTGAGGGTGAGTGAGGGGTTGAGGGTGAGGGGTTGAGGGTGAGTGAGGGTGAGGGGTTGAGGGTGAGTGAGGGTGAGGGGTTGAGGGTGAGTGAGGGTGAGGGTGAGTCAGGGTGAGGGTGAGTGAGGGTGAGTGAGGGTGAGGGTGAGTGAGGGTGAGGGTGAGTGAGGGTGAGGAGTTGAGGGTGAGTGAGGGTGAGTGAGGGTGAGGGTGAGTGAGGGTGAGTGAGGGTGAGGGGTTGAGGGTGAGTGAGGGTGAGGGGTTGAGGGTGAGTGAGGGTGAGGGTGAGTGAGGGTGAGGGGTTGAGGGTGAGTGAGGGTGAGTGAGGGTGAGGGGTTGAGGGTGAGTGAGGGTGAGGGGTTGAGGGTGAGTGAGGATGAGTGAGAGTGAAGGTGAGTGAGGGTGAGGGTGAGTTAGGGTGAGGGTGAGTGAGGGTGAGGGTAAGTGAGGGGTTGAGGGTGAGTGAGGGTGAGGGAGGGTGAGGGTGAGTGAGGGTGAGGGTGAGTGAGGGTGAAGGTGAGTGAGGGTGAGGGGTTAAGGGTGAGTGAGGGTGAGGGTGAGTGAGGGTGAGTGAGGGTGAGTGAGGGTGAGGGGTTGAGGGTGAGTGAGGGTGAGGGTGAGTGAGGGTGAGGGTGAGTGAGGGTGAGGGTGAGTGAGGGTGAGGGGTTGAGGGTGAGGGGTTGAGGGTGAGTGAGGGTGAGTGAGGGTGAGGGGTAGAGGGTGAGTGAGGGTGAGGGGTTGAGGGTGAGTGAGGGTGAAGGGTTGAGGGTGAGTGAGGGTGAGGGTGAGTGAGGGTGAGGGGTTGAGGGTGAGTGAGGGTGAGGGTAAGTGAGGGTGGGTGAGGGTGAGGGGTTGAGGGTGAGTGAGAGTGAGGGTGGGTGAGGGGTTGAGGGTGAGGGGTTGAGGGTGAGTGAGGGTGAGGGGTTGAGGGTGAGTGAGGGTGAGGGTGAGTGAGGGTGAGTGAGGGTGAGTGAGGGTGAGGGTGAGTGAGGGTGAGTGAGGGTGAGTGAGGGTGAGTGAGGGTGAGTGAGGGTGAGTGAGGGTGAGGGTGGGTGAGGGGTTGAGGGTGAGTGAGGGTGAGGGGTTGAGGGTGAGTGAGGGTGAGTGAGGGTGAGGGTGAGTGAGGGTGAGGGGTGAGGTGAGTGAGGGTGAGGGTGAGGGTGAAGGTGAGTGAGGGTGAGGGTGAGTGAGGGTGAGGGTGAGGGTGAGGGTGAGTGAGGGTGAGGGGTTGAGGGTGAGTGAGGGTGAGGGTGAGGGGTTGAGGGTGAGTGAGGATGAGTGAGAGTGAGGGTGAGGGGGTTGAGGGTGAGTGAGGATGAGTGAGAGTGAGGGTGAGTGAGGGTTGAGGGTGAGGGGTTGTGGGTGAGTGAGGGTGAGGGTGAGGGGTTGAGGGTGAGTGAGGGTGAGGGGGTGAGGGTGAGTGAGGGTGAGGGTGAGTGAGGGTGAGTGAGGGTGAGGGTGAGTGAGGGTGAGTGAGGGTGAGGGTGAGGGTGAGTGAGGGTGAGTGAGGGTGAGGGTGAGTGAGGGGTCAGGGTGAGTGAGGGTGAGGGTGAGGGGTTGAGGGTGAGTGAGGGTGAGTGAGGGTGAGTGAGGGTGAGGGTTGAGGGTGAGTGAGGGTGAGGGGTTGAGGGTGAGTGAGGGTGAGGGTGAGTGAGGGTGAGGGGGTTGAGGGTGAGGGGTTGAGGGTGAGTGAGGGGTTGAGGGTGAGGGGTTGAGGGTGAGTGAGGGTGAGGGGTTGAGGGTGAGTGAGGGTGAGGGGTTGAGGGTGAGTGAGGGTGAGGGTGGAGTGAGGGTGAGGGGTTGAGGGTGAGTGAGGGTGAGTGAGGGTGAGGGTGAGTGAGGGTGAGGGTGAGTGAGGGTGAGGGTGGTTGAGGGTGAGGGTGAGGGGTTGAGGGGTGAGTGAGGGTGAGTGAGGGTGAGGGTGAGTGAGGGTGAGGGTGAGGGGTTGAGGGTGAGTGAGGGTGAGTGAGGGTGAGGGTGAGGGGTTGAGGGTGAGTGAGGGTGAGTGAGGGTGAGGGTGAGCGAGGGTGAGTGGGGGTGAGGGGTTGAGGGTGAGTGAGGGTGAGGGGTTGAGGGTGTAGTGAGGGTGAGGGTGAGTGAGGGTGAGGGGTTGAGGGTGAGGGGTTGAGGGTGAGTGAGGGTGAGGGGTTGAGGGTGAGTGAGGGTGCGGGGTTGAGGGTGAGTGAGGATGAGTGAGAGTGAGGGTGAGTGAGGGGTTGAGGGTGAGGGGTTGAGGGTGAGTGAGGGTGAGGGGTTGAGGGTGAGGGGTTGAGGGTGAGTTAGGGTGAGGGGTTGAGGGTGAGTGAGGATTAGTGAGAGTGAGGGTGAGTGAGGGGTTGAGGGTGAGGGGTGAGGTGAGTGAGGGTGAGGGTTGAGGGTGGAGGGTGAGGGGTGAGTGAGGGTGAGGGGTGAGGTGTGAGGGTGAGGGTGAGTGAGGGTGAGGGTGAGTGAGGTGGTGGTGAGGGGTTGAGGGTGAGTGAGGGTGAGGAGGGTGAGGGTGAGTGAGGGTGAGGGTGAGTGAGGGTGAGGGTGAGTGAGGGTGAGGGGTTAAGGGTGAGTGAGGGTGAGGGTGAGTGAGGGTGAGTGAGGGTGAGTGAGGGTGAGGGGTTGAGGGTGAGGGGTTGAGGGTGAGTGAGGGTGAGGGGTTGAGGGTGAGTGAGGGTGAGGGGTTGAGGGTGTGTGAGGGTGAGGGTGAGTGAGGGTGAGGGGTTGAGGGTGAGTGAGGGTGAGGGTAAGGGAGGGTGGGTGAGGGTGAGGGGTTGAGGGGTGAGTGAGAGTGAGGGTGAGTGAGGGGTTGAGGGTGAGGGTTGAGGGTGAGTGAGGGTGAGGGGTTGAGGGTGAGTGAGGGTGAGGGTGAGTGAGGGAGGGAGTGAGGGTGAGTGAGGGTGAGTGAGGGTGAGTGAGGGTGAGGTGAGTGAGGGTGAGTGAGGGTGAGGGAGTGTGAGGGGTGAGGTGAGGTGAGGGTGGTTGAGGGTTGAGGGTGAGTGAGGGTGAGTGAGGGTGAGGGAGGGTGAGGTGGTGAGGGTGAGGGTGAGGGGTTGAGGGTGAGTGAGGTGAGGGTGGGTGAGGGTGAGTGAGGGTGAGGGGTTGAGGGTGAGGGGTTGAAGGTGAGTGAGGGTTAGTGAGGGTGAGGGTGAGTGAGGGTGAGGGTGAGTGAGAGTGAGGGGTTGAGGTGAGGGGTTGAGGGTGAGTGAGGTGAGGGTGAGTGAGGGTGAGGGTGAGGGTGAGGGGTTGAGGGTGAGTGAGGGTGAGGGGTTGAGGGTGGGTGAGGGTGAGTGAGGGTGAGGGTGAGTGAGGGTGAGGGGGTTGAGGGTGAGTGAGAGTGAGGGTGAGTGAGGGGTTGAGGGTGAGGGGTTGAGGGTGAGTGAGGGTGAGGGGTTGAGGGTGAGTGAGGGTGAGGGGTTGAGGGTGAGGGTGAGTGAGGGTGAGTGAGGGTGAGGGTGAGTGAGGGTGAGTGAGGGTGAGGGTGAGTGAGGGTGAGGTGTGAGTGAGGGTGAGTGAGGGTGAGGGAGGGTGAGTGAGGGTGAGGGTGAGTGAGGGTGAGGGGTTGGGGGTGAGTGAGGGTGAGGGGTTGAGGGTGAGTGAGGGTGAGTGAGGGTGAGGGGTGAGGGTGAGTGAGGGTGAGTGAGGGTGAGGGTGAGTGAGGGTGAGGGTGAGTGAGGGTGAGGGGTTGAGGGTGAGGGGTTGAGGGTGAGGGGTTGAGGGTGAGTGAGGGTGAGGGTTGAGGGTGAGTGAGGGTGAGGGTGAGTGAGGTGAGGGTGAGTGAGGGTGAGTAAGGGTGAGTGAGGGTGAGTGAGGGTGAGTGAGGGTGAGGGTGAGTGAGGGTGAGTGAGGGTGAGTGAGGGTGAGTGAGGGTGAGGGTGAGTGAGGGTGAGGGTGAGTGAGGGTGAGGGGTTGAGGGTGAGTGAGGGTGAGGGGTTGAGGGTGAGTGAGGGTGAGGGTGAGTCAGGGTGAGGGTGAGTGAGGGTGAGTGAGGGTGAGGGGTTGAGGGTGAGGTGAGGGTGAGTGAGGGTGAGTGAGGGTGAGTGAGGGTGAGGGTGAGTGAGGGGTGAGGGTGAGTGAGGGTGAGTGGGGTGAGGGTGAGTGAGGGTGAGGAGTGAGGGTGAGTGGGTGAGTGAGGGTGAGGGTGAGTGAGGGTGAGTGAGGGTGAGGGGTTGAGGGTGAGTGAGGGTGAGGGTTGAGGTGAGTGAGGGTGAGGGTGAGTGAGGGTGAGGGTTGAGGGTGAGGGTTTAGGGTGAGTGAGGTGGTGAGGGTGAGGGGTTGAGGGTGAGTGAGGGTGAGGGGTTGAGGGTGAGTGAGGGTGAGGGTTGAGGGTGAGTGAGGGTGAGGGTGAGTGAGGGTGAGGGTGTGTGAGGGTGAGGTGAGTGAGGGGTTGAGGGTGAGTGAGGTGAGGGAGGGTGAGGGTGAGTGAGGGTGAGGGTGAGTGAGGGTGAGGGTGAGTGAGGGTGAGGGGTTAAGGTGAGTGAGGGTGAGGGTGAGTGAGGGTGAGTGGGGTGAGTGAGGGTGAGGGGTTGAGGGTGAGGGGAGGGTGAGTGTGAGTGAGGGTGAGTGAGGGTGAGGGTGAGGGTGAGTGAGGGTGAGGGGTTGAGGGTGAGGGGTGAGGGTGAGTGAGGGTGAGCGGTTGAGGGTGAGTGAGGGTGAGGGGTTGAGGGTGAGTGAGGGTGAGGGTGAGTGAGGGTGAGGGGTTGAGGGTGAGTGAGGGTGAGGGTAAGGGAGGGTGGGTGAGGGTGAGGGGTTGAGGGTGAGTGAGAGTGAGGGTGAGTGAGGGGTTGAGGGTGAGGGGTTGAGGGTGAGTGAGGGTGAGGGGTTGAGGGTGAGTGAGGGTGAGGGTGAGTGAGGGTGAGGGTGAGTGAGGGTGAGTGAGGGTGAGTGAGGGTGAGGGTGAGTGAGGGTGATGTGAGGGTGAGTGAGGGTGAGGGTGAGTGAGGGTGAGGGTGGGTGAGGGGTTGAGGGTGAGTGAGGGTGAGGGGTTGAGGGTGAGTGAGGGTGAGTGAGGGTGAGGGTGAGTGAGGGTGAGGGGTGAAGGGTGAGTGAGGGTGAGGGGTGAGGGTGAGTGAGGGTGAGGGTGAGTGAGGGTGAGGGTGAGTGAGGGTGAGGGGTTGAGGGTGAGTGAGGGTGAGGGTGGGTGAGGGTGAGTGAGGGTGAGGGGTTGAGGGTGAGGGGTTGAAGGTGAGTGAGGGTTAGTGAGGGTGAGGGTGAGTGAGGGTGAGGGTGAGTGAGAGTGAGGGGTTGAGGGTGAGGGGTTGAGGGTGAGTGAGGGTGAGGGTGAGTGAGGGTGAGGGTGAGGGTGAGGGGTTGAGGGTGAGTGAGGGTGAGGGGTTGAGGGTGGGTGAGGGTGAGTGAGGGTGAGGGGGAGTGAGGGTGAGGGGTTGAGGGTGAGTGAGAGTGAGGGTGAGTGAGGGGTTGAGGGTGAGGGGTTGAGGGTGAGTGAGGGTGAGGGGTTGAGGGTGAGTGAGGGTGAGGGGTTGAGGGTGAGGGTGAGTGAGGGTGAGTGAGGGTGAGGGTGAGTGAGGGTGAGTGAGGGTGAGGGTGAGTGAGGGTGAGGGTGAGTGAGGGTGAGTGAGGGTGAGGGAGGGTGAGTGAGGGTGAGGGTGAGTGAGGGTGAGGGGTTGGGGGTGAGTGAGGGTGAGGGGTTGAGGGTGAGTGAGGGTGAGTGAGGGTGAGGGGTTGAGGGTGAGTGAGGGTGAGTGAGGGTGAGGGTGAGTGAGGGTGAGGGTGAGGGAGGGTGAGGGGTTGAGGGTGAGGGGTTGAGGGTGAGGGGTTGAGGGTGAGTGAGGGTGAGGGGTTGAGGGTGAGTGAGGGTGAGGGTGAGTGAGGGTGAGGGTGAGTGAGGGTGAGTGAGGGTGAGTGAGGGTGAGGGTGAGTGAGGGTGAGGGTGAGTGAGGGTGAGTGAGGGTGAGGGTGAGTGAGGGTGAGGGTGAGTGAGGTTGAGGGGTTGAGGGTGAGTGAGGGTGAGGGGTTGAGGGTGAGTGAGGGAGGGTGAGAGTGAGTGAGGGTGAGTGAGGGTGAGGGGTTGAGGGTGAGTGAGGGTGAGGGGTTGAGGGTGAGTGAGGGTGAGGGTGAGGGTAGATGCTTCTCACTTTCTTCAAAGGTTGTCCGTGCATCAAGGGTAGTTGACTGAACTTTAAGTATAATAATTGTACGTACTCTTCGGTGGCATTGAGCTCACACCCTCGAATGGTCTTCGGTAGTATTGTTTCCTGTAGAATTCTATTTCCTGCTTATAAAGCGCATGTCTCGGTCAGTATCAGCAAAGTGGTATGTGCATGTGAAAGTCGGAGAGTTGGAGGCGGTTAAGGAAATGCAGAACATTCTGCAAAAGTAATGGGAAACCATTTTTATCTTGAAACTGTTTTTAACCAACAGTCTTTTATTCCTAATCATAGATGAGTGGGAGTAATACAGGGACTGGAGCAGCAGCGCCTCAGTTTGGATTGGTGTGGCAGGCAGGAGAAAGTCAGGAGAGGGAGGAGAGGGAGGAGGGGGAACTGCTTGCGAAATGAAAGTAAGAGCGGCCGGGCGGGAAATGCTCTCGGTCGCATTCGTTTGAAGTGTGAAGCAGGGGGCGGGAGCAGCCTTTGATGTGCGGATAAATAGGGGAGGAGCAGCCAGGAGATCCAAGCTGGGGAACAGATGGCTGGCGATTTGGTGCTGTGCACGCGCATTTTAGGTCAATGCGCTTGCGCATTGACCTAAAAGACACGGGCACAGCACCAAATCGCCACAGTAAGGTAAGCTTTGTTTAAAGCCCTATAGTCTCGCAAGCTTGATGCGCATGCGCATCGAATAGCGAGACCTAAAAACTGCTAGCAGAAGAGAAAAACAAGGGAATCAAGTTGTACAAATGAAACCCTAATTTTGAGGAAAATGTCTTTCCTCTGAAACTAGATGCTTACCCACAGCTCAATTAAGTGTAAGAAATAATAAATTGCAATGGCGTGCCAATACTCATATATGAGCTCTGGTCATAATTGGTAAGTTCACGGTATCCCAATAATGATTAGTTAGACTGAAGGCTGCTGGACTTTGCTGCTGTCCCTGGACCCTGATCCCTAATGCACGCTGCATTTTGTGTACGACCCCTGGAGGGGGAGAGACGCCATAAGAACCTGTACTCAGTCCCGCAGAGCGGGAGACCGAAGGCTGCTGTACTTTGCTGCTGTCCCTTGACCCTGATCCCTAATGCACGCTGTACTTTGTGGACAACCCCTGGAGGGGGAGAGACGCCATAAGAACCTGTACGTGTTCCCACAGTGCAGGACGTGCACGGGCGTGCCCGGGCCAAGACCTGGCCAAGACGTGCCCGTCTTAGCCCGTCAGTGACCGACAAAGGCCGGGCTGGGCCACCCCCCTAAGGTGGGTTTGTCTTTACCTATCAACATTTACGCGTGTTGTGGGCTTCATGTTCCTTATCTTGACAGTGAAAGCTATTGCCAAGTTATGGGTGAAAGAAAAAAGGCCACACTCTCATCACAGCTGGAAAATCGGGAGGTCAAAAATCATTATTGACTTACTTGACTGGTGCTGTGGAGGCCATCAAGGAGCAAATTCATACCATGGAAGAGACTCTTACTCAAGGACGCTTGGGCATCTGCGTGGAAAGTAACACCAGTATGAACTCACCTATAAACTCTGCTACACCTATGTGTAAATTGCACAGGGAGCACAAAATGGTTGTATTCAGGAGGCTTCAGATTTCTTATATGTGAGTGACCCAGAAGAGGTCCCCCCAACTACCCCCAAAACGTTGTAGGAATCCTGAAGCTGTGGAGGGTACACAAGTAATTAATCATGCTGGGAAAAAGCCAGCAACTCTAGGTAAAAAGTCACTTCCCAAAAAAAGGAAAAATTTGGGTAATCACTCTTTACTAGCCGGACCGAGTGGCTCTGCCAGTGTTGGGAGAACCTTTGTGAAGGCGCATACTGTTGGACAAAACCTTGAATTAGATAACATTGTGAGGAAGATCGATGACTTACATAGCTTTGTGGTTAAAGCCCTAGGGAAATTGGAAACAAAGTTGCTAATATAGAGGGGTGCCTGAGAGGAGATAACAGAGCCTTTGCAGGGGGGGTGAACAAGTCACATAATGACAACTATTCCAGAGGCACACTCCCAATTCTTCAGACAGGGACTTACCCTGTCAGGACCAAAACTGTAGAAAACTCTAAGCTGGATACTGTGCATGATGTTAACCATATGCCCTCCCAAAGATCTACTCCCTCTGGCAATGATCTGAAATCTTATAATGACCACAATAAGCTTTTAGCAGAACAGAATGGACCTAATGGTAGATCTGGGAGACGTCAAATTGTGCCAACGCAACGGGGGCGTGGCTAGCAGCCGATCATGGCGGCAGCGTAAAAGAGAGGCTCCCGGAGTGAGGCGGCTTCCCCCTGCAATCCATTTATAAATCCGACATATTATAACCTCTGAAGGGGCGAACCAGGGTCGGGGACCGAGTGGCGGCCAGCGGAGGAAGTTCGAGCACTGCAGTACACCGGGAAACGTCTGGACGGAATCCCGATCAACAGGGCCTGGAGGCGGTAACTAGCAGCGGGCTGAAGTAAATCCGGAGGCCGAGTGGAAGTGGTGGTGCCCGGAAGCCGGAAGCCAGCGCTGGCGGAGACTACGAGAGCAGGGCTGGCGGAAAAGACGGGAAACACCATCCGACCCTGACCGGCAGCCTCGCGAAGTGAGCAGACACCAGCGGGGGCTTGTTGTGAGGAGTGGAGCGCTGTGAGACGGCCCTGGGGACTCCGGTAATGGCGGCATAGTGAGGCCATATTTGTTCCGGGAACAGGAGAAGACCCAGCGGGCGGCAAAATCGGCAGGGAAGACAAGCGTACCCTCACTCTCCCGCATGGCAGCACAAGGCAGGCTCTGGCGGTGGGGACTGCGACTTGGCCCGTCACCACAGAAACACAGCGCCAGGGCTGAAGACGTGTCCAGACCCGGCTGAAACCGAGTAGAAAGGCACAAGAACGGACTCCTGGCGATGAGGGGCTCCCTTCCCTGCATTGGACTGACTGGAATGCGGGGCTACCATGGAGGTACGAGCAAGACCGATGGAAAAGACGGGCAACACCATTCGAACATGTTCGGCAGCCTGGAGAAGTGAGCGTGCATCAACGCGGGCCTGTACTGAGGAGAAAGGAGCGGTGGGGCGGCCCCGGGACTCTGGTTTTGCCGACATAATATCGCACCATTTGAATAAAGCACGGGAGGAGATCCGGCGGGCGGCCAACACCCGACAGGGAGGGGAACAGTGCACTTTCACACTCCTGTACGGCGGCACAAGGCAAGTTCGGGCATTGGGGAGAGCGACCTGGCCCATCACCGCAGGAACACAGCGCAACAGTAAACAGTTGTCCCCGGACCCTGTTGATACCGCGCAGAGAAGAGCACCAACATTTTATTGGCAATAAGGAGCCTCCTTCCCCACCTAGGACTGATTGGGACTTCCGGTGCGCGCAGCACTAGTGCAGCGGCAATTCACACGGTGGGACACGTAGTCTTGCAACCCTGACATTACATCATAGTACCTACACGCCATAAACCCGGCACCCAACGCACAAAGGACATTGGAAAACTCTGGGGCTGCAGTCGGAGCCCAGGGACCGGTTGAGTGCGGGTGGCTCCTTGGGGCACAACAAACGCCCAGCAAAGGTGCAGGACTACTTCAGGGTGAAACATGGCAGGCAGAGGCCCCGAGCACAATTCAACACAAGCAAAACTCGATAAATTTGCATATGATTAACAGAATCCCCCCCAGGTGGAGGCCCGCACATCCACGGGGAAGACAACGGAGGGCGAGGGGGCCAAGAAGGCAACGCTTGAAGATGTAATGTGTGCCCTGGCGCAGGTGCAAGCCACGGTGGGGACCACTGCCATGGAGGTCACTCTAATACGCGCAGACTTTCAAAAAATGAATGAGAGAGTGAAACAAGTGGAGGTGGTGACGAAATCCTTGGTGGAGGACGTGGCGGAACTGCAAGTGGCGATGGTGAGAGTGGAGGCGGAAAATAAATCCCTCAGGGAGAAACTGGACGATCAGGAAGGGAGCTCGAGGAGGAACAACGTCCGAATACTGGGGGTTCTGGAAAGTAAAAGCGCGATGGACCTCTATCCTGCAAGGTCCGGCCCGACCCTTGACGACGACTGCCCCTTAAGAACAGCAGGGTCTTCCTTCAAATACCTGGACATCCATATCACCAAGGATCCAACGGAATTCGTCTGGAAAAATCTGACACTACCGTTGGAGCAGCTGAAACAAGATGTCAAGTTTTGGGCGACGCTGCCCTTGACACTGCTGGGCAAAGCGGCGCGCTATAAAATGATGTCACTGCCGCGCTTCCTATATATCCTAGAAAATACACCATACCCGGTGCTGCCAGAGTCCTTCAGGCAGGTGTCAGCGTTGGTATCCGGTCTCATGTGGAGCAATTGCCCGGGGCACATTGCTCAGGCTAAACTGCACAGGGGTTGGAACGACCGGGGGATTGTGTTGCCGAACCTGCAATTATATTACTGGGCCACTCAATTAAAGCCCATTAACCAGTGGCTGCATGCACCCCAAGAAAACCTGGCATACAGGGCCGACAGGGCACAATTGGGTACTAATAGCATACTGGCACCTCTATACGATCAGCGCTTAGTGCACAAACTGGTGGGACCCGCGAGACTTACCGCAGCGCTGTGGCACACGGCACAAGCAAAACTGGGGTGGAAAGGGCGAATTACTCAGCACACCCCATTGTGGGACACTCGGGCCCTGGATAACCTGAGACACAGTAAGGGTTTTATACACTGGGACAACATTGGTATTTCCACAGTGGGAGACCTGTGGGAAAAAGGTACTGTGATTCCCTTCGCCCAGCTGCGACAGCTATATGAACTGGGATCCACGGAATTGTTCCGGTATGTACAATTCCGGCACGCCCTGCTTACAGCCATCCCACCAGCAGCAGAGGTCCCAGAGGGATCCCCACTTGAGGATCGCCTCCTCACAGACTACATGCAAGAACATGCTACGTCCCTCACTTACCGCAAACTAATTAACAACCTATCAGACCCTATGGTAAAACTGAAAGACAAATAGGTGGGGGACTTAGGAGAAATGGACGACTTTGAATGGAACGAAGCATTGGCGTCGCCTAGGGAGGTGGGCATAGCGGCAAAATTCCGGCGCGTGCAGCTTAAAATGTTACACAGGGTGTATTACACGAGGAAAAACAATACACCTAATACAGCGGGTACAACATCCCTATTGTCTTCGTGGCTGTGGGGAGGAGGGAACATTATTTCACACTATATGGGAATGCCCACCATCCAGCAGTATTGGAGACAAATAATGCGCACCGTATCCCAAACATTGGGAGTGTCCCTGGTCCCTGAACCACGTAAGTGCCAGCAAAATATCTGGGAACCGAACAACCTCTCCAGACACGGCCAACTATGGTCCACGTTAGGTATGATGATAGCAAAACGTGATATAGCACAGAAGTGGGGTGCGGTAGAGGCCCCCACGTTGACACAATGGTGTACGAACATGGACAGGGTGATGATAACAGAAAGGGCAGTATACACCAGTAGGGCCTGCCCACGTAAATGAAACAAGATATGGACCCCGTGGAATGGGTTCAGGGGGATATTTGTGAACCCCTGCAGGAGGACGACCCACTGACATCAGACGAGGAGGGGGAGGACGAGTAGGAGGAGTGGAAGGAGGTGGGGGGAGCGGATTGGTGACCCTTGAGTCCAACGCAGAATCATGATCGGGAGGGGGAGGTACAGGCAGACAGGGTAGCCTGAATTAGTAGCGCACTAGAACAGATGCACCCACCTACAAGGGAACATGGTAATAGCCGATCCAGTGGTAATGGCTCTGCTCACCCACAAAAGACAATCCACACATACAAGATGGGACAGGGGCTGTGCTCTTGTTTCCTCGTTTGCCTTATGATCTAATTGTGGTAACTTCTTGTTTACGTTCGGTTATCATTACAAAATAGAAAAACCAGACCTATATATATCTGGAGTCAAGATGCGAGTGATGTACACACATTGTTCCAAAACGCCGCCACCCGGGATGTCGGCACTTGGGCTGTGTTATCCAGACAGTATCGAATGCATGCGAATGTGTTGCGGCCGGCCCCCGGGGTTGTAGGCCAGAAGCTGTGTATGATTCGAAAGGTACAATAAAGGTCTTGGAAAAAAAAAACATTGAGCCAACGCCTTCCCCCGAGAGCTCAGTTTTTACATACCTTGACCTACCACCGGCGGCTACACCATATGTAGTAATACTAGCCAACGCCGCCTCCCTGCATGTAGCGGAGCACGAAACATGGGAGGGTCTTCGAAACAAATCTTCTTCACTGGCTAGGTAAAAAAAACTGTCTGACTGATACATTATTTGAGAACTTTAAAATGGTCAGACGGGTTACTTGGGTGGGAAAGGGCCCTAAAACCCTCCAGGGAGACTGTATTGTCTTAACTTCAGTAATCATATGCTAGTGCATACAGTACTTACAAAGACAGGGGACACATGTTTTAATTATACTGGAATCAGTGTTTTACCTCTAGATGCTTTCTATTTGCCCCCAGTTGCGAATAATTTTAAAAACCGTGTAAGGGAACCGTATGCTGAAAGTAAGAGATCACGTAATGCCCCGCTCCACAACCGTTTCGATCTGTTATCCACTCTGGAAGATATAGATTGACCAAGAATGCAGCCGATGCGGGGGAATGAGTGAGGCTGGAATCCCCATCGCCCTCAGGCATTTCCTCACATGAATTGGTTAGTGGTCAAATCTTCCTATGTGAGAGTGGGATAAATCTTAATCGGTTTTTAGCACATAATATTGAGGGCAAGGATTCGACCGATAATCGTCTCAATTCAGTGGGCAATTCTGAAATTAGCTCTGATTCCGTAGTAACACCTATCATGGATGGGGACAACTTCAATGGAGAAGTCTGTCCCTGTGAGCCAGAAGGGGGACGTGTGAAGAAATAAATCAACAAGGCATGTAAAATACTATTCTGGAACATTGCGGTTTTGTCCTCGAAAGTGAGTAACCTTGAGTAGTTAAAGTTTGCAGAGCACTTTTCTATAATTTGTCTACAAGAAACCTGGTCAGTTAAGGAAAACCATATTATTGGTTTTAAAACTTTCTTTACTCCCGGAGTCATTAGCAAGCATGGGCGTAACAAAGGGGGCCTATGAATATATGTTTCAAATACGGCAGGGGTGATTAACACGAAACTTATAAGGAGTCTGATTACTATCAGATCCTATTAATGAACATGACAGGTGGACATAGAACAGGGCTAATCATTTGTTTTAATAACATCCCCAAATCTCAGACTATGAGTGTGCTTATGAACCTGCGTCACACTCTAGGTAACATGGAAGATGAAATGTCTGGTGATATGTGTATTATCTGGGGCAGTGATTTTAACAGTTCTTTGTGCCAGCATAGTCAATGGGGTATATGTGGCCTAGCTAAAGATAAAGATGACATTATAGCCCATTTTTCCCATCTTGTACTGGGGGATCTGCTAAATGATATCTTGTTTCAGTTTGACCTGGGATATGTCAATGAACTATGTACTCCTACAGTACTTTTTAAGCCCACCTTTAAGGGTAGGGGATGTAACTCTATTATTGACTATATCCTAGTCTCAAAGAGATATTTACGCAACATCCGCTCCTTCGTAACACATGATATTATAATGAGTAATCATTACCCAATCGGCATGGTTTTTAACTTGGAGAGGACAGACTGAACTATTAATGAAGAGGAGTTCAACTATTATTTTAAGATCAATCTCGCTAGTACTAACGGGTATTCCCTAAAGTGGGCAAATGTGGATACCATGGTTTTTATTTATAACTTGATAAACAGGACAAGTGGTGAATTTGAAAACTGTTTGTCCGAGGCAAGGGACGATGAAGAGGTTTTAAATGCTTTCTTCAATATCTCAGGTGAGGGCCGGAAGTTACTAACGAGGGAGCAGAAACAGGGTCTGCATAAGCCACAGGGATGGTTTGATAAAGATTGTAGCAAGGCCCACATCCTCCTGAAGAAGGCATTGCATAGCGTAAATAAATCTAGGGAGGAAATAAGACAGGCTAGAACTATTTATCAACAAGCTTTAAAAAAGCGCAAAATACAATTGAAATTCGAAACATGAGAGACGTTACACCAGGCTTGCATAGGAAAAGACAATAATGGCTTCTGGAAAGCGGTAAATGCTCAATTTTTTGCAAAGGGGGACACTGATAAAATAGACATCGCTATTACTGAGGATAAGTGGGTTCAATTTCTTGCGGATCTCTATAATGAAGATCCCACTGGACAAAATAAGGCATCCTCAATAGCAACAATGACCAACGATAGTGTACAGGCGATAGTATTCCCTACAGATATTAACATTTCTTTAGAGGAGGTTACCTAGGCCGTAAATGAGAGTGCTTCTGGTAAAACACCAGGGCCGGACAGCGTCCCTGTGAACGTGCATAATACTAACATCAAACTCTGGGCCCCACTCCTAACTAATGTCTTAAATAGCTGCAGCCGGCATGGTTTTATCCCGACATGGTCGGATGCTATAGTGATCCCCATTTTTAAAAAGGGGGAAAGGAATGAACAAAGGTGTTATCGTCCAATTTCCTTGTTAGACTCCCTCCTGAAAGTAGTAGGGAGGGTGATTCTTAATAGACTACAATCTTGGGCTGAAGAGACAGGCATGCTATCTAATTTACAATATGGATTCCGAGCGGGGCTCGGTACGGTTGAGCAAGGTCTCAATTTAACTCTGATCATAAGCAAATATACAGTTGTAAAGGATGGAAAACTCTTCTTGTCATTTGTTGATTTGAGCTCAGTGTTCGACTGTGTAAATCATAAAAAGCTGTAGAGAGTTCTTAAAAATATGGAAGTTGAGCCATCCTTACTTTAATTTATCAAGGAATTGTATAGGGAGGATTCGTTATGGGAGACAGGGAGAATGCTCAGCCAAATTCTGCATAAAAAAGGGAGTGAGGCAAGGCTGTATACTTGCCCCTTTCCTTTTCTCCTTGTATATAAAAAGCCTGGGCCAATATTTGATTGAACATCGACAGGACTACCCGATTATTAAGAACACTCCAGTTCCCAGCCTACTCTATGGGAACTACACAGTCATCATGCAGCAGATGCAAATAGGGTTACAACGAACAGTTACCAACTTTGTTAATTATATGCAAGATAGGGGTTTAAAAGTAAATATCAGTAAAACATATACTATGAGCTGAGGGAAAAAAACAAGGAAAAAATGTGATATTTTTATTAACAACACCATTGCCGAAAGTACTGATAAGTTCTCCTATCTGGGGATAACTTTTGATCGGACTGGGTCGTGGTCTGCAGCTATGCAGGCAAGAAAATTAGTGTTCACAAGAGCCATTAATATGGTTATTAATTTCTCAAGGAAATTAGGTTGTAGACCTGTCCCTGAGCTATTAGCTATCTATAAATCTAAATGTATATCTACAGAGATATATGGGGCAGGCATTTGGGGATTTGGAGATGTAGAACATATCCAACGCTGTGAAAACGCCTTTACTCGTTATCTCCTTGTGGTTCCTGGCTCCACTGCTACTTTTAATTGTCATATGAAATGAAGTACTGAAAATTATCTACAAACTCACAATTATAGTTATTTCCATAAGCAATCCCATTCCCAATTACCAATAATCAGTCAGTTGGCAGTGTAGAAGGTCCAAGCATTTATTAGAACAAACAAACTCTGCCAGAGGAGCTCCTTGCGACCTAACCCCACGAGGTCTGCCAAGAAGACTGCTGGCACACTGTCAGGACATCATATATATACAGTTGCATTGGCGAAATCATGGCCCAACATGGAAAAATACAAGCTGGTACAGGTTGGTGCAGAAAGGAAAAGACCATATAAGGCACACAAAGAACTCTTGGTTTAGCTCATCTTAGTTTAGCAAGGTCGAATGGGTGACTCCCTTCTGCCGGCTCCGGCACAGCCCACCCCACTCCCTCCTGGAATGTGCTTATCGGGCCTTCCTCTACTACCTACAACCTTGACAGGCCTAACGAGCTGAAGCAGCAATTCTGCAACAGTTGGGTTATTTCTCAGGAGAGCGCTGACAGAGGGAAAGGGATGAGTTTGGCCTGTTAGCGTAAAGCTGCCAGTGAGGCCACAAAATGGCGCCCGCCAGGCTAAGAGAATGAAAATGCGGGGAGTGGTGCAAGATGGAGTTCTAAAATATGACAAATGGTTTTATGCTAATGGTTACGTACATATGAGGTAACATTTAGATACATTATGCTAATTATGAAATATCGATTATGTGCATGGTATTCACGAAAATAATTGCTAGTTCCTCAAACCTTCCTTTTAGCGTGATGTAGCTAAATACAGAAGTCTAGCATGCTAATCTTTAAAAACATCTTCATTTATGGCCATCAATTCATGAACCTCCTTCTGCAGCATCTGGGCTTTGGATGGGACTGGGGCAGGCACACAAATGGTGGTGATCCTGGAAGCACAATAGGAGCAACACGCCGGACCGCATTGTATCAGAAGGCAACATGTAAAAATGATACCAACTGCTCCGGCCAGAATCATCAATAACTTCCAACCCCAGGTGGATAGGAGCCCCCAGAACCACCCAGACAATGACCAGGACCCATTATCGGTATGCATTTCAGATGCAATGCGATGCAACTTTTGGATTGCCAGATGAACGGAGGGGGCGGAGTCTGGAATATACACGCAGCAAGAGCTGCCGATCACGCGGCATGCTCCACCGCGATCAGCTAAGATGACGTCTAAAACCATACGGTTTTGAAGCGCAACGAGCCTCGTCGCCTGAAGCTCAACCGTCAGATTAGTCATGATATCAGTAGTGATATTAATGACATTTTCCACTATCCTTGATAACCTCCTTATTTCTCTGCTATTAAAGATGGGACCCCAAAATGGCACTAAACCTTTGCTAAAATCTGTGAATTGTTGTAAAGAGGTGTCAGTTTGGTCGACCTCAGTCCTAATGAGCTGCCTACGTAATCTTTGAGGTACCACTGAAGGCAAGGGACCCATGGGGCGTAATTGATGCGTTCGATGATAATCAGAAGGTGCTATGTATACAGGTGGATAGTGGAAGGACATGTAACACCGTCCCGCTCAATTACGGGGCAACCAGGTGTATGCATTTTCACCACAAACGAAATAGACATTGGGCGGGGTGACCAATGGAGGGCTGATGCGTTTCTGTAGACGATAGGTATAATTGCAGATACTATCTCCAACTTGTATGCGACCTTTCCCTTGCACACAGAATACTGAAGAAACATTCAAAATTGAAATGGGTACAACACGGTCTCTTGTAACATTGCGTTCAATAAAAAGCTGGAAATATTGGGAAGCATTGAAATTTCTAAAATCATAAAGTTCTTCCTCTATCCAAGCTTCATCCCTAACCGCCAGATATCGTTGCATACAAGCCTGTGGGTCTATCGTCCCCCGCCCCTCATTACCCGATTTGTTGAAACCATAGTGTGCATCTATGTAATCCAAAACAATGTTGTGCTCATGGTAATCGGAACCTTTACGCTGTACACCCCAATGACGATATATGGCCGAAAACAGTCTAAACCATGCTTCACAGCTTCCCAAGTAGGTCAAAGGCAATGAGAGGAATAGATCATGATTATGAACCACCGAGGGTAGGAGCCCACATACCCAACAATCAGTGGTGTTAGCAACACTGTGCGCTTGGTGTAGCATCTCAACAAAAACATTTTTAGCATAAGTCTGGCGATGTCGCTCTTTGTGGGGTGCTAATGTGTACAACAAATGCTCAGAGGGGACAACAGTGGTCGGTAGGATGTTTTGCAAAGGATACTTATGCTCCAAATATACAAATAATCCCATAAACACAGCTATTATGACCGCTATAACTGCTTCAAATGCTATCTTGACCTTCGTGGTCCATGTGGAAAACATTGGCTCATAAAATGGTATATATCGTGGAGCAATGGGAATTTCTTCGTCTCGAATAAGACGGCCAAAAGGGTAAATTCCTAGCTAAAAGTCCAAAAATAAACTCGGGCCTAGCAGTCCGTCCTGCCAGAGGGTTCTTCTCCCTGTGTCCGTCAGAGTCTCACAGGCAGACTCCTATCGTTCATCCAAGCACAAAAGATTGGCAATCAAATCTTTACTCCGTTGTACAACCTGGCCTTTTTCGCTAGCTGGTCTTCTTTCTGAACAGAGCACAATGATCAAAGTTCCAGCTCTCAACGTGTTCAGTCCAGTGTCTCGCTCAGTACCCCATACCAACTAGCAATCCCTATCTATGCAATCGAGTCTTTCCTTATCTCCTGAGATTGGGGTCTGAGGCACCGTTTTTCTGCTTCCTTGGCCGCAGGTTGT
Organism: Lissotriton vulgaris; assembly: GCF_964263255.1. Taxonomy (NCBI): domain Eukaryota; kingdom Metazoa; phylum Chordata; class Amphibia; order Caudata; family Salamandridae; genus Lissotriton; species Lissotriton vulgaris. The sequence continues at coordinate 826,209,518 of NC_141697.1, read as the reverse complement.
ATCGCACATTACCCGGCACTTCCTGATAAGGGAATAGTACACCAGGTACTTTTTGCACATGAAAATCTTCGTTTGCAGAGGTACTGAGAACAGGATTCAAAGCGCTTGCAGATTCAGTAGAGACCAAGTTGTCTGGTCTCACCACTCCCTCCTCTAGCCTTGTTTCGATCTCACAGGCATCAGAAAAGGGCACAAATGCAGCAGCTCTCTCACTTTCCTGCGTCAGAATTCCCCCTGCGCGTTGCTGATCATAAGGAAGTGGAAACGGCAGCTTTTTCAGATGGGAGACATGTATCCAATGCTTTTTTCCATCCACTTTAACCGCCGTCCGGGTAGCAAGGAGGATCTTCCGGGGCTCGGACCACCTTGGAGCCAGGCTGGTGTCTCGCTCAAACTTCTTCACCAGTACCCACTGGCCGGGTTGTAGCCGATGTCTGGGTCCCTCTGGCAGTGGCTGCAGTACGGAGGCTACCTGCTGATGAACAGAACGAAGGTCTTTAGTCAAAGCATAGAGGTAATCGATCAACATTGGATATTCAATATCAGAAAAGGATCGTGGCCTTGGTACCCCCCATACGTAAGCTGGCCTACCAAAGACAATTTCATATGGTGAAAGGCCAGATCGGGAATGTGGGGTAACACGTAGTGACATGAGGGCTAAAGGCAAGGTGTCAGGCCATTTCAACCCTGTACTTTCCTGAATTTTGGCCATTTTTAGCTTGAGAATACCGTTATATTTTTCCACGAGCCCTGCGGATTGAGGATGCCGGGCAGCTTGGAACTTTTGCTTAATCTGTAGGCCCTCACAGATATGCTTGACGAGGGCCCCATGGAAGTGCCCCCCGTTGTCCGACCAGATCAAGCGGGGCAAACCGAAGCGGGGCACAAACTCCTTGAGAAGGGCTTTAGCTGTGGCCATGGCAGTATTTTCCTTAGTGGGGTAGGCCTCAACCCATTTGCTAAAAGCACAAACCACCACTAAAACATATTTCAAATTGTTGACGCGCTCCATATGGATATAATCCATTTGGAGTACTTCAAATGGCAGGGTCGGGGGTGCAAAATTCCCACTCAGGACATTCTCTCCTTTCCCCGGATTGTGCTGTAGACAAACCATGCAGTATTGGACCAACCGGACAGCCGTCCTTTGGATGTTAGGGTTGTTCCAAACTGGGTCCAGAAGCCCACAGATACCTTTTGCTCCTATGTGTGCAGGCCGTGGGCCATAGTCACAACGGCCTGTACCAGTGCATTGGGCAGTAACCATCTTTGCTTCTCTGTCAGATCAACCCAACAATTATTCTCATCCAATCTTCCTACCTCCTTTTCCCATCTCTCTAATTCTGTGGGTGTAGCTTCCTTCTGTAACACTCGCACACTCTCCATGGTGTTATCAAACAATTCAGATTCCTCCACCCATCTTGCTGAAGTATTCACAAACATCGTTGACATTTGGGATTGTGCTGTCTGTTTGGCCACCTGGTCTGCGAAGGCATTTCCCTCCCCCACCTCGTCCACTATTGCTTTGTGTGCACTGCATTTGATGATGGCTAGTTTCTTTGGTAAAGTGAGGGCGTCTAGCAGCCGCAAAACCAGGGGACCGTTCTGTATCTTTTGACCATGGGAAGTAAGAAAACCCCGCTCCCTCCACAGCCGCCCAAAGCTATGGGCCACACCAAAGGCGTACTGGCTGTCTGTGTATATGTTAACTTCAAGTCCCTCACTTAGCTCACAGGCTCGCAATAAAGCCATCAGTTCAGCAGCTTGGGCTGATCGGTGAGGGACTCGGAATGTTTCAACCACCGTCTTCAAAGTCGTAATTGCATATGCAGCTGTTGTTGCTCCATCTGCTAGTTTAAAACAGGACCCATCTACATATAACTCCCCTTGGGGTTCAGCTAGAGGAGTGTCTGTGAGGTCGATCCTCCCCTTAGTTTCTTCTTCAGTGCGATAAATGCAATCATGTATGTCATCATTAAGTTCACTCGTAGGGAGTGGTAACAACGTGGCAGGATTCAATGTTGCACATCGGGTGATCGTAATATGTGGTGCAAATAATGTTAGTTCATATCCAGTGAGACGTGCACTTGTGAGATGCTGTGTTTTTGTTTTGTTTAGCAATGTGTCCACAGCATGCGGCACCATCACTGTCAAATTAGAATTTAGGACGAGTCCTTCTGACTGTCGGATGGCCACCGCAACAGCTGCTGTGGCCCTCAGGCAGCTTGGAAGTGCTCTTGCGACATTATCCAATGTAGCTGACAGATAAGCGCAGGGTCTTTGCTAACCGCCAAAGTCCTGCGTTAACACTGAAAGCGAGCAACCGTCGACCTCATGCACGTATAGTACAAAAGGTTTACGGTAGTCAGGAGTGCCCAAGACGGGAGCGGAACATAAAGCAGTTTTCAAAGAATCAAAAGAGTGCTGACATTCATCCGTCCAGAAGAGGGGTTCATGCACGTCCTTAGTAGTCAGATGCAACAAGGGTTTAGCAAGAAGAGAAAAGTTAGGTATCCATTGGCGACAGTAAGAGGTTATGCCAAGAAAAGCGCGAACTTTGCGTTGCATGCAAGGAACAGACATTTTAGCAATAGTAGTAATTCGTTCCGGTGTTAGTCGTCTACCCTCCTTCGATAGTAGATGACCAAGGTAGGTCACCTCCTGTCGACAGTATTGAAATTTGGACAATGAAACCTTATTTCCTTTCGTGGCTAAATGGTGCAGTAGTTTAACGGTCGCAGTTTTGCAACCTTCTTCTGTGTCCGAGGCAATCAGTAAGTCATCCACGTATTGCAACAGGACGTTGCCCTCTGGCAAGTCCAGGTCATCCAACAGAGCCTTAAGGGCTTGACTATATATGATCGGGCTTTCCGTACAGCCTTGAGGTACGCGACAGAAGCGGAAACTGCGCCCAGATAACGAGAATCCGAAAATCTGTCTACTATCAGGATAAATGGGGATACTGAAGAAAGCATTCTTCAGATCGATGACCGAAAAGTATTTGGCAGTCGGCGGAATCATGGTAAGGATAGTGGTGATGTCTGTTACCACGGGATACTGTGGTATTACAATTTTGTTGACCGCTCTTAGGTCAATCACAAAACGATAAGCAGCACCCTGACCCGTTTCACCAGAATCAGAACTTCTTTTCAAAATCGGCAGAATCGGGCTATTACAAATGTTAGCAGCTGTCTCCTCCACCACTTCCTTGTCAATCAAATCTTGAATAATTGATAACAAAGCCCGTTCCCCTGCGGGTGCTATTTTGTATTGCGGGATGCGCGGCATTTTCGCACCCTGTTTCAGCGTGATGTGAACCGGGGGATATCCAACTTACCCACATCAGCATCCCCCGTTGCCCAAAGCGTGGCTGGAATGCCATCGAACTCTGGGGGAAGGGGTTCATTTTTGGCAAAGCACTGTTTCATGTGGGCAGTGCTGGGTTGAATGGTCAAATAAACCCCATCAGCAGAACAATGTATTGTCGCGTTTAATTTTTTCAACATGTCCAAACCCAGTAAATTCTCTCCACAATGTGAAGTCAGCAAAAGAGGGGTATCAATAGTGGCGGGGCCGATCGAGAAGGGGAGAGGTCTGGAGATGGGACTGACAACTGGGACTCCCGAGAATCCCACTGAGACATTATTTTGCCCGGACAGAGCCACCCCTGGAACCAATGATCGAGCAACAGAACTATTCATTGCTCCCGTGTCAATTAGGAAATTCTCAGAAGTCCCCATCACTTCCCCTTTTATATAGGGTCCCTTTTGATTGACCGGGATTGACACTTGGCCCCTACTCTGTCCCTGGCTGTCCTATGCTTGTATATACGAATCCTGATCCGCATATTCATAGTTATCATGATAGGGGCCAGGATTCGCTATGGGAGACAGGGAGAATGCTCAGCCAAATTCTGCATAAAAAAGGGAGTGAGGCAAGGCTGTATACTTACCCCTTTCCTTTTCTCCTTATATATAAAAAGCCTGGGCCAATATTTGATTGAACATCGACAGGACTATCCGATTATTAAGAACACTCCAGTTCCCAGCCTACTCTATGGGGACTACACAGTCATCATGCAGCAGATGCAAATAGGGTTACAACGAACAGTTACCAACTTTGTTAATTATATGCAAGATAGGGCTTTAAAAGTAAATATCAGTAAAACATATACTATGAGCTGAGGGAAAAAAACAAGGAAAAATGTGATATTTTTATTAACAACAACATTGCCGAAAGTACTGATAAGTTCTCCTATCTGGGGATTACTTTTGATCGGACTGGGTCGTGGTCTGCGGCTATGCAGGCAAGAAAATTAATGTTCATAAGAGCCATTACCGTGGTTATTAATTTCTCAAGGAAATTAGGTTGTAGACCTGTCCCTGAGCTATTAGCTATCTATAAAGCTAAATGTATATCTACAGAGATATATGGGGCAGGCATTTGGGGATTTGGAGATGTAGAACATATCCAACGCTGTGAAAACGCCTTAACTCGTTATCTCCTGGTGGTTCCTGGCTCCACTGCTACTTTTAATTGTCATATGAAACTTGGTCTCCCTTTTATTTCTGATATTATTAAATTGAATCCTTTTTTACTCTGGCATAAGTTGTGGGCATCAACTGAGACTGGTTTTAATCGTGATGTAATTGCAGATTGTCTTAAATCAGAGAAGGTGCCTAATGTTCCATGGCTCAGTTATATAAAAAAAAACAATCTCTAGAAAAACTCTGAAAACTGTTTGCCTGACCTATCTGGAGAATAAGCTTTGGCTAAGAAAGAAAGGTAAAAAAAACTGTTATGGAGAACCAACTAATGGCAATTTGTTGGGGTGTACAACCATATTTGGTACAGATCCAGGGAAGCTTTAGTCGTATGCTTCAAACACGTTTTCGTTTTGGGACCTTCCACAGAATGATTACGTTCCCAGATGTTAATGATTGGTCGAGAAACCTACTCCCATGTCCGTGTGATGATATTTATATTCAAACAACGCTGCATAGTGTCTTATTTTGTAAATTTTATACACTTCCCCGGAAAAGGTTTTTAAAACCGATCTTGAGGCAAATGGGCCTAAGACAATGCAGAACCGCTTTATTGAAGCTACAGCTTTTAGAAAATCAATTGATAATAATGGTAGTTTGTTCTTTTTTAATGTCTTTTATGAGATTTAGGAATACAATGTGATCACCTACAGCTATGTTACCCTTACTTTTATGGATTTATTCTTAAACTTGTAACTGTAGCAAAATGTAATCCTTTTTAACCTGTGCTTTTATGATTTTCATGCTTGTAAAATTGAATAAAGCTGGATTTTGATTTGATTAGACTACAATGAAAATTCATTATTCAATATTAACTAAGCACATATATTAAATGTATAACAGAGTGTTTGAAATAGTAATAAATATGGGAGTGGGACAGTGGACACGCTCCCCAAAAAGGACACACTGCTAAGGCTCAAATGGCAACCTTGAAGATGGAGCGGACAGGAACACGATGGAAACAGCTATAAAGTGAGATGGGGGAAGAAAAGCGGGCGAGGAACCACAACAAATGCGTGTCCCACTCCCCTACTATACCAGAACCTCTTAAGGCCAAAAGGGATGTAAGGGGTGGGAGATGAGGCAAGACCATGGGGAAACCAGAGAAAAGAGAGGTAAAATGAGCGACTGGAGACATGTTCAACATGAGCTTGTACAGACGCTCCCCAAGAAGAGCAGGTATGGTATGGTAAGGGTCAAAGTGGAAAAAGGAGGAAAAGTTGGCAACAAACGGAGGAAGGGATAAAACAAGAAGGTTCATGCTCTACAGTGGTGTAAAACCACTACAGGTACGAGAGCATTCATCACCTTGAATGAAAAATGTCCTAGCTAACGTACAGGAAAGTTTCAATTCTATTAAGGAGGCGGAGGCGAGGATTAGGCTGTACTTTCTTCTTTATTTTTCTCCAGCAGCCATTAAAAAGGTATCAACAAACTTAATAACACTACATTTCCCTTGAGCATCAGGGAAAATGGAAATAGAAAATGTCTCTACGACTGTCCAATCCTAGTCCAGGGCTCCCAATATCCTTCCTTGTTGGCGCTCTATCTTCCTCTTTCTTCCTGCGACAGTGCCCCAATTTCTCAACCGTTATTCCTGCTTGCCCGTCTCAGAACCTATGGCACAAGCAAAGTATGTAAGGCACTAGGAAATGAACGCCCAAACACATTAGTGCACGAGATAATCGACATAGGAGCATAACAACATCCTTTAACAGGACAGTGAACTGTAGATCATCATAACCTTCAACAATACAGTAAGAAGCAACATCACAAAGATTTTACTTACTGTCCCAACGCAGAAATTCTGGGCGGGTTCGAATGAAGAACGGGTGGGCTAATCCTCGCCTCCGCCTCCTTAATAGAATTGAAACTTTCCTGTACGTTAGCTAGGAAATTTTTCATTCTATGTCAGGAGCGGAGGCTTCTGATTAGGCTAGTTCAAAGCTTATCAACCACCAGGGAAGCCAGCGACGTCACTGGCTTAAAGTAAAATCTTTTGAAGGTGGAGTCCGAAGACCAGTCTGCAGCTTTTAGAATGTCTTCCAGGCGAGCTCCCAGGGAATATGCCTTGGACGCCATCGCTACGCTCACAGAATGGGCCCCAAACTGGGAAATATCTATGCCTGCTTCCTGCATAACCCATCGCACCCATCGCGCAATAGTAGGGGATGAAACCGCCCGTGTGGTTTAGTGAGAGCAATAAACAATTGTTTGACACCCTGTGGGCGTACATCAACCGTTGCCACTTCATAGGCCTTCAGCGCCCTAACCACACATAGTTTCGGGGCATCCGGGAATGCAGGATACGAGATAGACCGTGAGTCCCCTTTGGTGCAACTAGAAATATGGAAGGTAACCCCTTCAAGACGCGGTCCGTAATATCCAAGGCCCTCACGTCCGAGACTCTGCGGCACGAGATCAGACAAAGCAACATTGCCAGCTTCGCTGAAATCTGCCTTGACAAGTATTTATTGGACAGCCATTCTCGAAATAAGTTAAGGACCTTATAAACATCCCATAAGACTGAATAGTGGGGTTCCGGAGGAACTGATAACCTTATCCCCCGCAGCAGTTTGCAGACCAGGGGGTGTTCCCCTATCGGGTGGTTCTCCAACGGGAGATGTCCCGCCGATATGGCTGACCTAAAGGTATTGATTGATCTGTACCCTAAGCCTTCTTTTGCCAGGGAGGCTAAGAAATTGAGGACATGGACAACGTCTGCCCCCACTGGATCAATCTGTAGTCGCAGACACCAACCACTCCACCGGGTCCATGCTGATCGGTACCTCTTGTTGGTACTGTCTGCCCAGGATTTTCCCAACAGTGTGGCAGCATCCTCCGAAAGTCCCGGGACTTGCCAGTGTTGCCTGTAACCCGCCAGGCCATCAGACACAGGTTGCCTGTGGCTAGGAGGTGGTGAGGATTCCCCTGAGGATCCTTGAGAAGATCTGGAACGCGGGGTAGAGGGATTGGAAAATCCCAGGAAAGTTCCATCAGAACCGGAAACCTGGCTTGCGACCTCCGGATTGGGGTAATCACCACCAGGTCCGCTCGGTGTCTCCTTACCTGGGTTGACACTCTCATGATCATCGCAAAGGGCGGGAACGCGTAGCCCTTCTCCAGATTCCAATCCTGCAGAAATGCATCTAACGCCGCTGCTTCCGGGTCTGGTCTCCAACTGAAATAGCGTTTCAGCTGGGAGTCCAGACGGGAAGCAAAGAGATCCACTGTGAATGGACCCCACTTGTTCTGAATTGCCTTGAACACATCCGGGCGAAGTTGCCATAGACTGGTGTCCCTCCAATGACGAGAGCACCAGTCCGCCACCTGATTGGCTGAGCCTGGCAGGTGCTCCGTTGCCAGTGATATTTCGTTGGATAGACAATACTCCCAAAGAGTCCCGGCAAGATCGGACAAGGCCCTGGACCTGGTTCCTCCCAGGTGGTTGATGTAGCGCACCGCCGCTACATTGTCCATCTTGAGAAGGACACAGCACTGAACACTGTCTCTCGTCCAACACTTCACCGCAAACGACCCCGCCATCAACTCCAGACAGTTGATGTGAAGAGCCCTTTCTGCAGAGGACCATACTCCGCCTGTAGAAACAGCGCCGCAACGCGCTCCCCAGCCCAGGCCGCTGGCGTCCGATTCTATCACCAAGTCTGGCTTTGAACCGAAGATCGCCCGACCATTCCAGGCTTCCATATGTTCTATCCACCATCAAAGCTCCGTCCTGGCCTCTTCCGTAAGGGGAACGACCTGGGAGTAGGTGAGACCTTTGCGGAGATGAAACGCTTTGAGGCGTTGAAGGGCCCGGTAATGAAGGGGTCCCGGGAATATCGCCTGAAGGGATGACGATAAGAGACCCACCACCCTGGCAAGGTGTCGCAACAGGATCGTTGAACGTGCCAGGGTGCGTCTCAACTCGTGCCTGATCTTGGAAAGTTTCCGAGAAAGCAGGGACAAGGTAGCCTCCACTGAGTCTATTAGAAAACCTAGGAACTGCATTCTCCTGGAAGGGATTAGGTCCGACTTGGCTTGGTTGACTATGAACCCCAAGGATTCTAGAAGGCTAACCGCCCTCTGAAGGTGTGTCAGCAACTTCCGTGGACATTGACTCAGGAGGGGCATGTCGTCCAAGTAGATGATAAGACGAATGCCCTCCGTCTGCAAGCGCTCCACAACCGGTTTCAGCACCTTGGTAAAACACCAGGGAGCGGACGACAGTCCGAAAGGAAGGGAAGCAAACTCGTAGATTTGCTGGCCCCACTGGAACTGAAGAAAACGCCTGTGGGGGGCAAAAATGGGGATCGTGATTTCATAGTGCCGGATGATTCTCTACACTGTGCAATCATCGCACATGGCACCATGCACAGTGCAGGAGGTCCCAGCTTTATTTTTCTGCCACTTGAGTAGATTTTTACTCGAGTGGCAGCTTTCTCAGCGCAAACAGTTGTTTCTCAACGCGAGCGGTCACAAGCATTCGCGACCAATCGCAATGAGAAATCTGACCCCCTGCATTGAGAATTCTCGCTGGGGGGTTGATTTTCCATGCTTGCGCTCTCCTACTTGATGTTGGCGATCGCAAACGTGGTAAAATATCACCAGGAGGTTTATTTTCCTCGCTCGTGGTCGCCAACTTGACATTGACAAACGAGAGCCAGGTAAAAAAGTTTTTCAGAACTCGCAAGCTCTGTGTAACGCTGAGTGCAGAAAACTCCGAAAGCGGAGTTCACCGCCAAGGGTTAATGCAAACCCCTGAGATGACAAATAGGAACAGCAGAGCTTCATTGGAGTCGTGCCTGACATTAGAAACATGGCCATGAATTTTTATAACTTGAAATATTAAAACCCAAACAAAGCATCGTGTGAGTCCCCACTACTAAAAAACGTCTTTACCATACTCTCACAAAGTCATACAGACAGGATGTTACATAGCCACTGCCATGATATCCTGCAAGAAAAAGGTGTGTGTGTGTGTGAGGGGTGCCAGTATAAATGCAATAAGCGACAACAGCCTACAACTGCTGACTGCTGAACCTTTATCACTTCCACTGTGCTAGGGGTACTGCCCACCTCAGTAGAGTGATTGGACTGCAAATCAGGTAAAATGGTGTCCCAATAAGTAGCAGTGGGGTAATTGAGCAGCCCAACTGTGTCTTCCCTATGTATGGCCACACTTTAAGCTTGTGCCCAGTTTAGCATTGAATGCTCCCAAGCTACGGCCCTTGGGGGCTCCGAAGCTTTTCATCTGTGGGTGATGAGACATTTAGCCACTATGAAGCCCAGATCTAGGAAGCGGGAGGTAACTCTCTGTCTCTTCCTCCTGCTAAACCATCCCAAAAGACATAGTTCCCATTTATGCAGGTCAGAGCTCTTAGTCCAGGCAGACTGTTTGGAGGTGAAGGTGCCCCAGTATGTATGTAAGTGGGGGCAGGACCAAAGCATGAGCAGTAGATCAGCATTTATGCAGGAACAGCGTGGGCAAGCAGCATCCTCCCTGTAAAACCTGCTAATGTTGGCAGGTGGGAGATAAGCCCTATGGACAATGTAGAGCTAAATAAGCTTGAATCGGGCGTTGTTTGGTGTTTGTCATGGGCTCTCCAATAAGGCAGCCCATTCCTTCTCAATGCAGGAGCGTTAAGTCTGCGTCCCAATGGTGGTTCCAATGGGGGAGCTTGGAGCAGTGTGAGAGTGGAGTGAATCAACGAACCAGCGAATAAGGCATCTGTCCCCACCCGTCCCTTGTAGGTATTGAATCGTGAGATGCCTCGGCAGTTCGGTGGTCACATCGCCCCATGGTGACCAAGCATGGCAAGGAATGCGCTGTGCAGCAAGAATTGTCCCGAAGGTAGGCAATCCTCCTCCAATAGCACCTCAAACGTTACCAAAGTACCATCCTTGTATAGGTCCCCCAGTGTGTGTATACTTGAGGCATGTCGAACCTCCAACTCAGCTGCCAATGTGGGCCCCGAAGCCTAGACATACCCAGCAGAGCCAACCCCGGGGCATAGGGGATTGTATGCTTAGGTACACTGAGCCATTTGCAATAGCAGGGGAATGCAACCCTCAGCAATAGTGAGTCAGGTGCTCGCGTTCATGTGCAAGGGTGAAATAGATGCAGTAGAGCGGGCAGGCCACAGCTGCGGTAGATTGTGGTTGTGTCCTATAGATTTAGACCTACTAACCACTTGGCTATTCATTAGACTTGGGCGGCAAGGAAATATTGCTCAAAATGCGGGGCAGCCAATTCCCTCCTGTCGGTGGGTGAGCAAACTGATCAGCTGGCCTCCCATTGGGGAGAAGGGCGAGCTGTTTCCTAGGGACAGTTTTGGCTGATTTTGTTAAAGGGGGTCCATATTGCTGGACCCCGGTAACAAAAACGGCCCCCAGGGGTCCAAAACCACCCCCTACCCTAGCGGCCCACTGAAGAAATGCCCGGTGCCCACTATGGCCAGTCCAGCCCTGACTGCCAGTCCAACTGTGTCCCACCAAGAAAAAAAGCATGGATTGGGCACCCCAGAATGAAAGGGAAATAGATAAGATTTAGCCCAATTGACTCACAAAGTTGCAATCCAGAAATGGTTGTGTTCTGAGCCAGGGTCAAAGTAACCGTGTCATGAATGTTGTGGGTGTCCCGAATGTGGAGCAGCATATCATCAGCGTATAACGATATTGCGTGTACCCAATCTCATAGAGGGATGCCCCACTGTGTCCTCCAGTAGTGCATTGCCAGTGGCAGGGGTTCAATTGCCATTGAAAACAGCATTGATGACCTAGGCAGCCCTGTCTCGCCCCCCCCTGTATATAGTAATGGCATCCGATGTAATAGGCCCTGTCTTAACCCTAATCAGGGGGTCAGTATACAACAGTTTCACTAGATGGATAAACGGTGGCCAATGCCATAGCGGGCCAATACAGTGAAGAGATATCCCCATTCAAGGTCTAAGGCCAGGCAACATGCACGAGGGCATGCCTGTCTGGCATAGGTATGACTCTAAACAAGCTGCACAAATTCAGGGCAGCATTGCAAGCGGGAATTAACCGTTTTTGGTCTGGATGAACGAAAGACCAAAGCAAAGATTTTCACCAGAACCTTGTAATTGGTGTTGAGCAGTGCGAGCTGTCTTTAGGAATAGATGAGTAGTGGGTCTTTGTAGGGTTTGGGTAAGGAGATGACTTTTGTCTTTCTCTGAGAGGCAGAAAGACCTCAAAATGAGAGGGCTTCTTCAAACATTGTTAACAAGTGTGAAGACAGTTGAGTTGCATAAGCTTTATACAGTTCTGCAGGGTGACCATATGGGCCGGGGGACTTGCCACCGGCCAAAGCCGTAATTGCTTCCTTAATTTCCTCCAGCGCAAGAGGGAGGTCCAACTCTGCTCCCTTGTCTGTGGTAATGCGGGGCAGTGTCTGGTTGGCAAAAAAGGGGTCATTGGCCTCCTGATCTACGTCCATAGTGGTGTGGTACACCTGTGTATGATGTCACGTAATATCCTCACGAATAGCACGTTGCATATATAGGATGGAGAGTGTTTTGGTGTGTAGGGTCACTATGGGCCACTGAGGCTGATCCTGCTTGATAAGCCAGGCCAAGAGTTGTCCAGCTCTGTGAGACATGGCATGTGTGCAGCCTGAATGAGCAGCATAATTAAGGCAGCAAATTCTTCTAACAGTGTGACATGTTCGCCTGCTCTTCTGTCAGCTCCCCTGCGGCACCAGGATCACTAGCAGCCCAGTACTCTTGCGTGCCTCATGCTGACCTGTACTCCCAAACAGTGTCCCTGTAACGTCACCTTAAAGGCATCACATTCAATAAGCAATGCTGGCTGGATTCACCAGGTTGGGATCGGTGGCGATTCAGCCTCCCACTGCAGTCGGGGGTTGTGATCAGAGTGGGTAAGGCCCATGTAGTATACCCATACGATGGAGGGAAGCAGCGATGGTGCCCCAATCAGACTGTTAATGCAGACATGTAAGTTGTTCAGTGCTGAGTGAAAGGAATACACCTTTGTATTTGTATTCCAGAGGCACCACACCTAGACCAGTCGCCATTGTAGGAGCCAACCCGTGAGAATTTGTGCGTTGGTGGACGTAGCTGTACGGGGCAACGGGGGGAAAGACAGGTCAAGGGCAGTGTCCAGAACACAGTTGAAGTCCCTCCCAAGGAGCCACGGAGTGGCACTTCAATGTGTTAGTGTAGGAACACGAATTCGTTAGTCACATGTTTAACCAGTTCTCCTCGTTGAAGGGAGCCATTCGAACTGTTCCTACGTCAACAAACATCGTAGAAATATCTACTTGACTTTCAACTATTTGAACATTTGTACTAAGCTTACACGTTTTGGAATGATATTACATATGCACATCGTTTGAAAATAACAGCGCGGATGTTTACACCTTAAGGGCGGGCGGGGTAATTTAATTAATGAATGTTTTCACGACATGTACATCTATTATGGTGAATTATGGGGCTTGTAGTATAATGACTGACTTAGAACGAATAGAGGAGGAGTCATGTTCCAGGTAGCTATAAGGGTAACAGGTGATTGAAAGTGATTAGACGCTCAATAGGCCTTGGAAAGAAGTGAATACATGCAAGATAGGTAAGAGGGGAGTGTATACGATGTTGGGATAACCCTAACTTACTAACTTAAAATAAGGGAACAAAAGTTTAACGATTCTTTTTGTAGTCTATGCTTCATAAGAAGGAGGGTCAATCACATCACTTGGTTCCATTATAATCGTGATTAGTTAGAGGGAAAACGTTGTTCTTTAAAAATGCCATCGTAAAAACGAATGTTTTGTAAATTGTTTTACTTGTGGGTTGTATACATATTTGAGGCTAATGCTCCCGTTTACATTTATAGTGAATCCCTGACGAAGGGCAACAAAACACGCCCAAAATGCATTGGAGACTTAACACTATTGAGGATGAATTATGTATATGTTCCTGCTTTAGAAAATGAAAGTCCCGATGGACACGTCTACTGCATTAGAATCATAAATACATAAAATGGTGGTTCCATGTGACAAAAGAAAATGAAGAAGTAGTAGTTGTTTTTCTCGATATTTTGCGAGTGCTGCTCCATTTTGGATCTTGCTGCGGGATTCCGCGGGAGTTTGGCGACGCATCGCGAGAGTTCGCAATTGCAAACATGTAGATGCGGCGGGCAGCAACAATCTCGCACTCGCAAAATTACTAAATTTGCAATTCTGCACAAGAAATCCACTAGCAAGCAGCATAAACCTTCTGAAAATGATGATTTTTATCAGAATAAATCCTCAGGTTGACATTTGCCTGCACTTTTTTGGATTTGAGGCCTTTTTGACTTTCTTTGGATCGCTTTTGGATTAGAAATCAACTTTCACAAGTAAGTTTGTTTGGGGCATTACAGTCGCTGTTCTGCAGAAAAACGAGTTTTGCAAAACTGAAAGCACTCAGCAGGTGCAAAAGTTCACTCATCATTAGTAACCATTCCCTGTAGTGCTTCCTGAGGGGTCCCTCTAGAGTTCAGTTGCCTATGTTTGTTTGGGGCATTACAGTTGCTGTTCTGCAGAAAAACGAGTTTTGCAAAACTAAAAGCACTCAGCAGGTGCAAAAGTTCAAACTCATCATTAGTAACCATTCCCTGTAGTGCTTCCTGAGGGGCCCCTCAGAGCTCAGTTGCCTACTTGCAACTATTCTATGACCCTGCTCTGACCCTCACAGCAGGCTCATAGAATAGCTACAAGTAGGCCACAAAGGTCCTGGGAAAAAAAATTGCACTGCAACAGAAAGCAAATTACAGATAAGGAAGCAGGTGCCAGACAGGAAGTTTGAATTCAGTGACACATTAATCAACCCCAAATTAATTCATGTCAGTATTCACGCAGGGCAGGCGTGCTTGCTTTCCCCCCCCCATAATCAACAGTGATGAATCAGAGGGTGGCAGTGATGTACCAGAGGGTGGCATGGGTGAAACAGAGGGTGGCAGTGGTAAAACAGAGGGTGCTGTGAACCTGTGATGATGAACCAGACGTAGAAACAACAAAGTCCCGACCGTTGCGAGCCGACAAGTAAGTTCGCAATTGCGAACTGGTACAAAACCCTTGCAAACTGGCAGAAACCCTTGCGAACGCAAAAAAAATCCGCAAATTCACGGATTTTGCAGATTGCGAGTTCGCAAATACACAAATTCACGAACGCCAGATTCGCAAAATTCGCCCATGCTTACCCAACATTAGCATGGCATCGACACCTAATCACCTGAAGATTAATCTACTTACATGGAATGTCAGAGGCCTAGGAGATTGCCGCAAATGTAGACAACTTTTATACTACATGGACCGACATCAAATACATACAGCAGCACTTCAGGAAATGCACACTACCCCCCATGGTGGGTCCTGCTTTGGAACTAGGTGGGCGTCGATAAGGATATTCGCCTTGTAATAATCCTACTCAAGGGGCACATTATTATTAATTAAAAAAGGCCCCCCCTTTGTCTTGGAAGGCCCACTGAGCAACACGGCGGGTAGATATTGTCTGCTCTGGGTATGCAATCCCTCATTTTGGTATGTTGCTACGGTCCTAACATTGATGACCCTGACTACTACACTTCCCTTTGGGGACAGATCCTAAAAGTTGGTTCCACACATATCATTTGGGGAGGAGATTTTAACGCAATGTTATGCCCTGCAATAGATTGTTCTCATCAACAACCACACCCTACACATGGACGCAGGAAACTCTTACACAGCTTCTCCAAGCCCATGGGCTAGTTGATGCATGGTGGCATTGGCACCCAGGGAGGAGGGAAAGCACGTATTACACCACTGCTCGAGCTGCCTGGTCCAGTTTAGACTATTGGTTATTCACCAGGGGGGTGACCCCTTGGATAACATCTGTGACGCATATGGCTAAACATTCTCGGACCACTCGCCCGTGCTTTTACAGATATCACTCCCCTGCATTACTGCCCCCCATTCAGTTGGAGACTGGTACCCGAAGCACTCTTAGACAAAGTATTTAAGGCTGAATTAGGAGAGGAGATCTCAGATTTTTTTAACTGTAATAAAGGGTCGTGGCTAGTATGGGTATTCTTTGGGAAGCTTTTAAAGTAACAATCCTTGTTTTTGTATGGCGAAGAGTTTTGGAGTGCTTAGGGACATAAGGCGCAATTTACGTAAACTGGAGGGAGAATTCAAGTTGTTGGAAGCAGATATGTGGCAAGACCCATCGGGTGCACGGAGAGCTGACCTTTGGAATAAAGTCACAGAATATATAGATACTGCTGAACTGAAAGCTCGGTTCGGGGGAAGCATTACACAACACGCCACTATGGGGAAGGCGAGAGGCCATGCAGAGCGCTAGCCCAGTGCATACAAAAGCTGAAATTCTCTAATTATATCTTGGAGGTACTGGATGCTTCTGGAACATGCCATAAGGTTGGTCAAGACATTCTCAACACATTCACCTCATACTATAAGGTACTCGATACCTCCAGAAGCACTGCCCCACAGACTTCAACCCTTTTCTAAATGACATCACCTTGGGATGGCTGGAAGACACCCAAAGACTACACCTTTCGAGGTGGATGAGTTTAAAGAAGCGATTATTCAAATGGAATCCGGTAAGGCCCCGGGGTCTGACAGGTTACCAGTAGATTTTTACAAAGCCTAAATTGAACAGCTGATACCCATATTAAGGGAAGTCTATGAGGAATCACTGGAGCCTCACCTTTTACCGGATTCTATGAGAGAAGCTCTTATCATCTCCCTGCTAAAACCTGACAAACCTACGGATCAATGTGATTCGTATAAAATAACACGGATGCGAAGATCCTGGCTAAGCTTCTAAGCTTCTGGCAAATAGACTCAGTCTATTAATGGAGAAGTTGGTGTTGCCGGATTAAGGGGTTTTTTTGTACCAGGAAGTGCGACATACCATAATTTGCGTACCGTGTTTTCGGGTGTTGACCCGTAGCTGGCAATCGTGGTGGTCTTTTTAGATGCCACGAAAGCCTTTGACTCAGTGGAATGGGACTACCTGTTCACCATTCTGCAATGCATGGGACTCCAGATCGAGTTCCTATTGTGGATCCGACTCTTATACACCTCCCCCATGGCCCGGGTATGCATTAATGGATAGGTGGGCATAATTCCTCCTCCATTAGACTCACGAGGGGCACCCAGCAGGGATGCCCTCGTTCCTCGCTACTATTTGCCCTTGCAATCGATCCCCTCGCAGCGAGACTCCGGGAACACCATTCGGAAAAAGCCCTTAGGTGCTTTCTACTCCCCATCTTAGTCTCTTTATATGCAGACGACGTCATGTTATACGTAAAAGAACTTATTCATAACCTTAACCCGTTCCTGCACGAATTTATACAATTTGGTGGACTGTCCGGAATCATCATTAACTGGGCTAAATCGCAATTATTTTCACTTACTGCAGCGGCGAAGCCCTTTCATACAGAACACCCCATAGAATGGTGTATTTAACAGGGGAAATATTTGGGGGGCAGGTCACTAATGACCGCGCTGCGTAGTAATTATGGATGTGCATTAGAACAAGTCACAAACTGCATCAATAGGTGGATCGCCTTGCCCCTCACAATGGCGGGCGCATCTTGCTTATCAAAATGATCATACTTTCTTCATTTCTATATCTTTTTTTAAACATTCCCCCATACCCTGGGCGACCTTTTTTTAACATGCTTAGAACAGAGCTCATACGACTGGTTTGGGGGGGCAAGCAACCACGATTACAGTGGTAGATCCTGACTCATCCATACTCACAAGGAGGCTTTGACGTGCCGAATTTCGAGTTGTATTATCTATGGGCACAGGCGCACTTTGCGCATTATTGGTTTCACCCCCCCAGGTACACGCCTCCGGTTGCTACAGAGCACTGGCTGGCACACCCAATCCCACTAGACGGGGTAATCCTAACTGAACCTGAAAACAGGGCTGAAGGGCCATCTTGAGTAGACTGCACTATTAAAGCCTGGCAGCGCCTCCTCCAAATACTCAAGGCACCAATGCTGTATTCTCCGGAGCTCCCCCTTATATATCACCCGCGGATGCCACTGATATTAGAAGGAATCTTTTCCAAGACTAAATCCAAATTCCAGATTCATAACTGGGGGGACTCCTACCTCACTGGCACATTTAAGGAAATTGGTACAAAAGGGGGTTGTGATGGACGGAGCATCTGAACCAATCAAACACTCACACCCAGTCAACAGATGTGGGTTTAATCCATCACTGGTCTTTAGCCCACTCTGCCACCCCAGTTCAGACATGGCCATATGCAAATCAGTCTGACCCTGTGCCTCATGGGAAAAGTCCAGCCCGAACTGCCAAGCCATGCCTTCCCTGGACCGGAAACAAGCTTCCTAGGACCGGTTTCTGGCATTACAGCCGTCTTCAGCCAGGGTTGCTTGAATCCAGTGGCAAAGTGAGCAAGGGACTCACGTCTGAGCATACCCTGCCAACTTATGGAAAACAAAGCGGTACAAAAGGGGGTGGTGATGGACGGATTTGCATTTGTCTCCCCGACTGGGATGGGTATGCTCAGACGTGAGTCCCATGCTCTCCACACCACTGGAGTCAAGCTATCCTTGGTGAAGATGGCTGATAGCCAGAAACCGTCCCAGATCTCTGCACTGGGTTGAATGTATGACATTGTTCGCCATTCTGTCCATCAACTGTTGTTTTTGCACATTTAAGGAAATAGCACAGCTTTTTCAAAAAGCGCAAGCATCCTCTATGGATAATTTTTCTGCATGTGTGACTGTATGTGTGACTGAGACAGGGTATTCGAGCATACACACCGTCATACCCCAGAGAAACCCCCACAGTTGCACCACTACATCATGTACTGCGCGCCCCTGATACCTCCCATCTGGTTTCGACCCTATACCACAGCTTATATACAGACATTCAGCCTTGCCCAGCTCCTGCCAAATGGTGCATGGAACTGGGATTCAGTATCACAGACCAGCAATGGGATTATTGCTGTAAGAAAACAGAACTTATCTCCTCAAACAGCTGACTCCGCATCACACATTATAAATTCCTACATCAAACATATTATACTCCTGTCAGACTACACGGCTATGACCTACAAGACCATGCACAATGGGATATATGCAAAACACATAATGCAGATTTCCTCCATTTGGCATGCTCCTGTGGGGTAGTATATTCGTACTGGAAGCAGATATTCGAAGCCCTGATATACCTGACCTTACTGAAATTGCAGATGTCCCCAATGCTAGCTTTGCTGGGATACACCGAGTCGATCCCAACCGCCCAACGTAAATTCGTTAATTTTAGCATTTTATAACCCAGGCGTAGGGTGGCCTGTCGATGGGGCAGGGGTAGAGCTCCCAAATTAAAGGACTGGCTAGGTGACCTGATTCTGTGGCAAGAACAACTGAATACATATGCCAAATTGATTCCCGCGCCCTCCAGACCGCGAGATATATGGGCCCCACTCACTATGTACCAGTTAATACACCCACTCCCGTTGCATGCTGACGCAACCTCAGCACCTACATAAGATGATCTTACTAGCACGCGTAAAATGAAAACTAATACTCTGGGGACTGTGCGAGGGATTACCAATTGTACAACTGAATTGTTCCCTATAGATTTTTATGCTCATTTTCTTTCCAGGATGTAGCAATAATTCACCTGCTTGACTATGATCATGGATGGAAGCAGGTCTTTTGCTGAACTTTCTAGACGCCTATGAAGAACTGACTCAGAGACTAATGCCAAAAGCACACCTATTGCCTATGTGTTGTACCTATATTCTTTTACTATGTGATGTATTGCCATACCTAAACATATGTAATTGTGCTGGAAACACAACTTGGAAATGTTTGTTATTGCTGAATAAAACTCCCAGGACAAGGAAGGAGACGCTGTGGGAAGCTGAGGGAGAATACTTGCCCCGTTTGCTGGAGCCTTAAACTTCTACTGCTCGCCGCTCCCGCTGTGCGGGAGCCGCTTCGCTGTGGGTGGAGGACGACTGTGACCCACCAACGTTGCAGCACTTGACTGGCTGACGTGCCGAGAGGGAGAGAACACCTGTGGAGGCTGCAGGGGTAGCGCGGCAGGGACTCACTATCCCAGGAGTCCCTGCTTGACCACGAGACATCCGGTCAGCGCACCCCTGCGTGCCCCGCCCCCAACGCCCATCCTATATCAACAGAGGAGAGACCGTCTTGCGGGACGCAAGCGGGACGCCGGGCGAAGCCCGGGCAAAGGGCGGGCCGTCTGTGGCCGTCCGGGGCCAGCAGGGGCCGGGACGGGCCACCCCCCCAACAACGAAGGTAAACCAGAAGCGCATTGCGTGGGGGTTTATATCATCATTGCCCACGGCGTTATTTGACCCTTATGCCTGCATATTCCCCAATGGCTACCCGCTCTGGCAGATGCTCGCGTAGAGGGGGAAATTCAACGCTGGGGACCATGGATAACTTCATCACACGCGCTGTCTCTGTTGTGGAGAAGGAAATCATCCTAGCAGAACGTAGACTATCACGCGAATACATGGCGAACAAACGATCCTCTATGGGGTCACTTGCGCAAGCCAAATCTCCGCCAAATATCATCTCATTGGAACCCAACACGCCCTTACCCCTTAGAGACCAGCAACCCTGTGTTGTTGATTCGAGGCCGGACAGTGACCTTCTTCTAATAATGCCAGATCCAGCATTGCCAAACAGTATACCAGCTCATAATGTAGCAAGAATTGAGTCTAATACTTCAGCGCTTGTCCCACCTGTCTTACCCCCAATAATGATACATGATATTCCCAAAGAACAAGCTCTACAATCACCATCTCAGCAAACAAGTAGGGCTACTGCAAAACGGAAAAGACTACTCACCCCACGCAAAGCATATAGATTAAAGGCTCTAAAGCGAATCCGTAGAAACCATATGATTGGGGGAGCTAATTATAAACCAGTAGCCACTGATTCTATGACCAATGGGATAGATCGAAGTACCCCTCATGAGCCTGATTTACTGAATAATTCTGCTGGTACTACCCCGGCTATTGATCTTGCTAACAACTCTGAAGCCCCATTAGCACTGGATTTACTGTTAGAACGGATGCAATCCCTTATGACAAGCTTATTGCTACCAGTAACGGAAAGACTAAATGGATTAACGGAGCGCCTGGACAATTTTGAGCAAAAGTCTTTGGACAATTTCTTTGCTATAAAATCATTGATTAAACTTCACTCTAAGATTGGACAGGAGTCTATAAGGACGGATGGGAGTTCAATGCCCGCTAACCCAGCTCAACCAGCTTGTCCGCCTGGGATTGATAAGGTGGCAGACCTAGGTGGGACAAATGCTGTATTGAGGGGGCCGAGAATGGAGCCCACCGAAGCACAATCAATGTCTGGTGGACCGGCATTGGCTGCTCCTCCAAAGCCTGCTCCGCGTAGATCCAAACAAATAACCAATACTACCACTTCTTCAACCACGGTGCTTCCACAACCTACAAATGGGACGGGACTTATAGCCCCCACACCAGCGTGTGACAAGAGTAACAATGCCCAAACATTAGATGGCAATTTAAGAATGCAAATGTTAAAGAAGGTTCCAAATGCACAACTTCCACCCGGGTGCCAACCATATGTGGTAGTACTTACTGGCGTTCCCGTTTTGAAACCTAACAAAAGGGAGACTTACGACGAACTGAAGAACAAGACCTTATATTGGTTAAGGGAAAATAGACCTCTACCGTTCAATGTTAACTGTGAGGTCATTCAAGTCCGAAGAGTTAACTGGTTGGGCTCTAGGCAGAAGGACATTGAAGGGGACTGCATTTTGGTTAATTTCAAAGATCCCTCTGTAGCACAGCTCGTGTATAACCAACAGCCACGAAGAAATAACCGAGGAATTGGGACTTGTGACCTCAGTTATTTTTACCCAAAGCAATGGAACCAAGACAGTAGGGCCCGCCGTCCGCCAGGTCTGATGGATAGTAGATTTTCATTCTTTGACCCCCCGACCCCTGCTGGTTTAACAAACCCACTAACCAACGAAATGGATAAAAACTGGTCTTGGTGGGGACATTGACAAACAGAAAAAAACTACAAATCCAATGGATTGCCTTCCTTTATGGCTAGTGTGGACCGGTGGGAACCAAGCATATCACCAAATGTAGGTATTGGTGCTTTGCCTTCTGCAATAGAGTTAACCAAATCCACTAGGGATGGAAATCTCTTAAATGTTGAATCTGGGGCCCAGTTATGTGGAAATGAGTTATTGGTGGAACCTATTGAGGGGAACGCATTGAACACAGGGGATAGACACCAAATTAACATAGTACCTAGTAAACCAAAACGAGATCTGAAAATTATGTCATGGAACATTGCGGGGTTGGTAAGAAACCTTTGTGATAGGGACTGGAGCACCTTTTTGGAGGAACACGATGTTATATTCCTACAAGAAACCTGGGCAACCGATATTGTACATAGACTGGGTTACAAAGCTTTTTTTTGTGGTGCTATCGCATCAGTAAGAGGGAGACCATCAGGAGGGTTAATAATCTGGATTAGTATATCTCTGGATGTTGTTATATCACCCTTGTACCTTGCCTCTAAAGATTTGCTCGGGGTAAAGATAGCTACGAAAGATCTGGGCGACATATATATGATAAATGTTTATAATAGACCAAATCCACTAAAAAAAAAGGAATCAGTAGTTATAGAACAACTTAGCTCCTATCTGTGTAATCTAGAGACAGACTCGAAAATAATCATAGGTGGGGATTTCAATTGCCGATTCGAGCCCATATTGGGGCTTGAAAACCTATTGGAAGATGAGGATAGAGCTCATAACATCCCGCCCCTAGATAGTGTTAAGCTAGTAAAAAGTACAGTGGCAGCTATACAAATCTATGAAATGACTGTATCCTATAACCTGAGGGCTTGCAATGGACGATTGGATCCAGATAAGCCAGCTAATGACACATTTAGCAAGGGACAGTCAAAATCACTGATTGACTTTATGCTGATTTCAACCAACCTTTGGCACCTATTGCTGGACTTTAAGGTCGTGAACAGACCAGAAAGTGATCACTTCCCCTTACAATTGGGACTACAATCAGGTCCTTTTTTGATAACTACTAGTGAGACCGAACAAGAAAGAGAGGTGGCTGAGGTTGTAGTTTCCAATAATAGAAAAGCAGTAAAATGGCCTAACATTTTGGCAAAAGAAGATATGCTTGTGGGCATTTACAATACTTTCTCAGATATCATCCCCTTATATGAAAACCTAAAGTTGGGTTCTCATGATGTCTTGTTAATGCATAATCATTTAATAGATTCTTTAACTCCCCTCCTGAGCAAACCATTTAATAACAAACATGGTAATACAAGAAGGCAATTGGAACTAGAGACACCATGGTATAACAGACAGTGTCATCTAGCAAAAACTAACTTAATCAATGCCGTAAAATCCAAAGATCAGATGAGGGTTAGAGAATGCAGACAAGAATATAAAAGACTTTTGCATAATGCAAAAAAGGAATGGGACGATCTAATCTGGGAAGATCTCTTAAATGCCGCTAGGAAGCACGACCAATGCACCTTCTGGAACTTAATAGCTAAAAATAATAAAACAGGCAGTTCAAATAGAGACTTCTTTTTGGACCAAAAAATCTGGGTTGTTCACTTTAAAAATCTCTATGATCAGGCTGGGCCATTTCCTGAGCCCAATTATCTCGGATCTTTTCCTCTGTGTTCTAACATAGAGAAATTTAGCATTAATGAAACACTGTGCGCGATAAAAGCTATCAAGGCAGGAAAGGCTCCGGGGCCAGATAAACTTCCGGGCGATTTATTCACCCATCATATTGAAGTATGGTGCCCCTATATAAACTTCTTGTGTAACTCTATCTTGTTGGGAACCCCGATCCCAGAAACTTGGAAAGGGGCTGAAATAGTCACTATTTACAAAAAAGGGGACCGCTACAATCCGGGTAATTATAGACCAATAAGTCTAATTGATATTTTACAGAAAATCTTTGCCAGACACATTTTAAACAGACTTTTAAATTGGGTAGAGGAATCTGAAATCCTTTCAAAATACCAAGCAGGATTCAGAACTAAAACAAGCACCGTGGATCAAGTGTATAGGTTCATGTGTATCTGCTGGAAATACATCCATATAAAGAAGTGTAGTATATATGTGGCATTTGTGGACCTGCGCTCAGCGTTCGATCTTGTTCCTCGCCACCTCTTATGGGAAACACTACGGAAGATGGGGGTTCCGGATGACTTGTTGATTAACCTTATAAAGCTTCATACTGACAACTTTGCCAAAGTTAGATGGGGAAGAAATGGCGAACTTACCGAAGCCATACCGGTAAAAAGGGGGGTCAGGCAAGGGTGCGTGCTGGCCCCAACCCTTTTTTCCTTATTTGTTAATGATATCCCCCTCTATTTGGCACAATGTAATCATGACTCCCCTAAGTTGTGTAACGAGGCAGTCACAGCATTGTTATTTGCCGATGACACCATTTTAATATCCCAAACGCCAAAAGGCCTGCAAAACTTAATCAACAAATTTAATAGTTATTGTGAGATAAAGGGGTTAGAAATTAATTCTTCTAAAACAAAGTACATGGCCATTAATCCCCCTAAAAATTTTAAGAAGAACTTGTCCCTAAACAACATCAAACTTGACTATGTGGATTTCTTTGATTATTTAGGTATTAGGCTGGATAGCAGAATGTCTTGGATAAACCAACTAGAAAAAAGTAGGCTGACACTCAAGCAAAACTCCCTCCCAATTTTAAAAATCCATGGTGGGAGTAGCTCAAAAGCTATAACTCCTGCGATTGAGGTGTTTAAAGCCAAAGCTCAATCTGCCGCCCTTTACGGGGCTGAGATCTGGGGGCCTTATATAAAGAAAACATTTGATATTGATGAAAATGTTTTTTTTAGACGTCTATTAAGACTACCAGGAAGAACGCCCCTAGTACCAGTATACCTAGATATTAGTTTAAAACGCACTGGCCATTTGAGTTGGCTGAGGCCATTGCTTTACTGGGTAAGATTATGGTCCACCCCGGAACTCGCTGACTATAAAGCAGGACTAATGGAAGTTATGGTGTTAGACTCCTTCAATTCAATCAAGTGGTTTAGACATGTATCCCATTGGCTTAAAAAAATAGGCCTCTCACACTTTTGGGAAACACCTGCGCAATCAATTATTTCGCTAACCACTTGTAAAGAACAAGTAAAATCTGCCTATTGGAACTTTGTGAATACTAATGTATATGAACACGCTACTGGCACACTTACGCATACGTTTTTACAATTTAAGGACCATCCCTCATTTGAATATTTTATGGATGAAATTGAGCCACCCTTGGCAAAAACTGTTTACCTCCTTTATAGATACGGGGTTTTACAGATTAATGCGAATACTTGCCGGTGGGGAGGAGCTAAAAATGATCCAATTTGTAAACTGTGTGATCTAAAACAAAGAGAAGACGAGACTCATATTCTCTTTTTTTGTCCGTCATACAGCTTACAACGTAAGAAATGGATCATACCACTTTGTAAAAACCTGGGCACACGCTCTTATAAAGAGGCAGAGCGGTTACTTAGGTCCTCAACTGCTAGATTGGTAACATTTGGTGTGAGCAGGTACCTTCATGGTGTTTG
The DNA here is from genome assembly GCF_964263255.1 of Lissotriton vulgaris. Lineage (NCBI taxonomy): Eukaryota > Metazoa > Chordata > Amphibia > Caudata > Salamandridae > Lissotriton > Lissotriton vulgaris. Next base: position 826,184,283 of record NC_141697.1, on the reverse strand, counting down.
TTTAACTAGGAAGAAACTTGGAATGATACTGTAAAAATATTAAACGTTTTTATTGCTGGCTTTTTAATTATTTATAATTGTATAAATATTGTTTTTAACACTGGGTCATGTAATATTGCCGATTGTAGGTTCTTTATATGACCAATGTATCTCCCTAAAATTATAAACAAATTGTAAATATGGATCGGGGTTCGCACTTATTGCACTTCTGTATATATGAATGTTTTGTGATTTGTAAAACAATTTTTTAATTGCGAATATGTTTGCTTGTTTGTATTACATGTCTGTGTTGGCTTAATGACTAAGTGTCGAATAAAAGCTTTTACAACAACAGAATAAAACTCCTATAAAAAAAATGGAGTCCCTGCTTTGACCCATATAAGTACCCCGGGCATATGTGGAATAATTGGGAGAGAACACTTGCCCATGCCAGCGCCAGCGCCACTGCAGCTTGGGGCTGGCTGCATGTATGAGATTGGTCTCCCACAATAATGCAATATGTGTGGAGTGGCGTTTCAGATAGAAGTAGATTTAGTAGTGGCATGAAGGCGTGGGCATGATTCTCGAATTCCATGTAAGTACATTAAAGCGGGCCCTGAGCGATAAAGCAAGATGTCCATAATGTGGGTGTGAGAAGTTGGCCTGGCATATGCTGTCCACTAGTTATAGTGAAACTAGAAGGGTTATGCAGCAGCGGGTGCACTCGGTAAAATTAAATTTATATATTATACAAAAACAATCGCTAGTGATGAAACTTGTCTTTGCGTGCAAAAGGTGGAAGGTCCTGCTAAACCTTTTGTTCTGAAAGAGTGGGGAGTTTCCTGAGAACTTCTCAGGAGCCTAATGCCCTGCACTATTCACTCCGTGGAGTGTAAGTGGTTGCTTTGTAAACAATTTCAATAGATTATTCATCAAAGATTCCAATTAAACATCTTAAACATGAAGTAATGACAATTCAATAAGTCTTCACGAATGCCGTTGGTGAAATGTTGCTTGATAGCTATTTAATTCATATCCAAGTAAAATTATTGAATAATCACAAAATTACAAACATTTTTGCAACATAGTTAGTTGGTAC